>NC_057805.1:487673829-487994619 GCF_018294505.1 Triticum aestivum | reverse complement strand
AGTTCAAATAAGTTTAAAAACATTGAAGTGCACGTGTAGCAGATGAGTTCTCGTCCGAAACCCTGATACTCCAAAAGAGATTGTCCAGTTTGTACACGAGGTGCGTCCAGTTTTCGCCGTGACCCTCTCTACTCTTTTGCACATGCTATGCGGGCGAAATGATGATACCATGCCAAATTCCAACATTTTCAGAGTTCATTTTGTAGTGATTTTCAATTTCACCGTCATTTAGCTCTCTAAACAAATCGGTAAATGACTGAAAAACAACAAATGATGTCAGAACGTGTTGGAAATTGATGACGTCGCTTTGAATGATGCATACTGAATGCAAAAATAGGCTGGAGTTCAAATGACTGAAAAACAACAAATGATGTCAGAACGTGTTGGAAATTGATGACGTCGCTTTGAATGGTGTGTACGGAACGCAAAAAAGTCTGGAGTTAAGTTTAAAAAAATGAAGTGCTCATGTAACAGATGTGTTCTCGTCAGAAACCCTGATACTTCGAAAGAGATTGTCCAGTTTGTACACGAAGTGCGTCAAGTTTTTGCCGTAACACAAGAAGTCCGGAGTTGTAATAAGTTATTAAAGATAAAAAAGAGGCACAATGCTCGTTAATTAGCTTCAAGCCTTTCGGAATAGTGCAAACTGCACTGCACATAGCTCTGTGCAGTCTACACTATTCCTCAAGGCTTAAAGCTAAGCAACGTGCAGATAAGCATTGCGCCTCTCCTTCATCGTCTCTGCACTCAGGGCTTATAAACCGCTCCTAGTGCCTCTCTCCTCGCGAGATGGGACTAAAAACAGCTTACTAAGAAACTATAGTACCGGTTCATGGCACGAACCGGTACTAAAGGTGCCCGTGGGGCCCCAGCCTGACGCAGCATCATTAGTACCGGTTCGTGACACAAACCGGTACAAAAGGTTGCTCACGAACCGGTACTAATGATCTCCGCCCGCCTAGCCGTTGGAACCTGCACTAATGGACACATTAGTGCCGGCTCAAAATCAAACCGGCACTAATGTGCTTCACATTTGAACCTTTTTCTACTAGTGTCCAGGTTGAGGTTCAAGTTAATGAAGTCGCTCGTCCGATCTCTAACGATTATACATGGGGTGTAGTCCTCGGCTTGCCCGAGGTAGCTAGTCAAGTCGGTGCCGAAGATGAAAATCTGACCCAGTGTGCAGATTGTGTCACATCCGATCTAAATTGACATCGAACCGTGATGATCAATTAGCAGGACCTGGACGGGCCACCACCATCGGAGCTAAATCCGACAGATCTCCAGATAGGGGAACCTAAGCTAGATGTTTTGGGATGATGGTAACATGGACACCGTATTTTACCTAGGTTCAGGCTCTCTGAGGAGATAAAACTATATGTCATGCTTGTGTTTTGTTGTGACGGAGTGTGTACCAAGTAGAGTACATGTAACTACCAAGAGACTGTAACGTTATGTTTGATGTCTTATATCGAGTAACCCGACCTCGGTTTATATAAAATACCGAGGTCCTAGTATTACAAGAGTCCTAGTCGACTACGTCGATGTAAGGCAGTCCTCCACGGATATCTAGTCCTTGTCTTGAAAGACAATGCTTCTTGATTTTCTTGAAGATCGCCAAGAGCTGTCCAAAAGTGGCCGAAGATGTAACCGGCCTAGGGTCCTCAGCCCTGCCCATCAAGCCGAGAACTGTCATCATGAGAGGCCCCTTAGCTGGGACACGGTCAATCGATCTAAGAGATTGCGGGTACTTGTGGAGCCTTAGAACAAGAAAGAGACAAGAGACAAATTCGTTGTGAATAACACATAAAATAATGTTTAATTAAGCAAAGTCAATACCAACGGCATGTGCAGAAATATATTGGGCTCCAATATGTGCGTTAGCCCACGGCCTAAGGGGATTACTCAACATGACAATCAGATCACAGATGGAAAACAATGTAGATGAAATGTATAGATGAATGATTGTGTAGAGTCCTACATTGTTATTGTATGTGATGGATAGATTAAAAGTATGATAAACTATTGGGAGAATGACTATGGAGATGGAGATGGCGGCGGCGATGAGGGTGACTAGGGTTTCTGGGAATAGTGGTGGTGATCTTGGCGACTAATCTGCTCTTCACGGAGCTGCTGGCGCATGCTACGAGCACTCATGCTCATACCAGACAACGTCTTCTCCTCTGGATCCTCTATGACGTATTCAATTGGCTTAACTTGATCTTCACATTTTATATTTTCATGTAAAGCTCCATTTCCTTCTCTTTAATGGTCCATTTCTTGCAAAAAATACACAAAGAAATTTGCAATCTTTTGCATTTGTTACTCATTAGTGATGATCAGAGTGTTTTGTTTGGAATATCCATGATTGTACAGTCTAAACAATGATGGAATGAGTGTAAAAATACACTCATCAGAGCATGAACAACCAAACATGGAAAATCTGGCTCCTCAAACGCCCGCGGACGCGCCCGGACGCGTCTGCGGACACTGACCGGGCACTCCTCATATTTCCTTCTCCACATACAACTCTCTCATATTTATTCCCTAAATCCATACAAAAGCATGCAGAATATATAGCTATGTACTATGTTCTATACTACTCAAATTTCGTCGTTGTCGCATGCGCCGCCTCCATCTATTGCCGGCGGCAACGCCTGGCCTCCGCAGACGACTCCGAGCGGATGAAGTTTAGGATGGTGTGCTGCTCTGGCCACACGCCCAAGTGCTCCTCCATCGCCGGCGCCTCCTCCTCCCCCACATCTAGCGACGGCACCATCTTGAGCAGCTGCTAGTTTCTTCTTTTCAACCCTCCTCACATGTTCTGTATACTACCCCTAACACTTGTCTCATGTCTAGCCGTGTTGGACAGCTGTTGGGTCTTTACGGTTGTGGTAACGACCATTCTGATGGCTACCAATTTATTTGCCTGTTTTCACGCAAAGGTTCAGAAAGTCATTAATCTCCAACTTGAACATATTACATTGACCTGACTTGTTTGTGCACGTACCAACGTCCGTTATGTAGGAAACTTTGTTTGGAAACAAGGACTCCCACTTCTCTACCAAAAGTTGTTGTGAAAGCCGCATTCGAAATCACGCCGAGGAAGAGAAAAGGAGTATAGCAAGTCATTTTTTTATTTGTTGTGTGTGTACCAACCTTCATTAAATTGGTTCCACTTCTTTATGAAGTTGATGCTTTTTGACTGAATTCTTGTGATCTTGTCTTGTGTGTGGTGAGATAAGGACTCAAATTGTGAGACATGAAGGCATCTCCAACACTGACCCTCAAACCGCCAATATACATCCGAACGCAGCTGTCCGGACCTTGGAAGCCATCCAACGCCGACTCTTATCCCTCCATGCGCAGAGCAGTTCGAACCATGATTTTCCTACAAACTAGAACCAAATTTGGGGGAGGGGGGCTTTGCGGGAGTCCAGACATGAGATAGGTCGGACTCTGACACCCCTAGCCCATCCAAAAGGAAGGCGGAGCCCGAGCTTTTGTAGCTGTCCGCCTTGTTTCCGTGGCAAAATCCCCACTCTCTTCTTCCACCCCACCGCTCTCCACACAGTTCCCGCCCTTCTCTCTCACTCTCTTCTTCCCTTCCACCGCCGACGCATGGAACTGGAGGATAGCTTGCCGGAGTTGGAGGTGGTGGAGGTGCAGGAGGATTCGAGCATCACGCTCGCCCGAAAGATCAACTCGGCAACATGGCAAAATCACTTCGTTCAAATGAAGGCCGCAAAGGTGGAAATGCTCAAGAAGCACAAGGCTGGCAGAGGGCATGTTGGTGCCGGACATGGCGGTGGGCATGCTGGCCGCGGACATGGTGGAGGTTTTGGCATGGGCCGCGATGCCCCGATAGTGTTTCCTACCGTACAGACGCCGCCATGGCAGAAGCATTACAAGGCTCCGTACTTCTACGTCGCCAAGCATCTCAGTAGGTAGTCCACGGTAACCGCCGTTGAGCAAGTGCCATACATCATCGACGTAAACCTTAAGCCGCCGCTCTTCTCGAAATGTTCGTCACCGCAGCTTGTCCGGGCACAAACGAAGGGCAGGAGCAGATGGGTCCCCGCATGTTGTTCGTTGTTATGCTTATAAAGCGGGGGAGCCGACGTATGACGACGCGGACAGGGAGATATTCGACATCATCCACGATGAAGGCAGAGGAGGGGTGACTACTTTACATTTAGGTGTGTGATTCCGGTCAACTGTTCTAATACTATAATCTTCTTGGGTGTATGCAGGACAGAGAAAATATAGAAAGACTAGAAATTACTGGTGTTGGTGAGTCATCTGGCCTTGGACTAGGATTTAGCTATGTGTGAGTAACTCCGAAAGCACGTGTATCCGATTCATCTGATAAGTCGGCTGCTGTGACGCCCGGATAATTAAGCTACAGTAACTTTCTACTAATGATGCCACATCACCTCGATTACTGTTGCTAATCTCGCGTTAGTTCGATACTGATTCAAATTCAAATTCAAAATCAAGCAAACAATAAAAGTTTTCAAATATTAAAACTAAAATGTTCGGGGTGAGCCAAATAATCCATACTAAATATTGGTGTAGAAACCACACTCCTCTAAAGTATTTAAATGCACCATAGTAATTAAAACAGCGGCAAAACTGTTATTTAATAAATACTTTTAAATAATAAATAATTACAAAACTATTTTATTTAGGTGCCAAAGTTGCAGTAGTATATTTATAAATACAAATTTAGGTGCTAGTGTTAATTTTTATAAAACTGAAATAAAAAGGAACAAAAATAAAACAGAAAACAAAAAAAATAACAACAAAACTAATATACTGGCCCTGTGGCCCATTAGCCGCAAACACGACCCACTTAACCCCTTCCCCCTTCTCCTGTTCACCCCCATCGCGCTGGACGCGCGCACCGCGTCCATGGCCGAAGATGGCCAAGGGGCGGCCATCCGGTGCCCCCCGGCTCCTTTAGGTCGACGGCGACCCCTCCCCGAACCCCCCTGACGAACCCTAGCTCACTCTCCCTTCTCCCTCGCGCCGCTCTCTCCTTCCCCGCACGACCCCGAAGCACTGCCGCGATGGCTTCCGTCGATCTCGCGGCCACCGTCGCCCCCACGCCTCAAGATCGCGGCTAGGAGATGCGCCGTCGTCCACTACGTCCTCTACGAGGACTAATTCGAGCTCTGCACCTCTCCATCGCCGGATCCGCATCGTCTTCTACCTCCGGCCACTGAAGCTCCGCCGCGTCGATTCGCCGCCCCCCTGCGCTCCGAGACCTCAACGAGCCTTCCTTGTGCTCCCCGGTGAGCTCTGCCTTTTTCCCCTCTTCTTTCTACACAGATCCGTGCCCATAGCCGTAGTAGCCGCCTCCGCTGTAGCTCGCCTCCGCCGCCGTGCTCGTCACCGTCAGCACCGTCACCGACGAGCTCGTCCGAGCATGTAGCCGTGCTCGGCGCACGCATAGGAGCTCAACGTCACCGCTAGCTCGCCCTGCCATGCCCCGCATCACCGTTTGCGCTCACGCCCAACTCCGGCCGTCCGCCGATGTGCTCGCCGCCGTCACTTCCGGCCACCTCCAGCCACGCCACCGCCGCCACTGGATGCGGTTCACCACACTCGTTCAAACGCCACCTCCCGCGCTCGAAACGAGCCACCGTAGCCGAAACCCGACCACCTCCCGACGCGCACCGCCGCAAAATGTGGTCTCCGGAGTTACTCCGGCGACGGCGCTGACCTGGCGCCACGTGGCGGCCTACTGGGTCACTGACCCGTGGGCCCAGGGCCCCTAGTTGACTGGGTTGACCAGTCAACCCTGCTGACTCGGCACCATGTGCCACCGACATGTGGGACCCCCCTCAGTTAACTAAGACTAATCCAAATTTAAACTTAAACTATAATTAATATTGCCACTGAAAGTGGGGGCCACCTGCTAATTAGACTATGTTAGGTTTAAATTAAACTCTAGTTAAGCCTCTCTCTATGACATGCGGGACCCACTGGTCAGGGTTGACCTGGACCATCTGAGGTTTAACCGCTGACGCCTGGATGATGTCATGCTGACATCACCGGTCATTGTTTTGGATAATTCAAATTTAGATAATTAAATTAAATCCATAGTATTAATATAACTTTAAAAATTAATATAAAATAATCTATAACTCGGATGAAAATACTTTATACATGAAAGTTGCTCAGAACGACGAGACGAATCCGGATACGCAGCCCGTTCGTCTACCACATATCCCTAACATATCGAACACGCAACTTTCCCCCTCCGGTTCATATGTCCGGAAACGCAAAACACCGGGGATACTTTCCCGGATGTTTGCCCCCCTTCGCCGGTATCACTTACTACCGCGGTTGGGCACCCCTAGCAACGCTCATTGCCATCTCATGCATCGTCATGCATTTGTTTGCATTATATTTATTGTTTCTTCCCCCTCTTCTCTCGCTAGACTCCGAGACCGACGCCGCTGCTACCCAGTACGACTACGGTGTTGACGACCCCTCCTTCTCGGCTGAGCTTCCAGGCAAGCCCCCCCCTTGATCACCAGATATCGCCTATTCTAATCTCTACTGCTTGCATTAGAGTAGTGTAGCATGTTACTGCTTTCCGTTAATCCTATCCTGATGCATAGCCTGTCCTTGCTACTATTGTTGTTACCTTTACCTGCATTCCTACATGCTAAGTATAGGATGCTAGTGTTCCATCAGTGGCCCTACACTCTTGTCCGTCTGCCATGCTATACTACTGGGCCATGATCACTTAGGGAGGTGATCATGGGCATATGCTATATACTTTATACTGTTACATTACTTATGATACCGTTCGGAGATGGGGGCTGAAGGGGCAGGTGGATCCATCCCGGTAGAGGTGGGCCTAGGTTCCCGACGGCCCCCAACTATTACTTTGTGGCGGAGCGACAGGGCAGGTTGAGACCACCTAGGAGAGAGGTGGGCCTGGCCCTCGTCGGCCTCCTCGGATACTTAACACGCTTAATGAGATCCTGGTATTTGATCTGAGTCTGGCCATTTGGTCTATACGCACTAACCAACTACTCGGGAACAGTTATGGGCACTCGACGTCGTGGTATTAGCCGAAGCCTTCGTGACGTCAGTGACTGAGCGGCGCGTGCCGGATTGGACTGGAACGCCAGCGAGGCTAGGTCTGCTTTCGGCCACGCACGCAACATGCAGGTGTGCAATGGGCGATGGGCCCCAGACCCCTGCGCCATAGGATTTAGACCGGCGTGCTGACCTCTCTGTTGTGCCTAGGTGGGGCTGCGACGTGTTGATCTTCCGAGGCCGGGCATGACCCAGGAAAGTGTGTCCGGCCAAAAGGGATCGAACGTGGTGGGTTATGTGGTGCACCCCTGCAGGGAAGTTTATCTATTCGAATAGTCGTGATCTTCGATAACAGGACGACTTGGAGTTGTACCTTGACCTTATGACAACTAGAACCGGATACTTAATAAAACACACCCTTCCAAGTGCCAGATATAACCCGGTGATCGCTCTCTAACAGGGCGACGAGGAGGGGATCGCCGGGTAGGTTTATGCTATGCGATGCTACTTGGTGAACTTACCATCTACTCTCTTCTACATGCTGCAAGATGGAGGTGGCCTGAAGCGTAGTCTTCGATAGGATTAGCTATCCCCCTCTTATTCTGGCATTCTGCAGTTCAATCCACCGATATGGCCCTTTACACATATACCCATGCATATATAGTGTAGCTCCTTGCTTGCGAGTACTTTGGATGAGTACTCACGGTTGCTTTTCTCCCTTTTCCCCCCTTTCCCTTCTACCTGGTTGTCACAACTAGATGCCGGAGCCCAGGAGCCAGATGCCACCATCGACGATGACTCCTACTACACTGGAGGTGCCTTCTACTACGTGCATGCCGCTGACGACGACCAGGAGTAGTTTAGGAGGATCCCAGGCAGGAGGCCTGCGCCTCTTTCGATCTGTATCCCAGTTTGTGCTAGCCTTTTTAAGGCAAACTTGTTTAACTTATGTCTGTACTCAAATATTGTTGCTTTCGAAGACTTGTCTATGATCGAGCACTTCTATTCGAGCCCTCGAGGCCCCTGGCTTGTATTATGATGCTTGTATGACTTATTTTATTTTTAGAGTTGTGTTGTGATATCTTCCCGTGAGTCCCTGATCTTGATCGTACACGTTTGCGTGTATGATTAGTGTACGATTGAATCGGGGGCGTCGCAAGTTGGTATCAGAGCCGGCTGCCTATAGGAATCCCCCTTCCACACTCCTTGGCTGAAGTCGAGTCTAGACATTGCAAAACTTTTACTAACATGGCTGTGTGTCTTACGGGCTCACGTCGCCATTTGGGTGGTATTAGGATCTTTTACTCCTCGATCTTTACTCTGGGTCTCTGAACTCTCTTCTATTTAGGTTAAAATGAATTTACTAACTCTGACTCTAGGTTCTCGTAGTTACTTCCTCCCGGAGAGACACTCACTCCAGACGATTGCTTGGTGCATCGAAGGATTCCATAAATACCCTCCGATGTTCTCTCGAGACTTTGTGCATCGGTATTGCAATTCCTTTCCATCGATAAACCCCTATGGATAACCACGTGCACTTGCCATTCATACAGTCATTCCCCGTTGATCTTGTTATTACAAGATACCCTGGAATTTTCACTATTGCTCCGAGAATACTTTGTGCCTACTGCCTTGCAGTTCTTGCCACATGAATACCCCCTACGGATAATTCCTCGCACTTATCGAGTATCCGTTCTTCCCCCGTTGTTCTTATGATTCACAAGATACATGGAAATACTATCTGATCTTTTGAGAATCCTCTGCAGCCTATGGCTCTTGAGATTCTTGTCTGCCTGCATTATGGTTAATTCATAATGCCTAGCAATGTTCATTGACGTCCTTTTCCTATATCATCTTGGGTCCCTTGATTCAATATGTCACGAATGTTTGCAATCCTTAATCAGATCCTAGAATTCATCCTTTTGGCTCAGACGTCATTTTAAACATGGGCTGGATCTCGACCAACCAAATTGCCATCGATTGTACCCCTAAGCCTACTCAACTTATCCATCCTTGATCAGAGTGTTTGCTTCTGATCCCTTGATTTGGAAATCATAATTCTTTTGCATTTGAGCTTTGAATTAGCCAGTTATTTCTAAAATCTGATCTCCTTGCATTCTTTCTTCAACTAGTTGTGTGCCGATGCTCACATCAGCTCCGCTATAAACCGTCAGATCCTTTGTTGGATTATTATTTGACAATGTCCCTCATATTTAATCGCCTTGTGAATTCTTCCCTGAAACAAAATGCCATTAGTAAATCCTATTCCCTGATTTGGCCAACCATGATCTGCTTTCGAGCTGGTGATATTTGCTCTTGAAACTTGTGGTATATGTTTATAAGATATCTCGATGGGTTGAACCTTATGCCTTCCTTAATCTGTGTGAACCCAAAAACTTTTCATGGGTCATACTCCTCTAGTAATTCACCCGGTAGGTTTTCACACTGAAATCATTTTTATTAGAGCAGTGAATGAAAGGTTATGCATTGGAGAAGTGGGAGTCGACCTTGAACTTTGTGTTCATGCCCATGGACACGATGTAGATCTTACCATTAAAGCTTCTCCTAAATTAAATTATTCCCTTGGTATAAGTTCATCTTATATCTGGGATCTGGCCTTTTGCAATCGTGGTTCTGACCATGTTCTCCTTTAAATACCATTTCTCGTGCAAGTTTAAGCACTTGTCCTTTGCAGAGCAATACCCCAGTCCAACCTCTACCTTGATT
Source organism: Triticum aestivum (assembly GCF_018294505.1). Classification (NCBI taxonomy): domain Eukaryota; kingdom Viridiplantae; phylum Streptophyta; class Magnoliopsida; order Poales; family Poaceae; genus Triticum; species Triticum aestivum. Next base: position 487,984,833 of record NC_057805.1, on the reverse strand, counting down.
CGTCGTGGAGTATTACCCCCCTGGTATCTCGAGATTATCTTGGAACTGCATAACTTCTTATGAGTTCTTCATCAAGTACTAAATTCTCACTGATTACAGTTTTTCATGGGCTTTGAGTTATTAAATACTCAAGGACATCGATAACTGAATCGAGTCCGCGTCGCGATTAAACAACTCTTAGTAATCTTCTTTACTTGCGAGTTTGTACTGGATCACGTCATTCCTAGCCTGATTGGCTATATCATTATCGTGCTAAATTCTAACTGTGCTACCGGGTCCTTCTTCCTGGAGCACAAATTTCGACGGTGAGCTAATCTTACAATCGATCTTCCCCGTCATATCGTTTGTCCTTGAACAGCAAGCTTGATTTCGAGTTTGTGTCGTACCCATGGTTCCAATAACTTTTTGCTTCATCATTCCGTTGACTTGATGTCATCGCCGATCAGTTACATCTTCTCGAAACCTCTTGACAAATGTGTCGTGATCATCATCAACATTCTGAGGTCTTCCAAGATATCTATCGAATTCTTGATGAGAAATAGCATCCTTTGCCCTCAATGATTTGGGTTATCATCGACAACATTATTGCATTCCCTCCAACACAAAACTTGTTCCTGTTTTGTGTTGTACCCTGAGTTCCTTGCTATCCAACTTATGTTATGTTCTACCGTGGAGTATTACCATCTTTGATGTCAAGAATGTTGTGAGGATTGCTCCACCTCTTAAGAATTCTTGCTATAATGATACTTCTCACCATCACCATTCTTTCTTGGTCCTCGTGTTGATTCAAACCGGGGTACCCACAAGTGAACGGTGTTGTTTGGATTCTGCACTTCTAGCAACCCTATTGCTTTGAAGTTAATGATCGATAATTCATTCTTAGCCTATCGGTTGCTGAACCACCATTCTAACATTGATCATGCTACCTAACCCCATATTTCGGGTGCACCTTTCAACCAATGTTTAATTGTGTATGTTTTCCTCGAGCATACCTCATTATGTCATCTGATCTGACCAATGTTATCTCCTTATTCACATAGTTGTGGAAATCCATCCTTTTGGAAATCTTGAGGAATTGTCACTGAGTCCATCAGCCACCTCCTTGTCCTCTCCTTGGTTAAATGATGAACTCTTGTTTTGGAACTCGCTTCCATAGTTCATTTCCAAGAATCTTACATTATCATCTCGTCAATGTGAGTTACACCTTTTCTTCTCAGGCACCCTGAGTCTGAGGTATCCTAACACTGACCAGATCTGAATCTCGGTCAGATATGATGGTTGGAATATATTTCCAAGGGTAATAACAATGTTCCTTTATGACCCGGTAAGGTGATGTCATGCCCAGCACACCTGGCCGGAGGACCTACTATTATAGTTTCCTTTTTAGCAAGGTTATCAATTCTTCCATGAGGAAATTGAAAGACTTATTCTATGAGTTGTTCCTGATGGATCCTTTGTGTATCCCAAAGTCCGACCTTTGCTTGAATACCATGTCAATGCTATCTCGAAGCATGTCTATGGTACTCCGATTTTCAACAGGAACATTTGAAGCCCAATGCTAAATGTTTCCTGCTCAATTATCCAAACACCGTTGTATGGGTAATGTCATGAAATTTCTTTCCCCTTGCCTAAATGGTTTTCTACTTCTATCATGTCATGGATATCATGCTCTGTTTGTCCTTGGGAAGGAAATACCCCTGAAATATGTGTTTTAACACATTTTCCTTTCCATTGTTCTGTTTAATCTGATAATCATATTTTCTTTTCCATTGTTTGGTTTAACCTTTCTTGTGATCTATATGATCTAAGCAGTAATATTCTCCTGCTTATGTAAACCCCTCGTTGTACAATTCTGTCAGCAAGACCCTGTTACTATTGTCGATGACATTCCGGTAGCCGCCGATGGACAAGAACTTTTCCTATTGGTCCGCCTCGTTCAACGAGCAGGAGAATGGTTCTCTTCGCCCCTCGCCCTTGGTACCAACGATGCTGTCAACATAACTGACCGGTTATTCTCCGACATGCCTTGCTTACATGATCGTGCAAGACGTCACCCCTCTTCCTACTATTAACCCACATGGTGGGCCCATAACCCACAGTTCCACATGATCGAAACCTGACTCTCCTGTACACCCCCTGTTCGCAAGGTTGTTCCTCGTGTGTGGCCTCGTATGTAATTCACGGACCACCCTCCTAGTGATCTATTTTGGTAACACAAGCAATACTTATTCTCGTTGCTCTGGACCCCTTTCACACTTTGTTTCAGGCAACGAACGATTGCGTACCTGCTTGAAACTTCCCATGATACCTCCTTACTTTACTCTCGATATCTTCTTAAGTTTCAATTCGAGAGTTACTTTCTGCCACCTTCCCCGATGTTATCGACCAGATAGTCAACCTTGCAGAGGTCCGTTCTTCTGGAATACCCACCCTTTATTCTTTCGTAAGTACGATGGAGTTCCCGAAGAAAGGATGCAGACTTCATCACGATGACCTGAAGAAGATAAATGAACACATCAACATAATAGATCAACCTCTTCGAGAAGAGCAACCAAGACCGAGAAGAATCGTTAGAATTTCGTAACCTATTCTTCCCCCTTACTCCCCTCTTAAATCTCGGGACGAGATTCTTGTAGTGGAGGAGAATTGTGACGCCCGGATAATTAAGGTACAGTAACTTTCTACTAATGATGCCACATCACCTCGATTACTGTTGCTAATCTCGCGTTAGTTCGAAACTGGTTCAAATTCAAATTCAAAATCAAGCAAACAATAAAAGTTTTCAAATATTAAAACTAAAATGTTCGGGCTGAGCCAAATAATCCATAATAAATATTGCTGTAGAAACCACACTCCTCTAAAGTATTTAAATGCACCATAGTAATTAAAACAGCGGCAAAACTGTTATTTAATAAATACTTTCAAATAATAAATAATTACAAAACTATTTTATTTAGGTGCCAAAGTTAATGTGGCAGTAGTATATTTATAAATACAAATTTAGGTGCTAGTGTTAATTTTTATAAACCTGAAATAAAAAGGAACAAAAATAAAACAGAAAACAAAAGAATAATAACAACAAAACTAATCTACTGGCCCTGTGGCCCATTAGCCGCAAACACGGCCCACTTAACCCCTTCCCCCTTCTCCTATTCACCCCCGTCGCGCTGGACGCGCGCACCGCGTCCATGGCCGAAGATAGCCATGGGGCGGCCATCGGGTGCCCCCCGGCTCCTTTAGGTCGACGGCGACCCCTCCCCGAACCCCCCTGACGAACCCTAGCTCACTCTCCCTTCTCCCTCGCGCCGCTCTCTCCTTCCCCGCACGACCCCGAAGCACTGCCGCCATGGCTTCCGTCGATCTCGCGGCCACCGTCGCCCCCACGCCTCGAGATCGCGCCTAGGAGATGCGCCGTCGTCCACTACATCCTCTACGAGGACTAATTCGAGCTCTGCGCCTCTCCATCGCCGGATCCGCATCGTCTTCTACCTCGGCCACTGAAGCTCCGCCGCGTCGATTCGCCCCCCCTGCGCTCCGAGACCTCAACGAGCCTTCCTTGTGCTCCCCGGTGACCTCTGCCTTTTCCCCCTCTTCTTTCTCCACGGATCCGTGCCCACAGCCGTAGTAGCCGCCTCCGCTGTAGCTCGCTTCCGTCGCCGTGCTCGTCGCCGTCAGCTCCGTCACCGACGAGCTTGTCCGAGCATGTAGCCGTGCTCGGCGCACGCATAGGAGCTCAACGTCACCGCTAGCTCGCCCAGCCATGCCCCGCATGATCGTTTGCGCTCACGCCCAACTTCGGCCGTCCGCCGATGTGCTTGCCGCCGTCACTTCCGGCCACCTCCAGCCACGCCACCGCCGCCACTGGATGCGGTTCACCGCACTCGTTCAAACGCCACCTCCCGCGCTCGAAACGAGCCATCGTAGCCGAAACCCGACCACCTCCTGATGCGCGCCCCGCAAAACGTGGTCTCCGGAGTTACTCCGGCGACGGCGCTGACTTGGCGCCACATGGCGGCCTACTGGTCACTGACCCGTGGGCCCAGGGCCCCTAGTTGACTGGGTTGACCAGTCAACCCTGCTGACTGGGCACCATGTGCCACCGACATGTGGGACCCCCCCCTTAGTTAACTAAGCCTAATCCGAATTTAAACTTAAACTATAATTAATATTGCCACTGACAGTGGGGGACACCTGCTAATTAGACTATGTTAGGTTTAAATTAAACTCTAGTTAAGCCTCTCTCTATGACATGCGGGACCCACTGGTCAGGGTTGACCTGGACCATCTGAGGTTTGACCGCTGACGCCTAGATGATGTCATGCTGACATCACCGGTCACTGTTTTGGATAATTCGAATTTAGATAATTAAATTAAATCCAGAGTATTAATAAAACTTTAAAAATTAATATAACATAATCTGTAACACGGATGAAAATACTTTATACATGAAAGTTGCTCAGAACGACGAGACGAATCCGGATACGCAGCCCGTTCGTCCGCCACACATCCCTAACATATCGAACACGCCACTTTCCTCCTCCGGTTCATCTATCTGGAAACGCAAAACACCATGGATACTTTCCCGGAAGTTTCCCCCCTTCGCCGGTATCACTTACTACCGCGGTTGGGCACCCCTAGCAACTCTCATTGCCATGTCATGCATCGTCATGCATTTGTTTGCATTATATTTATTGTTTCTTCCCCTCTTCTCTCGCTAGACTCCGAGACCGACGCCGGTGCTACCCAGTACGACTACGGTGTTGACGACCCCTCCTTCTCGGCTGAGCTTCCAGGCAAGCCCCCCCCCTTGATCACCAGATATCGCCTATTCTACTCTCTACTGCTTGCATTAGAGTAGTGTAGCATGTTACTGCTTTTCGGTAATCCTATCCTGATGCATAGCCTTCCCTTACTACTGTTGTTGTTACCTTTACCTGCATTCCTACATGCTAAGTATAGGATGCTAGTGTTGCATCAGTGGCCCTACACTCTTGTCCGTCTGCCATGCTATACTACTGGGCCGTGATCACTTCGGGAGGTGATCACGGGCATATGCTATATACTTTATCCTGTTACATTACTTATGATACCGTTCGGAGATGGGGGCTGAACGGGCAGGTGGCTCCATCCCGGTAGAGGTGGGCCTGGGTTCCCGACGGCCCCCGACTGTTACTTTGTGGCGGAGTGACAGGGCAGGTTGAGACCACCTAGGAGAGAGGTGGGCCTGGCCCTCGTCGGCATCCGCGGATACTTAACACGCTTAACGAGATCTTGGTATTTTATCTGAGTCTGGCCATTTGGGGTATACGCACTAACCAACTACGTGGGAACATTTATGGGCACTCGACGTCGTGGTAATAGCCGAAGCCTTCGTGACGTCAGCGACTGAGCGGCGCGCGCCGGATTGGACTGGAACGCCTGCTAGGCTAGGTCTGCTTCCGGCCGCCCACGCAACGTGCAGGTGTGCAATGGGCGATGAGCCCCAGACCCCTGCGCCATAGGATTTAGACCGGCGTGCTGACTTCTCTATTGTGCCTAGGTGGGGCTGCGACGTGTTGATCTTCCGAGGCCGGGCATGACCCAGGAAAGTGTGTCCGGCCAAAAGGGATCGAGCGTGGTGGGTTATGTGGTGCACCCCTGCAGGGAAGTTTATCTATTCGAATAGTCGTGATCTTCGGTAACAGGACGACTTGGAGTTGTACCTTGACCTTATGACAACTAGAACCGGATACTTAATAAAACACACCCTTCCAAGTGCCAGATATAACCCGGTGATCGCTCTCTAACAGGGCGACGAGGAGGGGATCGCCGGGTAGGTTTATGCTATGCGATGCTACTTGGTGAACTTACCATCTACTCTCTTCTACATGCTACAAGATGGAGGTGGCCTGAAGCGTAGTCTTCGATAGGATTAGCTATCCCCCTCTTATTCTGGCATTCTGCAGTTCGGTCCACCGATATGGCCCTTTACACATATACCCATGCATATGTAGTGTAGCTCCTTGCTTGCGAGTACTTTGGATGAGTACTCACGGTTGCTTTTCTCCCTTTTTCCCCTTTCCCTTCAACCTGGTTGTCGCAACCAGATGTCGGAGCCCAGGAGCCAGACGCCACTGTCGACGACGACTCCAACTACACTGGAGGTGCCTACTACTACGTGCAGGCCGCTGGCGACGATCAGGAGTAGTTTACACTAGAAGAAAACTGGGCTTTGGTCACAGGGCAATATCCACATTAGTCCCGGTTCAGTCACGAACCGGGACCAATGCGAGCATTGGTCCCGGTTCGTGCGGCCAGGGGCCTGCCGAGCCTCGTGGGGGCATTGGTCCCGGTTCGTCCGACCCCTTTGGTCCCGGTTGGTGGGACAAATCGGGACCAATGGGCCACGCTCCTGGCCCACCACCCTTTAGTCCCGGTTCATACCACAAACCGGGACTAAAGGGCTGGTCCAAGTTGCGGCCAGTGTTTAGTCCCACCTCGCCATCCGAAGGGCGCTCACACCAGTTTATAAGCCCGTCCCTCTCTGCCTTGTTGAGCTCCTCTCAAAGTGAAAATAGATGCCCTTATACAGGGAATTTGACCTAAATTCACAGTAAATTAGTTTGAATTTCATAGAAATTTATTATGAATTTAGGTTGAATTTTCTCTATAGGCGCATCTATGTTCATTTTTTATAGTAAATAAAATAAATAAACCTTAATAAAAATAAATAAACCTTAATAAAATAAACTATAGTAATTAAAATAAATAAACCTTAATAAATTAAATAAAAATAGCAGCAGTAAAATAGATAAAAATAGCAGCAGTAAAATAAATAAAAATAGAATAATTAAAGTAAAATACATAAGTAATTAGAAATAAAATAAATAAGTTTTTTGTTGTAAGTAGAAACAAAACAAAACAAATAAAGCAAAAGAGAAAACAAAAAACAGAGAAAAAATTATGCCACCTACTTGGCCACCACGGCCTGAATATGACTTGAAACCCATCCATGGGCCAGGATTCAGGCCCGCAGAAGGCCCAGTAGGCCCCACGGGCAAAGAGAACGGTTAGGCCCGAAAGCCTGCAGTTGAGAGGAGCTCGAGAGGGTGGGCGCAGCAGCGCTTATAAACCACTCTCGAGCCCTCTCAACTAGCGAGGTGGGACTAAAATTTTGACGCGGGGTAGCACAAGGCCTTTGGTCCCGGTTGGTGCCACCAACCGGGACTAAAGGGGGCATTGGTCCCGGTTCGTGGCACCAACTGGGACCAAAGGCCTTTAGTCCCGGTTGGTGCCACGAACCGGGACCAATGAGTTGCCTATATATACCCCATCGCCACAGCAGAGCACTCCACAGTGCTCTGTTTTTTCTGGCCGGCGAGGGGAGGGCATTTGGGTGCTCTAGCTCACCTCCTATGCACATGAGGTGTTCGATGAAATGTCTGAGCCACACTAGTTAATCTTTCACCTCTCGAAACTCGACCTCCGAGCTCCATTTTCCCCGAGATTTGTCTAGGTTTAGCGGTCCGTCACGTCCCGTCCCCGTCTTCACCGCCGTCGATCGCCCGCGCCGATCTCGTCGCCAGCACCACCGTGGTGAGCCTCTTGTTCTTATCTTCGTTTTGAAAGGAAAAAAATTCTTACTTTAGATAGATACTTGTCTAATTTTGTTACTTTTATTATTCCTTCTTATTACATAGTGCGATGGTTTTGGTATCCGCCCCCGTCGGCCCTCGTCCTGTCTATGATTCGGATGTGGTATATATTATCTTTTTATAACTATTTGGTTCATTTATTGTTTATGACAAATATGCCGACCAACGTGACATAGATTTTATTTATCTAGGAGGTGGTTGAACCGGAAATTCTAACCGGCCCTATTGTCGAGAGGTTAAATTTAGTTGAAGAAGAAAACAATTACTTGAAGGAAAAAATAAAAAAAATTGAGGAGGAGAAGATGATATTGGAGTTGCATGTTGCGGATGTCGTCGATGATCACAAGATCAAGATGGATGCAATGCGCTTGAAGATTAGAAGATTAGAAATATGCCATTCATACCGAGGCTTGGTATCATTATGCCGTTGGATCAATTGTTACCTTGGTTGCGATTATGATCGCATTTGTTTTCGCATTGAAATGTTTTACATAGTTTCAATGTATGGTTTAATTAATTAGATGCTCTGGAGAGCTATATATATGTTGTTAGATGAGAACTATGTATGTACTTTGGTTTTAATGTGATGATGAACTTCTATTAATTTGGTCACTTAATTATCTATTCATGATGTTCTGTAATGGTTTTTGACACACTTAATTATATATAATGCACGCAGATGAACCGGCAATGGATGTACGGTGACAGACACACCTCCGAGTACATTAAGGGCGTGCATGATTTTCTCGAAGTGGCTGAGGCAAACAAGCAGAATGGTTTTATGTGTTGTCCATGCCCTATATGTGGGAATACGAAGTCTTACTCTGACCGGAAAATCCTTCACACCCACCTGCTTTACAAGGGTTTCATGCCACACTATAATGTTTGGACGAGGCACGGAGAAATAGGGGTTATGATGGAAGACGGCAAAGAAGAAGAGGACGATGACAACTATGTGCCCCCTGAATACAGTGATGCTGCAACGGGGGAAGCTGCTGAAGATCTAGAGGAACCAGACGATGTGCCCAATGATGCTGCAAGGGGGGAAGCTGCTGAAGATCAAGAGGAACCAGTGCCCGATGATGATGATCTCCGCCGGGTCATTGTCGATGCAAGGACGCAATGCGAAAGTCAAAAGGAGAAGCTGAAGTTTGATCGCATGTTAGAGGATCACAAAAAAGGGTTGTACCCCAATTGCGAAGATGGCAACACAAAGCTCGGTACCGTACTGAAATTGCTGCAGTGGAAGGCAGAGAATGCTGTGCCTGACAAAGGATTTGAGAAGCTATTGAAAATATTGAAGAAGAAGCTTCCAAAGGATAACGAATTGCCCGACAGTACATACGCAGCAAAGAAGGTCGTATGCCCTCTAGGATTGGAGGTGCAGAAGATACATGCATGCCCTAATGACTGCATCCTCTACCGCGGTGCGTACAAGGATCTGAACGCATGCCCGGTATGCGGTGCATTGCGGTATAAGATCAGACGAGATGACCCTGGTGATGTTGACGGCCAGCCCCCCAGGAAGAGGGTTCCTGCGAAGGTGATGTGGTATGCTCCTATAATACCACGGTTGAAACGTCTGTTCAGAAACGAAGAGCATGCCAAGTTGATGCGATGGCACAGTGAGGACCGTAAGAAAGACGGGAAGTTGAGAGCACCCGCTGACTGGGTCGCAGTGGAGAAAAATCGAGAGAAAGTACTGGGCTGAGTTTGCAGCTGACCCAAGGAACGTATGGTTTGGTTTAAGCGCGGATGGCATTAATCCTTTCGGGGAGCAGAGCAGCAATCACAGCACCTGGCCCGTGACTCTATGTATGTATAACCTTCCTCCTTGGATGTGCATGAAGCGGAAGTTCATTATGATGCCAGTTCTCATCCAAGGCCCTAAGCAACCCGGCAACGACATTGATGTGTACCTAAGGCCATTAGTTGAAGAACTTTTACAGCTCTGGAATGGAAACGGTGTACGTACGTGGGATGAGCACAAACAGGAGGAATTTAACCTGCACGCATTGCTGTTTGTAACCATCAACGATTGGCCCGCTCTCAGTAACCTTTCAGGACAGACAAACAAGGGATACCACGCATGCACGCACTGTTTAGATGACACTGAAAGTATATACCTGGACAAATGCAGGAAGAATGTGTACCTGGGCCATCGTCGATTTCTTCCGACCAACCATCAATGTCGAAAGAAAGGCAAGCATTTCAAAGGCGAGGCAGATCACCGGAAGAAGCCCGCCATGCGTACCAGTGATCACGTACTTGCTATGGTCAATGATTTACACGTAATCTTTGGAAAGGGTCCCGACGGACTAGCTGTTCCGAATGACGCTGAGGGACACGCACCCATGTGGAAGAAGAAATCTATATTTTGGGACCTACCCTACTGGAAAGAGCTAGAGGTCCGCTCTTCAATCGACGTGATGCACGTGACGAAGAACCTTTGCGTGAACCTGCTAGGCTTCTTGGGCGTGTATGGGAAGACAAAAGATACACCTGAGGCACGGGAGGACCTGCAACGTTTGCACGAAAAAGACGGCATGCCTCCGAAGCAGTATGAAGGTCCTGCCAGCTACGCTCTTACGAAAGAAGAGAAAGAAATCTTCTTTGAATGCCTGCTCAGTATGAAGGTCCCGACTGGCTTCTCGTCGAATATAAAGGGAATAATAAATATGCCAGAGAAAAAGTTCCAGAACCTAAAGTCTCATGACTGCCACGTGATTATGACGCAACTGCTTCCGGTTGCATTGAGGGGGCTTCTACCGGAAAACGTCCGATTAGCCATTGTGAAGCTATGTGCATTCCTCAATGCAATCTCTCAGAAGGTGATCGATCCAGAAATCATACCAAGGCTAAGGAGTGATGTGGCGCAATGTCTTGTCAGTTTCGAGCTGGTGTTCCCACCATCCTTCTTCAATATCATGACGCACGTCCTAGTTCATCTAGTCGACGAGATTGTCATTCTGGGGCCCGTATTTCTACACAATATGTTCCCCTTTGAGAGGTTCATGGGAGTCCTAAAGAAATATGTCTGTAACCGCGCTAGGCCAGAAGGAAGCATCTCCATGGGCCATCAAACAGAGGATGTCATTGGGTTTTGTGTTGACTTCATTCCTGGCCTTAAGAAGATAGGTCTCCCTAAATCGCGGTATGAGGGGAGACTGACTGGAAAAGGCACGCTTGGAGGGGACTCAATAATATGCAGGGACGGATATTCTTGGTCTCAAGCACACTACACAGTTCTACAGAACTCTACCTTGGTGACCCCGTATGTCGATGAACACAAGAACAGTCTGCGCTCCAAACACCCGGAGCAGTGTGACGACTGGATTACATGTGAACACATCAGGACTTTCAGCAGTTGGTTGGAAACACGTCTCAGAGGTGACACCACTGTTTGTGATGAGTTGTACTCGTTGTCCAGGGGACCATCTTCGACTGTATTGACTTACAAAGGATACGAGATAAATGGGAATACATTTTACACGATCGCCCAAGATCAAAAGAGCACCAACCAAAACAGCGGTGTCCGCTTTGATGCAGCAACCGAGAGGGGAAAGGACACATATTATGGTTACATAATGGACATATGGGAACTTGACTACGGACATGATTTTAAGGTCCCTTTGTTTAAGTGCAAATGGGTCAATCTGTCAGGAGGCGGGGTACAGGTAGACCCACAGTACGGAATGACAACAGTGGATCTGAACAATCTTGGGTACACTGACGAACCGTTCGTCCTAGCCAATGATGTGGCACAGGTTATCTATGTGAAGGACATGTCTACCAGACCGAGAAAAAGAAAAGATAAGGAAGCGAATACATCATACGATGAGCCAAAGCGCCACATAGTTCTTTCAGGAAAAAGGGACATTGTGGGAGTGGAGGGCAAGACAGACATGTCTGAAGATTATGAAAAGTTTCATGAAATTCCTCCCTTCAAAGTCAAGGCTGACCCAAGCATCCTGATAAACGATGAAGATTATCCATGGTTACGGCGCAATAAGCAAATGACACAAGCGAAGAAAAAGTGAAGACTTTCTCCCGCAACTATTATGATGATACCATGCCAACTTTGTAACAGACGAGTATGATACCATTGTCCGTTTTGTACACGAAGTGCATCTAGTTTTTGCCGTAACCCTCTCAACTTTCTTGCACATGCTATGTGGATGAAATGATGATACCATGCCAACTTTCAACCTTTTCAGAGTTCATTTGAAATGCTTTTCAATTTTAGGGTCTTATAGCTCAAAATAATTAGTAAATGCATGAAAAATAACAGGCCAAAAATTAAAAATTATGCCACCTACTGGGCCACCACGGCCTGAATACGATTAGAAACCCATCCATGGGCCAGGATTCAGGCCCGCAGAAGGCCCAGTAGGCCCACAGGCATGTACAGAGAGGTTAGGCCCGTAAGCCTGCTTTAGAGAGGAGCTCGACAGCTCAGGCGCACCGCACCTTATAAAAAGGTGCGGCTCTCTCTCAGCTAGCGAGGTGGGACTAAACTCCCACCACCACGCCGCTGTGCAAGGCCATTGGTCCCGGTTGGTGGCACGAACCGGGACCAATTCCACCCTTTGGTCCCGGTTGGTGCCACGAACCGGTACTAATGAGGCTGTGGCCCCACGAGCACCTTTAGTACCGGTTCGTGGCACGAACCGGTACTAGAATTTCTTAGTAAGCAGTTTTTTAGTCCCACCTCGCTAGCTGAGAGGCACTAGGAGCGGTTTATAAGCCCTGAGTGCAGAGACGTTGAAGAAGAGGCGCAATGCTCACCTTCACGTTGCTTAGCTTCAAGCCTTGAGGAATAAGGTAGACTGCATGGAGCTATGTGCAGTGCAGTCTACACTATTCCGAAAGGCTTGAAGCTAATCAACGAGCATTGCGCCTCTTTTTTATTTTTAATAACTTATTACAACTCCAGACTTCTTGTGTTACGACAAAATAAAATAAACTTTAATAGAAAAAAGAATTATCATAAAGAACTTTTTTTGATAGAAACTTTAATAGCAAAAAGAATTATCATAAAGTAAAATAAATAAGTAATTAGAAACAAAATAAAATAAAATAAATAAGTTTTTTGTTGTAAGTAGAAACAAAACAAAATAAATAAAGCAAAAAAGAAAACAAAAAACTAAATACAGCAAAAAGAATTTTCATAAAGAACTTTTTTGATAGAAACTTTAATAGCAAAAAGAATTATCATAAAGTAAAATAAATAATTAATTAGAAACAAAATAAATAAAATAAATAAGTTTTTTGTTGTAAGTAGAAACAAAACAAAATAAATAAAGCAAAAAGAAACAAAAAACTAAATACAGCAAAAAAATTGTTGGGGCGCTGCCCGCTGGGCCTTCCAACCCTCAGGTTTGCAAATACAGGCCCAGAAGGGCTAGAAGGCTCAACGGGCAGCGCGCCAAAGTTAGGCCCAGAAGCCTGCTATAGAGAGGAGTTCGAGACAGCAGCCGCGCCGCGGCTTTTAAACTGGTGCGGGCGCCCCTCGGCTAGCGAGGTGGGACTAAACTTTTGGCCGCGACGCGGGCAGCAAGAGGCCTTTGGTCCCGGTTGGTGCCACCAACCGGGACTAAAGGGGTGCATTGGTACCGGTTCGTGGCACCAACCGGGACCAATGCCCCCCTTTAGTCCCGGTTGGTTCCACCAACCGGGACCAAAGGCCGCCGCTTCCCGCCCTTTGGGCTGCTGAAAAGAGGGCTTTGGTCCCGGTTGGTGGCACCAACCGGGACTAATGCCTACCTTTAGTCCCGGTTGGTGCCACGAACCGGGACTAAAGGCTTTGCTATATAAGCAAACACTTAGGAAATTTTTCAGAGTTCATCTGCAGTTTGCCCCGACGACCGACGCCGAGGCTGCCCCGACGCCGCCCGCCGCCCCGACCCGCCAGGCTACCCCGACGCCGCCCGCCGCCCCGACGCCGCCAGGCTGCCCCGATGCCGCCCGCCGCCCCCGCCGTCGCCGTCGCCCGTGCCCGTCGTCGCGGTCGCCGTTGCCCGCGCCCTCGCCGTTTGCCGCACCCCTGCCCCAACGCGCGCCACCCCGGCCCGTCCCCGTCGTCCCCGTCGCCCTGCCCCGCCCTTCGCCGCCGTCGCCCCTACCCCGAGCGCGCGCCCACTGCCCCGTCGCCATCCTCGCCGCCGACCCCGCGGTCCTCCTCACCTTGGTCCGGCCGGCGCCCTTTTTTCATATATATGCTTGTTTTTTTTCATATATATGCTTGTTTTTTTCATATATATGATGATATGTTCATGTATGAGTATATGTATGTATATATGTTCTCTGTGTATATATATGTTCATGTATATATGCAAAAGATAGATTTTTTAAAAAGTTAGGATTTTTTTCTGTTCATAGATTTTTTTGGTGATATTAATTATTGTAGAATATGCAAATGTTTGTATATTCATATGAACAATTCATTAGGAAAAACCTTTACTTTTTTTCGAAATTTTCTATTTGAACATTTTTTTATGAATGAGAGGAAAAAGGAAAATAAGAAGAGGAAGAAAGGAGAAGAAGAGGAGAGGAAGAAGAGGAGAAATAAATAAGAAGAGGAAAAAAGAAGAAAAAGAAGAGGAGAAGAAGAAAGGAATCGAAGAGAAGAAGAAAAAATAGAATAGAAATTTTTTCTTCTTCTCTCCTCTATTCCTTTCTTCTTCTCCTCTTTTTTTTCTTCTTTTTTTCTTCGATCTTCTCCTCTATTCCTTTTCTTCTTCTCCTCTTTTTATTTCTTCTTCGTTTTCTTATGTTTTATCGGGTCTGTCGTCGTCGATATACCCCTCTCCCGATAACTTCAACACGAGGGGGGGTCGATATACCCCCTCCCCGATAATATTATTTTCCCATGTACGTATGTCGTCGTTGTCGATATAACCCCCTCCCGATAACTTCAACACGTGGGGGGGGGTCGATATACCCCCTCCCCGATAACATTATTTTCCCATGTATGTATGTCGTCGTTGTCGATATATATAACTCCCTCCCAGATAACTTCGACATGATGGACGGTCGATATTTATACCCCCTCTCGACCGTGATAACTTATACCACGGGAGCACCCCCCGGCCCTCTCGCTCGACCAAAACTCTCGAGGACACCCAAACCCTAGAAAAAAACGATGTCGGTCTCCTACCCCCTCCCGCCGCGCCCCTACCCTTGAAGCGTTGCCGAGGCCACCCCAAACCCGGAATAAGCTAGGTCTACGTTTGCACTAATATATCCACCTGCTGTCATGTTTGTGTAATAATTGCCATGTTGTAATATTTGCAGAAACAATGGAGCACGGACGAGACGAGCAAGCAGAAGAGGTGTTGGGGGACATAATCTTAGCCGGAGGTGATATCTTGTCGTATCTTAACGACAATGATGGTCTGGAAGAACAGGGTGAAGAAGCAGGCTACGGTGATCGAAGAGTGGAGGAGGAAAGACATGATTATGATGGCTCCGGTGACCCAATGCTGGTGCAAGAAGGAGCCCGTGGTGACGGCTCCGGTGACCGAACAGAGTCCGGCCAGGTAAATATATTAGTTAAGCCTGTGCTGACTAGCTAATTGATGCATTCATTGTTTTGGTATGTACACATATTAATTAACACTCGTCTTTCTTCTTTTTTCTAGCCCTCCGGATCGAGCACAACTTCGGTAAAGAGACGAGGCCCGAAGAGAAAGTTGCGCTCGGATGAAAGGTTTGAGATCACAGCAATCGCGCGCGACGGCCAACCGATTGAACCCATCCGGACAAAGGATGCATTTGCTGCTCAGTGCGGGGTTCTAGTTAGGGACAAGATCCCGATCAGCATCCACCAATGGTATAAGCCTAAGAAGGAAGACCCTGAGGTGTCTTATGTCAATGATATGCAGAAAGATGATCTTTGGACTGAGCTGAAGGCAAATTTCACCCTACCGCCAGAGGAGGATCCGGAGAAGCCAGTTAAAGAGCAATTAATCAAGTCTCATGCTCTTAAGAAGATGGCAGACCTATTCAGGAGGTGGAAGAATGAGCTGAAAACGTTTGTCGACAAAGAAGAGACACCAGAATTCATCGGCCGGTATGAGAAGATCAGAGATCACTGGCCCGCATTTGTGGCCCACAAGACATCGGAAAAGAGTAAGAAGATGTCAGCGACAAACAAGAAGAATGCTGCGAAGAAGAAGCTTCACCATCGCACGGGGTCAGGTGGCTACCTCAAAGCCCGACCTAAGTGGGCCAAGGCTGAGAATGATCTGCTTGAAAAAGGGATCGAACCACAGACAATGAACTGGACAGACCGTTGCCGGACTTGGTTCTTCGGGGCTGGCGGAACCTTGGACCCTGTATCAGGGAGGTGCGTTTGGACGAACGAGCTTTTGAGAATACCAGTCAAGAAGATTCAGCAATATATCGATGCAGCGCAGGAAGGGACGTTCGTTCCAGACAGAGAGAACGACGAGCTCACAATGGCCCTCGGGAATCCTGAGCACCCTGGACGGACACGAGGCACGCCAGGCTCCGTTCCGTGGAAGGCTGGTTTTCCGGACGCGGGCGGTTACAAAAGCCAGGAGAGGAGGAAAAAAGTGGAGCAGATCCAAATTCAGAAGCTGCACGAAAGGGTTCAAGCGCTAGAGGAACGAGACGGCAATCGACATGCCGAAACTACCCCCGAAGCTACACCGCCATCTCAGCGGAGAAGCAGCGTGGCTTCCACCGAGCTGCTTCAGCTGGAGCATGTCTTGAGGCTCCTGCTAGCTACCCCGTGGATGCTATCACGGAGTCTCAACATTGCCACCTTATGGCGCAATGGCAGAACTTCAAAGTCAAGGCGGCTGTTGGCTCTGTTTTACCTCCTGAACCCGGCGCAACCTACCACTGCCGGCCGATTCCAGAAGGATATGCTAGGGTGATGGTGGATGAAATAACGGAGGGATTTGAGGAGCTCCGGCTTGACCACCCTACCGGTGAAGGGGAGACTCGGCTGGGTTCTGCTCTGAAGACTCCATGCCTATGGAGGAAGGATCTCATCAACCTTCCGAACTGGACGGCTCCGGGGAGTAAGGCACTCCGCCTCCTCCTCCGGCGAGTGATCAGGGCACTCAGCCTCCTTCTCCGGCGCGTGGCGGCACTCCGCCTCCTCCTCCGGCGAGTGATCAGGGCACTCAGCCTCCTTCTCCGGCGCGTGGCGGCACTCCGCCTCCTTCTCCGCCTGCGCCGGCGCGCCAGAGCAGCCAGCCTCCTCCTTCTCCGCCTCGTCAGCAAGGGCGGAAGAGACCCGCCGCCGCTCCGGCTGCTCCGGCGCGTCGTAGTCCTTCTCCTCCGCCTCGTAAGCAAGGAAAGAAGACAGCCGCAGCCGCTCCGTCTGCTCTGCCGGCGTCTAGTAGTACAGCTGCCAGAGGCGGGAGGCAATACAGATTCGGTCCTTCTCTGAAGACTCCAGAGAAGTTACCATACGAGAGGACCGAGGAGGAAACCAGGAAGATCGTGCGAGCCGAAGTGACAAACTTCTTTGAAGGGGTGAAAGCAAAGAAACATCCACCTCCGGAGGAGAAGGTAGATCCGGTGAAAGCAAAGCGCACTCTGGCTGCCCTGACAAAACCACCAAAGTCTCCGCCGAGAGGCAACTATGAGCGCATTCTTGCAAAGACATATGCCGAAGCGGAGCGGTCGGGAAGTACTGTCAGTGATCAAAGGTTAAAAGAACGACGAGCTGGGAAAAAAATTGCCCAGCTCGGCGAACAAGCGAACCAATCGTGCCCCCCGCTCAAGGTGTCAAAAGACATCGTCGCTAATGATCCGAGGATGGTGGCCGGTTATAGCAATCTTGGAGATTACCTGCCCGACGATGTACATTATGAAATCATGGAGGTCGACGAACACAAATACCATTACGGGAAGCCTCTCGTCAAAGATGAAAGATCTCTAACAACGATGATGCGAAGATTACATGATTGGTACATGAAAACCTGCAGAGAGTCTGATGGGATGAATACTTTGACGCTGAGAGTTAAACCGGAGCATGACCTCGTTGGAATTGATCTGCTGAATGTTCCATTTGAGGATTTCTTCCAGTTTTACAATCAAAAGGCCCTCGATAAAACAACGATCACTTGCTACTGTCTGTAAGTAGTACTACTTCTGTCATTAAGTCTCTCTATATAGGTCAGCTCTTTCATTGCATGTATTTATAATTATCCTCACTATATTATGCAGATTGAAGATCGCCGAATTGAAGAAAAGACAAATCGGTGATATTGGGTTCATTAACACAAATCTCATAGATGCATATACGGTTGAAAAACATGCCAAAGAAGCCGAGGCCAACTTGCTACGATCGTTGGTATTAAATCAAAACAAAGATATAATACTCTTTCCTTACAACTTCAAGTGAGTGTTACTGTCTTGTGCATATTCGGTTTCCCTTATTAGTCCAGGTTATGGTAATGTAATTGATGACTTATGCATGCATGCGCAGCTTCCACTATATTCTCCTAGAGATTAAGCTTGAGCAGGGAGTAGTAACCGTCTTAGACTCGAGACGAAAAGATCCCCAGGACTATGCGAACATGACTCAAATGCTCGAGAAGTAAGTTAAATCGATCATTATCCACCATATCAGCAACTTTGTTCATTTCCTGATATCAAGTAATTGTTTTCTTTGTCTGGCAGGGTTTGGAGAAAATTCACCACAAAAGCTCCGGGACTGCCGAAGAAGCTGCAATTTAAACACCCGAAAGTAAGTACTATAGTAGCATGTTCCGCGCATCTCCTAGTGATTCAAGCGCTAGTTTCATCAATACCATTTAGCATGCTTGCTTATCAGTTTGATTGACCTCTATTTCTTGTAAAGTGGTTGTGGCAGGAAGCCGGGAATAATTACTGTGGATACTACGTTTGCGAGTCCATCCGCTACACGACCTGTGAGCGGGGCTACTCTGACGAACAATATGAAGTGCGTAAGCAATAATATTCACAATTTTATTTTATTACCATCATTTCTGTTGAGTTTCATTTATTCATATATATATGTATTGACCCCCTTCTTCAAATTAGATGTTTCGGAAGCGGGATGAACTCCTAGCACCAGATCGTATGCGAGCAATTCAAGAGGAATTGGCGGCATTCTTCCTTGACCACGTGATCGCTGAAAACGGAGAATACTATGTGGACCCTGTGTTCTTACAATTTAATTAGGAGATTGTATTGTAAGAGATAATTATTGTATATATGTAGCCGGTAGTGTCGGATAGATATACGAGAACTTGTTGTTCGACCAATCTCTCGGAGAAGGAGAGGTGGTCGATATCACTTCTCTCTGTATGCATATGTTCATGACGATCTTCTGTTTCCTTCATTTGATTACTAGCTAGCGTGTCTAGTCCTCTCCATACGTATATAGTACGTAGCGTCGACCAAGCACGGAGATAAGAGAGGACACTTCTCTCTATTAATTAGCTAGCTAACACAATATATGAAACACCTAAATTAACCCCCCAAAACCCCCCAACCCCCCCCCCTTCAAAAAAAAACAAAAACCCCAGCCCCTGAAATGCTGACGCGTGGATGCCTATTGGTCCCGGTTGGTGACACCAACCGGGACAAAAGGCCCTGCCTATTGGTCCCGGTTGGTGGCACCAATCGGGACCAAAGGCCCCCCTGCCTGGGCTGGCAGCAGCGGCCACTTGGAGGACCTTCTGTCCCGGTTCGTGTAAGAACCGGGACTAAAGGGTTAGGGCTTTAGTAACGACCCTTTAGTCCCGGTTCGAAAACCGGGACAAAAGGCCCTTACAAACCGGGGTAAAAGCCCCATTTCCTACTAGTGTTAGGAGGATCCCAGGCAGGAGGCCTGCGCCTCTTTCGATCTGTATCCCAGTTTGTGCTAGCCTTCTTAAGGCAAACTTGTTTAACTTATGTCTGTACTCAGATATTGTTGCTTCCGCTGACTCGTCTATGATCGAGCACTTGTATTCGAGCCCTCGAGGGCCCTGGCTTGTATTATGATGCTTGTATGACTTATTTTATTTTTAGAGTTGTGTTGTGATATCTTCCCGTGAGTCCCTGATCTTGATCGTACACGTTTGCGTGTATGATTAGTGTACGATTGAATCGGGGGCGTCACAGCTGCAGCCAATGGTGCCACTGTTTCCACTGTTGCCGCAGGTTGAGCATGGATGCCGCCAGAGAGGTACCATCAAACCCAATCATTTAGCAGCACTATACACACTACCATTGCCATGGAGTCTAGGGGTTGACATAACTTAGGATCATCGACAAGGAATCAATGAGTACATATATGTCTGTCAAATGGTTGTTTTTATTGACTAGTTTATGAAGAAAGTTACATGTTGATCCCTGCAAAAGAAGCAATAATGACCTTCCTATTAAAAGATAAAAATTATATATCTGTGGCCAAAATGCCATTGGCTATGACGGACGAGAAGTGGGATAGGGAAAGACCGAAGGAAAACGTTTTAAAACAACCGGCTGATAACAGCGCGGAGTAAGTCTCCCCATGTTTGCCATGCGTTCTGGCGGGGCCCGCGCACCGCTTCTCCATCCTCAGCGTTATCCTCACACGAGCTCAGCCAAAACTGGATCGTTGACCAGAGCTCGCCCGCTCCAATGAAATCTAGCTCGTTTTACTCCTCTGGTCATTGCTCTCCTCCGTCCCCTGCCCCACCCTTTTCACCGGTTAATCGAAGCAGCAGCCGAGCTCAGAGTTGTGTTCTGGGAGGCGCCGCTGTTGGGCTCTTTTTTTAGGGTCTCGATAACGCCCACATGTGTGGGCGTTAAGGGGTCTGGCCACACGTTTTGTGTGGTACATAGCACTATAAAAAGACATTGAAAAATAACATGTTCGGGTAAAGAGAGAGTTGCCATCTGCTTACAAGCACACTAGGGAGTTGCCATGTACCCTGCAAAACACATGGCAACTGACAGCTTTGGGTGTGGGAGAGAAGACGGGCGTGTGGGCGAACTGATAAACGCCCACACACCAGCCCCTCTACGTGCGTGAAAACTGGCGTGTGGGCGAACTGCTAAACGCCCACACCAGCCCCTCCACATGGTGAAATGGACGTGTGGGCGACCGGATGAATGCCCACACACCAGCCTAGTCCTACGTGGCATAATAAAACTGGCAAAACATGCCAAGATTCGTGCAAACACAAACGGACGTTGATCCATGCGTGTCGGCGAGATGCAAACGCCCACACGTGTGGGCGTTATCGTTTCCCTTTTTAAGGAGATGTTCCAATTCCAGCAAAGACGAGGCAAAAATCGTCGCCGTTGGAAGGTCGGCCAGAGACACTGTAGACGCGATGCTGTCGAAAGGGCCCGGCGCCCGCGTTGCAGCGTGACAGCCTTGGGGAGAGGGGCTCTGCCCATGTGCTGCAATGGCCAGCTAGGAGGCTGGCCACTGCAAGCCCGCCCATGGATGGTGCTGCAAGGCGATCACCCGCGCTGCAATGGGGTCGCACGGAGGTGCTGCAAGGGGCAGAGGGTCGCACGGCGGCGCTGCAATGGACCGCTCGCCGGCGGCTCTCGGTGCTATGATGCAGCGCTCACCGCCGGCCCGAAGCTGCGATGCAACCTCAATGCTGCAATGGAGCTTCGCCGGTGGCTCCCGGTGTAGCGATGAACTGCTCGCCGGTGGCCCAGAGCTACCATGAAACCTCGATGCTGCACCGCAGCTTCGCCAGTGGCTTCCGGTGCTGGGATGCAGCGCTCGTCAGCGGCCCCTGCAATGGAGCTTTGTCGGCAGCGGCTGTGATGCTTGCAGCAACGACGCTTTCGATGCTGCTGGGCACGATGTGCAGGCCACGGACGTTGCTATGGCCAGAGGAGATCGAAGCGGGCATCCTGATGCGATGCGGAGAAAGACATAGCCTGCGTTGACCAAATCCAACATTTTTCAGAAAAATTCAGCCGGGTGGTCTGTAGCAGCCGCCAAGAAAGAAAGAGCCTCCAGTTGCCCCTCTACTTCGATGCCTTTTTTTAGATAAGTCTACTTCGATGCGGCGATGCCTATGGCTTCTTTGGTTACAGTAGTTATCCTCCCCCAGCTGGGCTCACACACTCGTACTTTTCACTTGGTCCATTCGTTGCCCATGACTCGGGTTGGGCATGGTATTCCTCTTGGGTTTCTTTGTCGATGCACTGATGGAGGTGGCGTCCTTGGCATTTATATATATGTGTACCATGCCTTTTTCCGTCTTTTCACACCATGTTCACTAATCCTTGCATTGATAATTATTGTTGTAAATACTTGCTTCCTAAATTCGGTGTTCCAAACGAGCAAACTGATAAAGTAGCAACGTGGCATCCTATTGCGTGGTGAGGAAGCATTCAAGTGAGCAAGCAGCATCAGGAATTACGGTTGATGAAATTCCATTAAGTAAGTTTGCACGTGGACAATGGATGTCTTTTCAGCAGCTTCAGCAACAAACTAAAGAGAAATGTCAGGAAATCTGGGTCAGACAAGTTCAGTCGCTTTCTGCCATAGATGGTGATGGCAGTGATACATATGCCCATAGCTATTTGGACTCATTTGATGGTGATGACAATGGAGTAATAACTGAACTGGCAAACATGTGCCAACAGCTTCGCAGCGTGACACAAAGATGGCGTCTGAAATTTTCAGTGCATAGATGGCGTGTGCATCAATGACAAAGAGAGTTTTTTTGCGAATAATGACAGAGAGTTAGTGTTGAATTCGCAAGAAAGACCTATACACCAATTAATATGGTCTAGAAACTCCGGGAGGAATCCTAGGACCACGACCATGTATTGCTGGAATTAGGATCAAACTGAATCTTTGGAATAACCTCCTAAAGGTCAAGGAACTGAACAAAAAAATTAATGTTGAGGGGCTTCTCATGCCATGGATCCAACGAGCATTTGTGAGAACTTCAGCAACGTTGTGCTGACATGGTTGCAAACTGCAGAGATAGAAACTTGATGTATGGTAGGCCCTCCTTTTGCTACATCATTGCCAAGTTTCTTCATTTTACCGCCTCGCACCGACTAGGTGTTGCTTCGTGGCACGTAAGAGTAATTATTTATAAAATAGAGCGAGTGTACAACCAATTCATTTCAAGAGAAAAGAGTTTATTTTACAAACAAGAGGCCTGGCGAACCTAGATAAGAAAAGATAAGAACAATGACTTCTTGCGTTCCTAGGGTGCGTATACCTCCTCGTTACCATCCCACGAGAGAACATCGGACCAAAAAAATTATTATGTTACCTCACATCTAAACACACAACTATTCCATATAACTCCTTCGATGGTTAGGTCGATTTAAGTACGAGGGATGCATGTTTGTTGCAAGCAAAGGTTTTCATTGTGTAGCTTTAGGTAAACAAGTGAATACTCTCTTCATAATTTTTGTCATCCATGCCATTTTATTTGACAACTAACACTAGGTGATACCAAGATCAAAGTATCAAATTTTATCTCAT
Source organism: Triticum aestivum (assembly GCF_018294505.1). NCBI lineage: Eukaryota > Viridiplantae > Streptophyta > Magnoliopsida > Poales > Poaceae > Triticum > Triticum aestivum. The sequence continues at coordinate 487,961,742 of NC_057805.1, read as the reverse complement.
ACAACCTCCAGGACCACCATAAAAGCATTCAGCATGATCAATATGGGTGATAGAGTGGCATTTTTATCAGTAACTAACATGGGTAGGTCTTGCTTGATTGGACTGCTATTTCCATCCTAGTCAATGAATCTAATGTCTGTGAATGATGCGGCGCGACCCTTACCACCATTTGGGAGGGCACCACTGCCCATTGGAGGAGTTGGAAGTGCTTTTTTAGATTTAACAAATGCACCAAATTGCATTCCGTCCGCCTTTTCTGCTAAGTAGCTGAACAACGATCTTGGGAAGTATCCCACGCCTGTCGGGATTTTATTGAAGCCGTAATACACCCACCAATCTCCACTTTTTTTGTCCTGAAATTGATTAGGATTTAGACTAAAGCCCTTCACATTTAATTTATACCTTTGACATATGTTATGATCTACCAATTATTAGGTTGTGAAAAATGATACACCTATATCGACCACGTAGTCAGATTTTCATAAGCGGAATAACTTGGCTATGAAATGCATACAAAAAGGATGAAAAACATACCTTTAGCACTCTTAGAGTGACACATTGTCTAGGTCCATCAGGGACATTAGAAACTGGATGTATAGCATCACGAGGAGCTATAACAGCGCCATCTACCCGTATGTAACCAGGGCAGTCCATGTTGTAGCAACCAGTTGCATCATAATTATCTCTTTGTTGCATACATTGTTTATGTGTGTGGGTTAGAAACTTTCTATGTATGTTTCTTATGAGAGTAAGATCACTTTTACTGTGGGAAAGAGTAATGTTTAAAGCATAATTATCACAATACCGTCCAACAGGTGTAGAAGTGAGGATGTGAGTCACCATAGCGATCTGGATTAATCTGTTTAACAAAGGGTACACATAAGATAAACATTGTCTCACACTTAAAGTTCAAGAAGGTGAGTTTCCAAATAAATGGAAAACAAATGAATTGGTTCGCCATTTACACGATGGCAAGCCACGGTTTTTGAGTGCTGACATTAGTCTCATGGACTCTAGTGATCCCACAATTTACAAAATTAAAAATTCATATTTAAAAGTTCATAAAATTTAGAAACAGTTCCACATGTAGATGTGCCTAGAGTATGTGTAAAATTTTGTCCACAAACTTGTTGTCTATGAGCTACACGCAAAGGACAAACATATGGATGAAATGCTTTGTCGATGAAATTTGGCAGAAGGTTAACATCTACACATACATGCGGTCAGAAATTGCAGCATTTTATACTTAAAATATGAATTTGGGGAAGAAGGAAATGAGCTCACTTGAGCCAAAATAATTTTGAGTTTCTGGTAACTTTGCACATGTCCAACTTTGTTTTTAACTGTTATATAACACTTCAGAGAAAAATGGCACAAGTTTCCTACTTTTCAAGGGGCATAGTATTAGCCCGCAAATAAATATGGTTAAGTATTTTTTTGTGATGGGCATTTAATTCGATCCCAAGGATGTTTAGGAATTTTGGCAAGTCGACAAGATGTATTTATGTTACTTGAATATTATCACATCATAGCTGAAGCTATAAATTAATGACCAATTTATTATTTCAATTGAGAGGCTATGTGCATGGGAAGAAAATAATGCTTACATGCCAGCCAACTTGAATCACATTATAGCTTGATTTATTACCATGTCCGGCATGATTAATCCAAAAAGTAGTCGAACTCCACTGGCCATGTTTTAGTTCGTGGCCATACACATCCATGGTGGCATGTAAGCCATAGTAGTTGTCATTAGGACCTCCAGAATGTGTTAGGTGTGCCACAAACTGCAAGATGCAAGCAATCAAGTGACGTAACTAACAATTTCCATGGGAAATAAATAGCCAAAAGCAGTGGCATTCACAAGGGGGTATTTTCTTCAAAATAGTTATAGTTTAAAATGTATATAAATCTCAAAAAAATACCTCGAAGTTAACATAATAATTGTGCAAAGAACATAAAGAATAATCAATTTCGATGGGGAAACGATCAACTAACAATTGTTGGGGTACTAAATAGTCAAAAACAATGTCATCAAACTTTTAACAAGGTGTATTTTTTCTTCCAATATTTTATAGTTTAATAAGTCCATAAATTTCACTACATTATACAAATTGAAAGAAAGGAACTAACAAAACCCATCCATGCTAATGTTCAGATAATTCTGCTAGTTTTCCAAAATAACATGATTTCTATATAAAACATTACTACCAATATGCATTGGGGAAGCTCAAACACGTGCTCTTCGTGTGTTGATAAAAATAAGTACAAAATATATTCATATAGCAGAAATATTTCTTTAATTTATTAAATTGGTAAAGATAAATAGGATAACTATGAAGGCTACCTCAGACTAAATTAGCATTTGTCTCACTTTGATGGCAGGTAGGTTAGCATCATATTACGAACATATTATTTCACAATATCTATTTGGCTTGCTGAGTGTGTCTGTTTCCTTTTGTTGGGTGAATCCTAAAATAAATGATTACCTAGTACATTTGAATACTCATAATTGTGCCTATCGACATAATATCATGACATTTGCGAAAACATAATAGGTCGGCGATTAGTGTTGTAGTTGTTTAAGTCATCTCGCATTCATATTTGTGAACATGTCAAAATAGCTACAATGAAACATCATACTAAGTTATATGTGACTACATACATGTAAGTATGCTTTCCAACAACCGAATTCCATAATAAATCTTATATTACTGAAAATGACATGCCATGTTGCTTATTCTAGATTTAAATTACTATATATTGTGTCACTTCACCTAAGAAGTGTACTATTTGCTAATCTTGGAGAAAATAATTAAGTAAACCGAGTGAATATAAGAAAGTGTAACTCACATAGGGATCATCCCATGAACTAGAACCTTGCCCTGAAGTTACTGCTTCAGTGGAGTTTGACTTCAAACTTTTGAGAATTTGTTTGGCTGGACCATGGACAAAATCTTTGTCCAATGAATTATTTTCCTTCAAGTAAAAATGTAAATGTATGTCAAGAAGGGAAAATTTTATATGAAGTATCTCTTGTAGAATCAAGAAACTAAAATGTTTATTTCATAGCTAAACATTGTAGTCATAGCAATAGTAGATGAATAGATATTCTATACACTTTGAAATTATACTCTAACATAGTTTGTTTCTCATTTCACTCCCATGATTTTGTTGGCGTCCAACTATGATAGGAGGAGTGTATATAGATACTATCCGGTAATGTCTCTGGTCCTTCCAACATATATATGTGTTTGTGGTTGTCCTATCATGTAATTGTTTAGTATTCTTAACTTATAGGTCCATATTGTTATGCATGGTTATTCTGAACCATGATGTCTTTTGAAATGAAAAATAAATAAATACATCAAAAGACCAAGAACGGTGGGGAATTCCTCAAAAAAGAATGGTGGGGGAAAATAACCCACTAATCTATCTCACTCACTTGTAATATTTATATACAATATTGTACTATCACAATATATAGTAAGATTACCTCTTCAATGGTAGGGAAGAACCGAACACCTCTAGCTTGAAGAGCATGATAAAAGAAACATAAGGCAATTGCTCGTCGAAGTAGTTTAAGCCTATACATATTTTGATATGTGATAGATGAAGATCACTATGGGCAACCAGAACTATATATAGACCATATATATGTGTCTTTCTAGTACGAGTCAAGCTAAACCATACAAAATTAACTGAGTAATGTGCAAATCTTTATTCAATGCACACAAAATATTGTAATTAATGTCATATATTTTGTGCGTATTAAATAAATAAGCAATATTTTGTGCGCATTAAATAAATATTTGCGCAATATTCTGTTAATTTTGTATGGTTTAGCCGGACACATACTGGAGAAAGATTTACATCTTATAGAAATAAATAGGGAAAATATTGTTTTTGCCACTCTAGATTTTGACAGTTTCCTTATGCCACTCTAAAATTTGATGTTTCATTCTTGCCACTCTTAGATTTTGACAATGTATCACAATTGCCATTTCGTGGCAAAAGCAAAAAAAATCATTTCATTTTTGCCACTCTTAGCTTTTGACAATGTATCACAATGGCAACTCTAATTGTTTTTTGCTTTTGCCATATAATGACAATTGTGATGTATTGTCTAAATCTAAGTGTGGCAAAAGTGAAATGTCAAAATCTAGAGTGGCGTAAGGAAATTAGCAAAACCTACAGTAGCAGAAACAAAATTTTCCCAAGTAAATATCATATGGTTTAATGACATAAAAGAAATGTAATAGAATGCTTAATGAATGATTTTGCACAAATATTAATAAATATTTATTTTTGCTTAATGAATCCTTATTTTATGCATAATAAATGATTTTGCGCCAATATTAATGAGCATGATAAAAGAAACATAAGGCAATTGCTCATCGAAGTAGATTAAGCTTATACATATTGGTATGTAATAGATGAGGATCACTATGGGAAACCAGATATATAGACCATATGTTTTGTGTCTTTCTCTAGTACGTCTCAAGCTAAACCATACAAAATTAACTGAATATTGTGCAAATCTTTATTTAATGCACAAAAAATATTTTAATTAATGTCATATATTTTGGGCACATTAAATAAAGATATGCGCAATATTCAGTTAATTTCTTATGGTTTAGCCTCACACGTACTAGAGAAAGATTTACATCTCATAGAAATAAATATTGTATGGTTTAATGATATTAAAGAAATGTAATACAATACTTAAGGAATGATTTGTCACCAATATTTCTGAGTTATATGCCACGATTAAATGCTACTTTCATGAAAATATTCACAACCTCCTCTGTGAGACATACACATGGTCTATATATAGTTATGGCTGCTACCAGTGCTAGGCTGGTCGACTTACGATGCACCACGGGGGAACGTGTTGTAGGCAGCTCCTATGGGACACATCGGCGTCAAATTTTCGGCGTTCCATATAATGCACCACTAGACTGGGCCGACCCATGTAGCCAACATGCTTACCGATCCTAGGTTTTTTGGTCTCGTTATAGGTTTTATGGTTTTTAATTATGGTTTTCTAGATGAAATTTATTTTTTTAAATGTGAAAAAATAAAGAAAAACACGAACATCATTCAAAATGTTGTGAAGGTTTTTGTAAAAAAAATGTTGAAATTTTTAAAATTCGAAAGATTTTAATTTTTTTTAAAGAGAACATTTTGAATTGCGAATTTTTAAATATTTTGAACATTATTCTGAAGTCAAAACATCTTTAAATACAAACATTTTTAGAAGTCCACATTTTTAAATTTATTTGTAAAGAAAAATATAAAACCTGGTAATTGTAAATAATCAGACCAAACCGTAATGGGAAAGTCCATCCCATGTTACATTTATTGCCTCCTTGCGCGGAAGGGCGACATTTTATGGGTTAATGCTACCAATAGGAATCGTCAGCACTGTAACTAGAAGGACAGAGATGCTAAGAGGGGTGAATAGGGACACCTAGAATTTTTTTCATTGATTAGTAGCATGTTTAGCCTATGTGGAATGTAAAGGTGTACCCTCTACTTGAGCATTAAGATATATATTGGTCCCCCTTCAATCCCGTATGCATCAATTTCTACGGTAGGAAGAAGCTTCTGTCACCCTTGCCCTCCAATGCATAGTCCTATCAACATACAACTAACCCTATGGTGTGAGCCACAAGCGCGCTCATATGATGGGCACCAAAGGACAGCAACATAACCACATGGAAATTAAGCCAATCATAGCAATTCACCAATTACCGATAGGACAACAAAAATCTATTCAGACATCATAGGATGGCAACACATCATTCGATAATAATATGAAGCATACAGCACCATGTTCAAGTAGAGGGTACAATGGGTTGCGGGAGAGTGGACCGCTATAGATAGATCAGGGAAGGTGATGAAGATGTTGGTGAAGATGACAGAGTTGCTGGAGTAGATCGCGGTCACACGATGATTTCCCCGGCGGCGTTCCGGCGCCACCGGGAGAGAGGGGGAGAGAACCCCCCACCCCCTCCTCCTTCTTCTTCCTTGGCCTCCCCCATAGAATGTAGGAGAGTTCCCCCTCTGGTCCATGGTTGCCATGGTGGCGGAGGGGGGAGCCCCTCCGAGATTGGATCTCTCCCTCTATTCTCTTCTCTTTCGCGTTCCCGTTTTTCTGGCCCTTCACCGTGTCTTAAATTCCAAGAGATCCGTAAAACCGATTGGGCTGAAATTTTGAGGGGATTTTATCCATAAATTATCTTTCTTGTGGCGAAAGAAGGGCAGCAACCGCCTTATGAGGTGCCCACAACCCATCAGGGCGCGCCGGGCACCCCCTGACAAGCCCTGGTGGGCGGTGGGCCCCTTGAGCACCGTCTTGCGTTGATTCTTCTTCCAAAAATTCACATATATTCCAGAAAAAATCTCTGTAAAGTATTATCGCGTTTGGACTTCGTTTGATATGGATATTCTGTGAAACAAAAAACATGCAACAAACAGGAACTGGCACTAGGCACTGGATCAATATGTTAGTCCAATAAATCATATAAATTGTTGCCAAATATATGCGAAAGTTGTATAAATTGGCATGAAATAATAAAAAATTATAGATACGAAGGAGACGTATCAGCTACGTCCACAATTTAGGCGATGATTCTTGATGCTAGATTAAGTTTCGGGGTGTGTGAAACAAGAGACTTAATTCAAAATCTCTAGCCCCACACTAAACTTCATCAAATACGCGTGACCCCCTAGAAGATCGTCCACCTTCGGCACCCTCGTGTGTACGCGATGGTTCACTATTCTCAACTATGGTGAAGCCCAAAGAACTGTTAGCAGATAGTCGATAGCCAGAGTTGATCGATTATCAGAACCTTGTGAAAAGCGACACCATGCTGTCGATGAATTGAACCAAAGCAACACTTGAGGGAATCATAGCAAGAACATCAACCCTCACAAATCACGTGTGATCTAGATCGCAACCTACACCTACTCATATAACTGCTCTGATGCCACTGTTGGGAAATGTAGTAGAATACAAAAAATTTCACACCTATGATTCACCCAAGATCATATGAAGACGCATAACGGGTTGGGATCACGATCGTTACCGTCGCCGGGTTGCAGCGGAAGAAGAACATGTCGGTGTAGATCATACTTGGACTCCCTCGAACCGTCGATAAATGATCTCTCATACCGCCCACGAAAAGTCCCTCGAACCGAAGGCTGAAAGCACGGCCTCTCTACTTGGTTGCAAGCGTGCGGCCTTCACGATTCGGCAGCACTTCTTCGTCCAGAGCTAATCGTCACCGTAGTATTAGAGGGAAGAGATTAGAACAAAACTGGGCTTCTAGTTACGAGGATAAGAGGATTAGCCTAGCTCTAATTAGTCAACTAGGGCCAACTAGAACTAGAACTAGAACTACAAGGACTACAGGAGGCTCCAAAAGTGTGTCCAATAGAGAAAAAACCCTAGTATATATAGGTTAGAGGAGGAAGATGCGGCAGCCACCAAGGAGGGAAAGTCCCTCCTTGGGGATCCGGTCAAGGGCGGGAGTAGTACTCCACCCCTAGTCCAACCCCCCCCTAATACGTCTCCAACGTATCTATAATTTATGAAGTATTCATGCCATGTTTACAACAAATTTATATGGTTTTGGTATGATTTGCATGGAACTAACTTGGACTGACGCTGTTTTGAGCAGAACTACCGTGGTGTTGTTTTTTTGCAGAAATAAAGTTTCTCCAAATGCAACGAAACTTTTTGAAGATTTTTTTGGAACAAAAGAGGCACTAGAAGCTTTGTGGGAGGGCCAGAAGGTGAAGGAGTTGAGCACAACCCACCAGGGCGCGCCTGGGCCCTTGCTCGTGTGCAAGTGGGTTGTGGTCACCTCGAGGCCCATCTTTGCGTGAAACCGACGCCAAAAAATTCTATAAATACAGAAACCCCTAGAAATAACCCTAGATCAGAAGTTTCACCGCGGCAAGCCTCTGTAGCCATGAAAAACCAATCTAGACCGTCTTCCGGCACCCTTCTAGAGGGCCAAATCATCACCGGTGGCCATCTTCATCATTCCGACGGCCACCATGATGAGGAGGGAGTAGTCCACCCTCGGGGCTGAGTGTTTGTACCAGTAGCTATGTGTTTAATCTCTCTCTCTCTCTCTCGTGTTCTTGAGATGTAATGATCTTGATGTTTCGCGGGCTTTGTTAATATAGTTGGATCATGTGGTGTTTTCCCCTCTCTATCTTGTTGTGAATTGAGTTTTCCCTTTGAGATTTCATTCTTATCGGATTGAATACTTTTATGGATTTGAGAACACTTTATGTATGTCTTTCTATGAATACCTGTGGTGACAATGGGGTATCATATTCATTCACTTGATATATGTTTTGGCACTCAACTCACGGATTCCCGAGGTGACATTGGGGTAATCTATGCATAGGGGTTGATGCATGTTCTTGTCTTTGTTTCTCCGATAGAAATCTTGGGGCCCTCTTTGAGGTTATTTGTGTTGGATTGAGTATTATTAATCTGAAATTATTTGGTGTTATCTTAGTACAAACTATTGATAGATCGATCGGAAAGGATAACTTGGTGTTATTTTAGTACAAACTCTTGGATAGATCGATCGGAAAGAATAGCTTCGAGGTGGTTTCGTACCCTACCAACAATTTCTTCTTATGTTCTCCGCTAAATAGGAACTTTGGAGTGATTCTTCTTCACACGTTGAGGGATGGTTATATGATCCAATTATATTAGCATTGTTGAAAGATTGCACTAGCGAAAGTACGGACCCTAGGCCTCATTTTCAAGCATTGCAATACCATTTGTGCTCCACTTTATCAATTGTTACCTTGCTGTTTTTATTGTTCCTATTATAAAAATCAATATCTACTATCATTACTATGCTTGTATCACCATCTCTTCGCTGAACTAGTGCACCTATACAATTTACCATTGTATTTGGTGTGTTGGGGACACAAGAGACTTTTTATTATTTGGTTGCAGGGTTGTTTGAGAGAGACCATCTTCATCCTACACCTCCCACCGATTGGTAAACCTTAGGTCATCCACTTGAGGGAAAGGTGCTACTATCCTACAAAACTCTGCGCTTGGAGGCCCAACACGAGTCTACAAAAACAAGTTGTGTAGTAGACATCACTACAAAAAAAATACACTTCCGTGATGATACGTGTTTGTCACAGTAGGTCACGTTTTTTGTCATGCATGTACATCCATGACGATTTTATGACAGAATCAAGATAGTCATACATGTGCTGTCGTAGAAGTGTTCCATGACATTACCAAAATTATCATCACAGAAGTGTTCACTTCCATGACAATAAATGCCGCGTCATGGAAGTGCTTTCGTCAAGGGTGACCGACACGTGGCATCCATCGTAATGGGTCGCCGTTAAGCTATCGGGTCCGGTTTTGGATCCGATAACCCGCTAACAGCCACGACCAATGACGATTTTCCACGTGTAAAATTCTCATTGGCCGACGGAACCATGTGTCAGCTCCGCGCTGGCACAGGTGTCCCTCATCCAATGGGCGAGATGCGCCTATGATATGTCGACACGTCGACCGGCCCAACAGTGGCCTATTCAGGTTAAAAGGCCGGGCCTGTCAAAATAAGCGGGCCGACCCATTACCGGCCTACTTGAGTCAGGCCCATTTACAAGCACGGACCACACAAGTTACACAGAATCGACCCATCAAAGGCCCATTCTACATTTAACAATTTCCAGCCCATCGTCAGTTTTAGCCCGTTAACGGCCTGCTACGTCTTTGGGCCCAATTGCGGCCCGAGCTTCCTTCGGCCTGTTAGCGGCCCATCATTAGTTCCAGCCCGTTAACAGCCCGGAACGTCTTTCGGCCTTTTCTCGGCCCATTCTGCAGTTGGGCCAATTCTAGCCCGCTGTGACTTTAGGCCTGTAATCGGCCCATTCAGTAAATGGGCCAACTCCTAGCCCATTTTGTCTCTCGGCTGTTAACGGCCCGCACAACAGTTGGGCCTTTGACTTTAGGTCCATTAGGGGCCCACGTTCCGCAAGGCATCATTTCAGCCCAGCGCGACTTTCGGCCTGTTAAAAGCCTAGTTTGCAAATTGGGCCTCCTCTGCCCCATAACACTTTCGGCCTCTTACTGGCCCGCAAAGTAAAAGGGCCGAGACAAAATTGACATCTATTTCGGCCTGCTAGAGGCCCGCGGGCCATTTCCATTTGTACGGCCCTATCAAGCTTTTGGCCTGTTAACGGCCTGCTAAGAGCCGTTGTTACGGTGGGCCACATCATTTGGGATCCACTTAATATTATTTTGACCAGCCCAATTAAGGCCCGCTTTCACTACACATGTTTGTTCGTTTGTATGGAGTCCAGGAAATGTTTGGGCGTGTGGGCCCCTGTTTCAACAATATAGCATATTCAAGAATTATCCTACTCTATACTATCGCCTCTAAAAACCTACACTATACATAAAAAGACTAAGTCATAGAAACGTAGAATAATCCTACACTATACAATAAAGAAATTACAGCCGAATATACCAACTGGGCATTATAGTTCGGCACCAGTGATAATAAAGCGTACACAAACAGCAAATTACATACACTGGACAAATAAAGCTCATACATCATGGACACACATCAACAGAACTTACCATTTGAACTATAATCTCTTCAGAAAATAGGATTGGCCGGATTTAGATAGCAAAAATTTCAGTCTGCAAAATCTCCAATTCCTTTGTGGTTACCTCAGTGTCTTGTTTCATTTTTTTTACTCCTGCATCTAATACCTGCACGTCCAGTCTCAACTTGTTGATTGTACATTGAGAATCATGTACACGTTGTCTTGCCACATCTAGTTGATGCTCGAGAACATCAACACATTCCAATTCCAATCCATAATCATTCGGTAACGGCGATGCCGCACTGCTGGCAGATCTTTGTGTTGATGTCACTTCATCCTGAAATGTTTCTGTAAGTACACATGACCATGGCAAAAATGTAGTTACAACAGTGAAGCGAGCAAGACAGACTATTTTGTACATGGCAAAACAGGACTAACAATAATGTTACACGTCATGAAGCATAAGCAGGTGAAATTTTAAAAATTATAAAAATGGTAGTCTGTGCAGCCTGCATACAGAAATCTCTCTTAGCTCACCAGAGGAGCATGATGTTGGGGCCAAATTGTGGCACCCCGGCTCAGAGCAACCGGTTTACCCTGCATTGCCAGCCCAGAGATCGAGTCTTCTGGCAATACACAACAACATGGTACAGAAATAACTGCTTTATTGATACTAGCGTGGTACAAAGATGTGATATTACATCGAGATTCGAGGCCAAGCGGGACACACAATGCTGCTGGACAGTATGTACATTATTTAATGAACATGGCTGGGGCCTCGATCACACGAAACTACGCGGCAGCGGAAGAATGACGTAGCGGAACTCCATGGCACAGGGACACCGACGTGGACACGGCCTAGACACGAGATGCGCTCCGATGCGAATCAACTTGCCTGAAAGCCGGCATGACACGCCAGGTCAGTACATTGAATGTACTTGCAAGCTCACAACAAACATAAGCACGATGACAGACAATATCATGATAATTAATCAAGTTAAATTAATGCAATAAATTACTACAAATGCAAAGCTATGCAAAGCAACCAAATAGCGCACCGAGTCACACGGACTCGCTTACCAGACGGTTACCTCGTAACCCAACGGTGACCACACCGGGGTCACACCTGAAACCAATCACTCATGAACACCTCGAGTGTTCAAGGTCCACTACGAAACAATGCATCACAACAATTACTAGCTTGCAAGATTAATTATAAAAGTTGATCCATGGTCTGACTTACTCCCGAGTCTTGCCCATAACCGAGGGCGCGGCTATCGATAGATTAAATACACTCTGCAGAGGTAGCGCAGTTTACCCACACTACGGAATACCTGGCCTCGTACTCCCATTCGGGTGGACGAAAGTACTCCGACGAAACCCTCCCTTTGCCATGCACTCTCCCCGGCCACTCCGACCATCTCCCTCTCAGGGCTAGGTCTTGGGTGGCCCCGTGTCTACCAAAGACACCACGGCCATCATCGTGGCAAAACAGTCCCAAACGGGGACAAGGTACCATAAAATAAACGAGCACACAAGGTTATGTCTGCCTACCGGGCCAGGGTATGCACGCCCATTACCTTCCCTCGCGGGAGGCACCGGTGAGAGCCACGACAAAGGACCGAATCAAGACCTTCCCATTAGGTAAATGTGGTCGCACTGAATTAAAAACCCGATTCAGTGGCACCATGATGTGATCAACGTCATATTCAGGTTGAACTTAATCAAGTAATAACTTTCAGAAAAACTTTTTATAACTAACATGGCATCATACCAGAAATCATGCAACTACTCGTCACACAGAGCAAGCAACTCTTAAGCATGGATCAAAACAAGCAACATAACTATCTTGCAATACTAAGATCAGAAACTTCTCTGGTTATAACTCATTTTATCTACAAACAACATTTTTATTAGTTCATCATTTAGTTGAAAACTATTACTAGCAAAAATAGCTACCATAACTTTCCATAACAAAATATCTAGTGCAAAATCTTACTCTACTTAGCCAAACAATTCTATGAACTCAACCAGAAGCTAAAGCAAGCATATCAAGCATCATAAAGCAACTCGCAATTAACCATATTGATTTATCAAATTTTAAATGCAAATAAAGACTCATATTCAAGTAGAAAATCATAGATATTGAAATAACACCATCCAAATGATATTGTGGCTTGCCTTAGTGCAGAGGAGGGTCACACTCCTCCTGGTTAGCTTCAAGGCAAGATCCTCCTTCTGAAAATATTTTAAAACCACAAAAATAAATGTCAAAACACATTCTAAAAATCACCAAAAATTCTAGACAGCAAGGAAAAATCCACCTTTTGGTGTGCTGCTAGAGCTTTCTATAACAAAGACAATGCAAAAAGAATCAATTCATTTGGAATTATGGTTTAGAAATGGTGGCTGGTCAAAGTTTAGTCAAATTTCTGAATTAAATTTGACTAAATAGAAAATCCTGGGGGGTGACGTCGAAGGCGTAAAGTGGGAGTGCGCCTCCACTCGTACCAGTCAGGAGAGAGCGAAGGGGATCGAGATCAGAGGGGAGGCGGTGCTTCGCCGGAGCTCATGCCGGTGACGAGGGGGTTTGGGGCTAGGCTAGAGGGATAGATCGGAAGCGGGGCTCGCGGCGCACCTGCCCATACCCGTGGCTTGGCCAAAGGTGGACGGAGCTGGTCGTAGTCGAGCTCGCAAGCTTCGGTGGCGGACGGGGTTCGCCGGAGAGGTGGAAGACGGTGGCTAGAGGCAGCTCCGAGGGCTTGGCGGGGTCCAGGCAGCTCCAGCAGACCACCAAGGCCCTGCCCAAGCAGTTGCTTGAGCTCGAGAGGCCCTAGAGAGCGACAGCTGGCCTGCGGGGATCGCCGAAGTCCTCGGGTCGGGGTGACGGCCAGAGGCCTGCCCGACCAGGCTTCTGCTCGTCTACGTGTTCGTGGAGGTGGTCTGGAGTGGTGCGTGGCTAGCAAGGGAGGCGGGGTGGCTTTATATAGCCGGAGCCGAGGGGGGACGTGTCGTGCCGGAGCGCTCTGGACACACTGCGAACGTCGACGAGAGGCTCCAACGTGAGGGGACAGGGTGCAGCGTCAATGCCGGCGCTTTCCCACGCTCGCGGACGAGCATAGGAGGTGGTTTGAGATGGGGACAAGCACACGCGCTCACTGTGCCGTTTTGGCCGCGACTTGAACGGGCTTTCTGCGGCGGCTTCGGCGTCGGCGAGCGCCAGGGAGGGGTCATGGGTGATGGGTCGAGGGTTGTGGCACGTTGCGGCAGTCGGAGGCGAGCGCTTGCATGCACACGCGCGAAACAGAACGCAAAGCGCCAGCCAGAGCGCGTTGAGACGCTGCCAGGCGCCGTGTCCTCGCGCGGTCACCAAGCTGGCATGGCCAAAGCGACAGCCAGGAGCGGCAAAACCTTGTCTACGAGCTTGACCCTGCAGTGCTACGTCTAGGAGAGGTGATGGATCATACCCAGGCCGACCAGACGCGACTCTACCAAGCTGGCAAGTTTCTGGTCAGAAACTTGGTCACCAAGTTTGGCCACCTTCTAGAAGGCCATTACGGCTAATCTCCTGGGGTTTAGGATTTCTTAGGAAGGTCTTTAAGCTCAAGAAATCTCAAGGCCAAAAGCTCAAGGAAAAATGCACTTGCTGTACAAAGTGCATTTCTGGTCCAGAAGTGAAAAGATTTTCTACAGCAAAAATATTACAAAAAGCGATGCAATATTTTTTCATGGGAAGATGTGCCATGGTCCTAAGAATATTTAGGAATTATCTCAGATTTTTCTGAGCAAGAAAAATTAAGGTTGCTTTGGAGCACAAAGTTCTGAAATGAGCTTAAGAGAGAAAAATGAATATTTTCCTTTTAGGAAAAATATTCATTTTATTATTTTGGGAATTTGTGGGAGGAATAAGGTAGATAGGTCACTTGGGTGATCGCCAAGGATATGCCCAAGTGACAAGTCCATTTGAATTGATCCAAAAGTCCAAATCAAATCAGGGCAAAAACCACGATGAAAACCAAGTCCGGAAAGAGAGAGAAGGCAAGTCCGGTAAAAAGAGGGAAGGCAAAATCCAGGCCACACAAACCTCCCCCACTTAGGATGAATCTCGTCCTCGAGATTCGGTTGCTTGGGAAAATCATTCTGGGTATGCAGTCCTTAAAAATTCCTCTCTTTCCTAGGTTACTTCTTCTTCGGTGTGATGCTCCCACTGAACCTTGTAAAATCTCATCTCTTTGCTGCGAGTGACCCTTTCTGTCTGATCCAATATTCTGATTGGCTTTTCCTCATAAGTCAAATCCTTAGCCAATTCTATCCCTAACATATCAGTCCTTTTCCCCGGTGGCGAGATGCATCTTCTTAGCTGTGAGATGTGAAACACGTTGTGTACTTCTGACAATTCTGGTGGCAATTCCAACTGGTAGGCAACTGTTCCGACTCTGGCCATGACGAGGAATGGACCGATATATCTGGGTGCCAATTTTCCTCGGGTCTGAAACCTTTTGACTCCTTTCATAGGGGTGACTCGAAGATATACGTGTTCTCCAGGTTCGAAGCTGATCTGACGATGTTTGGCATCATAGTAGCTCTTCTTTCGGGATTTGGCCAGTTGCAGTCTGTCTCAGATTTCCTTGACTTGCTTCTCTGATTCGAGCATTAAATCAGTCCCGAAAATACGGCTATCTCCGATTTGAGGCCAATATAATGGGGTGCGGCATTTCCGGCCATACAGGGCTTCATAGGGTGACATCTTTAAGCTGCCCTGGAAACTATTGTTGTAGGAAAACTCGGCGTAGGGCAGACAGTCTTCCCACTTGGTTCCTTGGGCCAATGTACATGCCCGGAGCATATCTTCGAGTATTTGATTTACTCGCTCAGTCTGTCCATCTGTCTGAGGATGGTAAGCCATGCTGTACTTCAGAGCGGTCGCCAAGGCTTGATGAATTCGGGACCAAAATGCGGATGTGAATAGAGATCCCCTGTCGGAGGTGATAGTCTTGGGTACTCCATGCAGACTGACGATTCTTGATACATACAGCCGTGCAAGTTGATTTGCACGGTATGTGGTCCGGATGGGTAGGAAGTGTGCCACCTTGGTTAGAGTGTCCACTATGACCCATATCGCGTCGTTTCCTCGATGAGACCTTGGTAATCCGGTGATGAAATCCATGCAAATATCGTCCCATTTCCATTGGGATACCGACAGAGGCTGGAGGAGCCCGGCGGGTTTTTGGTGTTCCGCCTTTACCTTATTGCAGATATCGCAGCAGGCCACAAAATATGCGATGTCTTTCTTCATTCCATCCCACCAAAATAACTGACGAAGATCCTCATACATATTGGTACCACCGGGATGAATTGAGTATGGTGCTTCATGAGCTTCTGCCAATATTTTCTTCTTCAGACTGTATTGGTTGGGTACGCAAAGTCTTCCTCGGAACCTTAGCGAACCTTGCTGATCCATAGTGAAATCCGGTGCTTGCCCTTGGTGCAGCTTCTGAACATATATCCGTAACACCTTATCATCCGCTTGAGCTCTGCGGATTTCTTCTTCGAGAGTAGGAGCAACTTCCAATATATTGGTTTGACGGGCGTCGGTGATTACCAGATTTAGCTGCATGATTTCTTCATAGAGCTCTGGAGGCAAGGAATCCATTAGGGCATTGAGGTTGGCTGGTTTGCGGCTGAGGGTGTCAGCCACCACATTAGCTTTGCTCGGGTGATAATTTATTCCGAGGTCATAGTCCTTAACCAACTCGAGCCATCTTCGCTGTCGAAGGTTCAAGTCGGGCTGAGTGAATATATACTTGAGACTTTTATGATCGGTGAATATCTGGCACTTCTTTCCAATCAGATAATGTCTCCAGATTTTCAAAGCGTGCACCACTGCGGCCAATTCCAAATCATGAGTAGGATAGTTTCCTTCATGTTGTCGCAGTTGGCGAGATGCATAGGCCACCACTTTGCCATCTTGCATGAGTACACACCCCAGTCCTTTTCTGGAGGCATCGCAGTAAACATCGAAACTACGGTAGATATCTGGAAGAGTTAATACGGGTGCCGATGTCAGTCTGGTTTTTAACTCATTGAAGCTCTGTTCACAGTCTTCAGTCCATACGAACTTCTTGTCCTTCTTGAGGAGCTCAGTCATTGGCTTGGCGATCTTGGAAAATCCTTCGATAAAACGGCGATAATATCCGGCGAGTCCAAGGAAACTCCGGATTTCTGAGACGGTGGTGGGTGCGGACCAATCAAGTACATCTTTTACCTTGCTTGGGTCCACTGAGATTCCTTCTCCCGAGAGGATATGTCCGAGGAATCCCACTTGCTGGAGCCAAAATTCACATTTGCTGAATTTGGCATACAGTTGATGATCGCGAAGCCGTTGCAGAACTGCGCGAAGATGTTCCTTATGTTCGCCCTTGCTTTTGGAGTAAATGAGGATGTCATCAATGAACACCACCACAAACTTGTCCAAGAAGTCCATAAACACCTTGTTCATCATATGCATAAAGAATGCAGGAGCGTTGGTGAGGCCGAAGGACATAACAGTGTATTCGTAAAGACCGTACCGAGTGGTGAACGCGGTCTTAGGAATATCTTCCTTCTTAATGTTGAGTAGATGATATCCCGTCCTCAAATCAATCTTTGAGAATACTTTGGCCCCACTGAGTTGATCAAACAGATCGTCAATCCTCGGCAGTGGATACTTGTTTTTAATGGTGACGTCATTCAGCTGTCGGTAATCTACACACATTCGTAGACTGCCATCCTTTTTGTCCACGAAGATTGCTGGTGATCCCCATGGGGAAGAGCTTGGACGAATGTATCCTTTTTGCAGCATCTCATCCAGTTGTTTCTTCAATTCCACCAATTCTGAGGAGGGCATCCAATAATATTTCTTATGTATCGGGGTGGTTCCAGGCACTAGGTCAATAGCGAACTCCAATTCCCGGTCTGGTGGCATGCCGGGCAATTCTTCAGGAAATACATCTGGATACTCACTGACCACTGGTATTAATTCCACCTCTTCTGTCACGGCTGCGAAAACCATATCCTTCGTGGGGATACGCTTGTGGGCATAAAAACTGGTAGTGCGACCTTCCATATTTTTCACGGTAACTTCTCTGGTCGCACAGCTGATGCAGACTTGGTATTGGGTTAACCAATTCATGCCCAGAATGACATCCAATTTGTTGGAATCGATGATTATCAACGATGTTGGAAACTTGACACCCTTCATGTCAATCTCCAAATTTCGGCAGACGAGATTGCTTCTGAGGAGGGATCCCGGGGATTGTACTAGCATGTGTTTTCCCAAAATCGAGCAAGAAAAATTGTTTGGGAAGCAAAACTCCGCAAAATAAAAGAGTGGGAAGACCCAGAGTCAAATGAAATTATGACGGGTATGTCGTTAACGAGAAACATACCAATGACGACTTCCGGGTCCTCTTGGGCTTCATCTGCGGAGATGTGATGAACTTGCCCTTGGATTATATCGGGGGCGGAATACTGCTCATGTAGTTGACTTGCGGCTGAAATGGAGCGAAGTGCTTGGTGTTCTTGGGGCACTGTCGGGCGTAGTGTCCGGTTTGACCACAGCTGAAGCACGAATTGTTGCGCTGGCAATCGTCGCGCACCGGGCTGGTCACGACATTCTTGACTTGTGTAGTAGTCTTGTTGACGTTCTGCTGCCAATTGGGTTTATACTCCACCTGAGTCTGTTGCCATGTACGAGCCTTTTGCACTGGTTGCATATCCTTCTTGGGCTCGAATTTGCGCTTGTGGTCATTAGCAACTGGCTTGTTGTCATGCAGGAGCTTGTGTTCCCTCTCGGCGATGAGGGCCTTCTTCACCAGAGTCAGGAAGTCCGGGAAATCAAACATACTGAGAGTGCACCGGAGATGTTGATGTAGGCCTCCAAGGAATCGGTCGATCTTCCGCTCTTCTGTGGCCACATCATGGAGAGAATAGCGGGACAGATGGTTGAATTTATTCAGATACTCGGCGACAGTCATGTTGCCTTGAGTGAGAGCGAGAAATTCGCATTGCTTGATCTTCATGACTCCGGTGGGAATATGATATTTGCGGAAATGATCCTTGAATTTTGTCCAAGTAATTTCCTCGTCGGCAGGCCATATTGCTTTGGCATTATCCCACCATATAGCGGCAGCTCCTTCGAGATAATGCATTGCAAAGGGAACCTTGTCTCCGTCCTCTGTGCGAGCAATTTCTAGTTTTCTTTCAATAGTCCTTAGCCAGTCATCGGCGTCCAAAGGATCAGTAGCATGGCTGAAACTGGGAGGCTTGGTTCCCTGAAAATCTGATAGCTTGGAATGATGGCCATTCTGGTTTCCATTCTGCCCAACCATAACTTGTACACTTTTCAGTATTTCCAGCAGATTGCTGCTCCTTCTTTCTTCAAAAATTCGTAGGATTTGCTCGGTGGAAGGCGGTTGTGGCGGTGGAGGCGGAGGTGGCTGGTATGGTTCAGGGGAATGTCCTGCCTGTCTTGCAGAATGACGGACAGGGACATCCTCACCAGCTTGACTGCTGCTGCCTCCACGCGGCATCCTATTTTTCGTTTTCCCAATACATAGCAACCATGATGAGAAAATTCCAAAATGGGGGAAAAACCAATGACAAATCCCGGAAGAAAGCAGCGAATAAAACCAAGTCGAAAAAGAGTCCAACATAATTATACATAGTCCCAACATGAAAATAAACATCGCAATGGGTCTACTACCCTCGTACATGAAACTACGCATCATGACAAGTGCGATTACAGCCATACATCATGCTCATGAGTACCACGATACTCTAACGATCTACTGCTCGGATGGTGCTGCTGCAGGCTCGTCTCCTGAGCCGGACCCAGATCCTGAACTGATAGTAGAGACCTCCGGGGGAAGAGAGGTGCGCTGGCGCTGCCTTGAGGGCTCTCCCTCAGGGGCAGGCGGGGGATGGGATCTAAGCATAGGAGCGGCAAGAGTAGCGACAAGAGAAGACCATGCAGCAGGAGCGCTGCGAGGGTTCACCGTCAAAGGGTTAATGGTACCCTGTGAGGTCGTCGTAGGAACGGAGGTGGGAGGAGCAGAAGTGTAGATGACAGCGGGAAGAGGGTTCCTTATACGAGCAGCAGCGAGAGCGGCGCGAGCGCATGAGAGCTCCCGAGCTAACTCGTAGTTAAGGAGATAGCTAGCGGTGATGTAGCGTGCAAGGTGGCTAGTGGGACGATCGCACGCCAGATTAATCAAAGGAAAGCGGATACGCCCATTCTCGTGCAGAGATGGGTAGAAGAAAAGTCCAGGGTGGGTGTGCATGCGAACCTCATTGTAGCGCAAGTCTACAAGAGCCTCGACAGCAGCAAATTGAACCACCTGAGATGGCATAGAAGCAAGACCACCCTTAGACGAACGAGTGTAAGCTCCGGATGGGGAACTGTGGTGTAGAGTGACCTCAGCATAATACTCATACAATGCACCGGCCAGATGCTCGCGATACACCCGATACTCTGGATCAGCACCCTCTGGATAGAGTCGTCACCACATGTTCTGAAGCAGGTGCGGTGATGTGCACGGAGCTGGCTCAGGATGGTACAAGATCGGTACTAGTGCCATCTACACTCACAAACCATACGGTTAGTAATAACAACAATAAGTCACGCATGCAATGCAACAACCAATTCATATGTCTACCGGCACTCAAATGAAACTATCTACCATTTTACTAACGCACTACCGGTCTAGCATGTCCAACAATCAGCGCGGCTCTGATACCAAGCGTTGTGGCACCCCGACTCAGAGCAACCCGTTTACCCTGCATTGCCAGCCCAGAGATCGAGTCTTCTGGCTATACACAACAACATGGTATAGAAATAACCGCTTTATAGATACTAGCGTGGTACAAAGGTCTGATATTACATCGAGATTCCAGGCCAAGCGGCACACATGGTGCTGCTGGACAGTATGTACATTATTTAATGAACATGGATGGGGCCTTGATCACACGAAACTACGCGGCAGCGGAAGAACGACGTAGCGGAACTCCATGGCACAGGGACACCGGCGTGGACACGGCCTAGACACGAGATGCGCTCCGATGCAAATCAACTTGCCTGAAAGCTGGCATGACACGCCAGGTCAGTACATTGAATGTATTTGCAAGCTCACAACAAACATAAGCACGATGACAGACAATATCATCATAATTAATCAAGTTAAATTAATGCAAGAAATTACTACAAATGCAAAGCTATGCAAAGCAACCAAGCAGCGCACCGAGTCACATGGACTCGCTTACCAGACGGTTACCTCGTAACCCAATGGTGACCACACCGGGGTCACACCTGAAACCAATCACTCATGAACACCTTGAGTGTTCAAGGTCCACCACGAAACAATGCATCACAACAATTACTAGTTTGCAGGATTAATTATAAAAGTTGATCCATGGTGTGACTTACTCCCGAGTCTTGCCCATAACCGAGGGCGCGGCTATCGATAGATTAAATACACTCTGCAGAGGTAGCGCACTTTACCCACACTACGGAATACCTGGCCTCGTACTCCCATTCGGGTGGACCAAAGTATTCCGACGAAACCCTCCCTTTGCCATGCACTCTCCCCGGCCACTCCGACCATCTCCCTCTCAGGGCTAGGTCTTGGGTGGCCCCGTGTCTACCAAAGACACCAACGACCACCGTCGTGGCAAAACGGTCCCAAACGGGGACAAGGTACCATAAAAAAACGAGCACACAAGGTTATGTCTGCCTACCGGGCCAGGGTATGCACGCCCATAACCTTCCCTCGCGGGAGGCATCGGTGAGAGCCACGACATAGGACCGAATCAAGACCTTCCCATTAGGTAAATGTGGTCGCACTGAATTAAAAACCCGATTCAGTGGCACCATGATGTGATCAACATCATATTCAGGTTGAACTTAATCAAGTAATAACTTTCAGAAAAACTTTTTATTACTAACATGGCATCATACCGGAAATCATGCAACTACTCGTCACACAGAGCAAGCAACTCTTAAGCATGGATCAAAACAAGCAACATAACTATCTTGCAATACTAAGATCGGAAACTTCTCTGGTTATAACTCATTTTTATCTACAAACAACATTTTTATTAGTTCATCATTTAGTTGAAAACTATTACTAGCAAAAATAGCTACCATAACTTTCCATAACAAAATATCTAGTGCAAAATCTTACTCTACTTAGCCAAACAATTCTATGAACTCAACCAGAAGCTAAAACAAGCATATCAAGCATCATAAAAGAACTAGCAATTAACCATATTAATTTATCAAATTTTAAATGCAAATAAAGACTTATATTCAAGTAGAAAATCATAGATATTGAAATAACACCATCCAAATGATGTTGTGGCTTCCCTTAGTGCAGAGGAGGGTCACACACCTCCTGGTTAGCTTCAAGGCAAGATCCTCCTTCTGAAAATATTTTAAAGCCACAAAAATAAATGTCAAAACGCATTCTGAAAATTACCAGAAATTCTAGACTACAAGGAAAAATCCACCTTTTGGTGTGCTGCTAGAGCTTTCTGTAACAAAGACAATGCAAAAAGAATCAATTCATTTGGACTTATGGTTTAGAAATGGTGGCTGGTCAAAGTTTAGTCAAATTTCTGAATTAAATTTGACTAAATAAAAAATCCTGGGGGGGTGACGTCGAAGGCGTAAAGTGGGAGTGCGCCTCCACTAATACCGCTTCGGGCGCGAGTGGTGAGGCTGACACTTGGCCCCACCAGTTAGGAGAGAGGAAAGGGGATCGAGATCAGAGGGGAGGCAGTGCTTCGCCGGAGCTCATGCCGGCGACGAGGGGGTTTGGGGCTAGGCTAGAGGGATAGATCGGAAGCGGGGCTCGCGGCGCACCTGCCCGTACCCGTGGCTTGGCGAAAGGTGGACGGAGTTGGTCGCAGTCGAGCTCGCAAGCTTCGGTGGCGGACGGAGTTTGCCGGAGAGGTGGAAGACGGTGGCTAGAGGCAGCTCCGAGGGCTTGGCGGGGTCCAGGCAGCTCCAGCAGACCACCAAGGCCCTGCCCAAGCAGCTGCTTGAGCTCGAGAGGCCCTGGAGAGAGGCAGCTGGCCTGCAGGGATCGCCGGAGTCCTCGGGTCGGGGTGACGGCCAGAGGCCTGCCCGACCGGGCTTCTGCTCGTCTACGTGTTCGTGGAGGTGGTGTGGAGTGGTGCGTGGATAGCAAGGGAGGCGGGGTGGCTTTATATAGCCGGAGCCGGGGGGGACGTGTCGCCGCCGGAGTGCTGTGGACACGCGGGGAACGTCGACGAGAGGCTCCAACGCGAGGGGACAGGGTGCAGCGTCAACGCTGGCGCTTGCCCATGCTCGCGGACGAGCACAGGAGGCGGTTTGAGATGGGGACAAGCACACACACACACTGTGCCGTTTTGGCCGCGACTTGACTGGGCTTGCTGCGGCGGCTCCGGCGTCGGCGAGTGCCAGGGAGGGGTCATGGGCGATGGGTCGAGGGTTGTGGCACATTGCGGCAGTCAGAGGTGAGCGCTTGCATGCACACGCGCGAAACAGAACGCAAAGCGCCAGCCAGAGCGCGTCGAGACGCTGCCAAGCGCCATGTCCTCGCGCGGTCACCAAGCTGGCATGGCCAAAATGAAGGCCAGGAGCAGCCAAACCTTGTCTACGAGCTCGACCGTGCAGTGCTACGTCTAGGAGAGGTGATGGATCATACCCAGGCCGACTAGACGCGACTCTACCAAACTGGCAAGTTTCTGGTCAGAAACTTGGTCGCCAAGTTTGGCCACCTTCTAGAAGACCATTAGGGCTAATCTCCTGGGGTTCAGGGTTTCTTAGGAAGGTCTTTAAGCTCAGGAAATCTCAAGGCCAAAAGCTCAAGGAAAAATGCACTTGCTGTACAAAGTGCATTTCTGGTCCAGAAGTGAAAAGATTTTCTACTGCAAAAATATTACAAAAAGTGATGCAATATTTTTGCATGGGAAGATGTGCCATGGTCCTAAGAATATTTAGGAATTATCTCAGATTTTTCTGAGCAAGAAAAATTGAGGTTGCTTTGGAGCACAAAGTTCTGAAATGAGCTTAAGAGAGAAAAATGAATATTTTCCATTTAGGAAAAATATTCATTTTATTATTTTGGGAATTTGTGGGAGGAATAAGGTAGATAGGTCACTTGGTTGAATGCCAAGGATATGCCCAAGTGACAAGTCCATTTGAATTGATCCAAAAATCCAAATCAAATCAGGGCAAAAACCACGATGAAAACCAAGTCCGGAAAGAGAGAGAAGGCAAGTCCGGTAAAAAGAGAGAAGGAAAAATCCAGGCTGTCACACAAATCCAAAAAGACAAGTTACAAATTTAGACAACACGTTGCGTATAAGTAAGCAAGCAGTTGGCCATTCTGTATCTCAATTAAAGTCTTAGGGAGCATAATGAACAGCAGAGGGATTCATACAAACCTACTACAGCAAGCAAAGCTATGCAATCATTAGCCTAGTATAAACTAGATTGTGAGCCTCATGCAATAATAGTTGGTTAATAGAGTTCAAAGCTTCAGGCACACTTCACCAGAGTAACTAAATGGTAAGGCCTTTAATTATGTCAACTAATAGTTATACAAGTACCCAACATCAGGCATCATTGTTTGGGCATCTCATTAACTAAGGACAAATAAAGCAATTGAAAAGAGCAAATTAACTATTGAGTTGGATACAGTGAATTAAATTAACTGGTTGAATAGGCTCAGCGCTGCTCCTACTTCTCTTGCAAGCCTCCTTCCTAACATCTTGTACTTGGAAATCCTCAATCTTATCTTCATTGCACCCCCTGTGCAAGGTGACACAAACTAGTTACTCGTCTCCTCGGAAGATAAATATGCATACTTTCGAGTTTGCGAACAACACAAAAGGATGAGATTATAACAAAACAACACCACATAATGAAACATGCCACATCTCTTGCACTTGCACACAATGAAATGAGCATTTACTATGTGTGCACTATGTAAAAACTAGGCATACCTTCAAACTGGATTTCCAGGTACTCTTGGAGAGCCTACTTTAGTGTACAGCCAAAGCTTTATGTCACCTATGAGTTAGACAAGCCCCCACTACAGCAGCTCGCAGTGTTTAAATTGTTGACAAGCTCGGTTAGAGTGTTAGGTTAAGAACAACAAGTAATCAAAGCAAACAGTTCTGGTATGGCTGGCTGATGCAAACAAGCAATTGAACAGATGTATCAAGAAAAGAAACAAAGAAGGAGGCTTAAAGACCATCACTTGACTGACCATATTCAAGGGGCATTTAAACATCATGTGCAACGTATGAACTAACATAAACATTGCATGTTCCAGATTCTACAATGGAATGCACATGTATTAGGTTATGCCATGTATGATGATGCCTAAATGTACACTATAGCAGGCAGGAGTGATTCATTATTGCACGCAGAATAGAATTGCAGGTTAAGGGCCAGTTCTATTCCGCCTTTTCAGAGCTTATTGTCAAAATAAGCCATAAAAGATCTAAAGAAGTTATTTTCGAGTTATGGGCTTGGGCTTAACTTATTTTGCTTTGGCGGGGGTGTTTCGGGTCGAAGCTCACTAAAAATTGAAGGGAAGGGGAATAGTGAAAGACGGTTGTCTGCCTATATTACACTCAAAATGCAATTACCCTGCCCGCTTGCATCTCCTCTCCCCTTTCCCTCTACCTCGATCCCCTGCCTGCAGCGCTAGGGTTCCTCCAGCGAGCCGTCGCCACTGGTCCCATCTGGCCTGGTCCTCGACGATGCTCTATCCAGCTAGGCTACATGGCCGGCGGGTAGGGCCAAATCTCCGCGGCTGCTCCTCCCTCTGGCGCCGCCCCTCATTCTCATGGTCTCCAGCAGCTGCTCCACTGTGGTCCATCTAACGCACTACTCCGGCAGGCGCCGCACAACTACGGTTGATGCCACACTGCGGCAGAAGGCACCTTATTCCCCCTCCCCTCCTCCCAGGTCGTGGCCTTGAGGTGCTGTTGAAGAATGAGCTCATCCAAAAAGGTGAGGATCTCCTCTGATTTTTTTGCCAAATTTTCATTCTGATCCACTATACGATGAATTGCTATGAGCTGCTTCTGCTGCTGCTACATGATGCATTGCTATGAGCTGCTCCTGCTGCTGCTAAATGATGAATTGTTATGAGCTGCTACTGCTATATGATGAATTGCTATGAGCTGCTGCAGCTATATGATGAGTTGTTATAAGCTGCTCCTGCTGCTGCTATATGATGAATTGCTATGAGCTGCTTCTGCTGCTGCTATATGATGAATTGCTATGAGTTGCTCCTGCTCCTGCCATATGATGAATTGCTATGAGCTGCTAGTGGTATATGATGAATTGCACACTGCTGCTGCTGTATGATGAGTTGCTATGAGCTGTTGTTGCTGCTATATGATGCTTTCAAGTGGTGCTGCTATATGATAATAACCAGCCACTTGGACCATCGAATTTTAATAAATAATTGTTCTTCATTTAAATGTGGGTCATGCGTTCTTCATTTAAATTAGGCAATGGGGTCTCTATGGAAGACATTGACCAAAGTAGATTGTGCCAAGTAGATGGTATCTTTGTATTTGCATTTTGAACAAATAGTGATGGTCTGTTTTCCTATCATATTAATTACTGCAGTGGGTTCAATTTGTGATGCTTGCAAGTCAAATTAATTTTCATATGGGCAGAAATATGACAAAATATAATGCAATCTAGACTTTTCACTGATCATACCAAAGATAAGCTGAAAAGGAAGGCAATCAAAAGAAATGGTTGGCTTATTACCTGGAGCTTATATTCACATGTGCTTATTTTCTTAGGATAACTCGTAATAATTGTCCCTAAGAAACTTGGCCAATAGAACTGACTACAAATAACATGTCACGATGATTGCAATGGAGGAGTGACCTACCATAGCACACTTTATAGGCTCACTGCTGCCTCTCCTTTTTTTGCGATGTTCCATGAAATTGCCACATACATCTTGTACTTTTTCATTGTGTAACCCTATCTGCAAGTTTACATGGCTAATTTCAGACATCTCTACATGATAATACATTGCATAGCCCTGATACGTCTCCAACGTATCTATAATTTTTGATTGCTTCATACTATATTATATTCTGTTTTGGATGATTAATGGGCTTTGTTATACACTTTTATATTATTTTTGGGACTAACCTATTAACCGAAGGCCCAGCCCAAATTGCGGTTTTTTGCCTATTTCAGAGTTTCGCAGAAAAAGAATATCAAACGGAGTCCAAACGGAATGAAACCTTCGGGAACGTGATTTTCGGAACAAACGTGATCCAGAGGACTTGGACCCTACATCAAGAAAGCAACCAGGAGGGCACCAGGTAGGGGGCGCACCTACCCCCCTGGGCGCGCCCTCCACCCTCGTGGGGCCCACGTTGCTCCACCGACGTACTTCTTCCTCCTATATATACCTACGTACCCCCAAACCAACAGAAGCATCCACGAAAACCTAATTCCACCGTTGCAACCTTCTGTACCCGTGAGATCCCATCTTGGGGCCTTTTCCAGCATCCTGCCGGAGGGGGCATTGATCACGGAGGGCTTCTACATCAACACCGTAGCCTCTCCGATGATGTGTGAGTAGTTTACCTCAGACCTTTCGGTCCATAGTTATTAGTTAGATGGCTTATTCTCTCTCTTTGGATCTCAATACAAAGTTCTCCACGATTCTCGCGGAGATCTATTTGATGTAATCTTCTTTTGCAGTGTGTTTGTTGAGGCCGATGAATTGTGGGTTTATGATCAAGTTTATCTATGAACAATATTTGAATCTTCTCATAATTCTTTTATGTATGATTGGTTATCTTTGCAAGTCTCTTCGAATTATCGGTTTGGTTTGGCCTACTAGATTGATCTTTCTTGCAATGGGAGAAGTGCTTAGCTTTGGGTTCAATCTTGCGGTGTCCTTTCCAAGTGACAGTAGGGGCAGCAAGGCACGTATTATATTGTTGCCATCGAGGATAACAAGATGGGGTTTATATCATATTGCATGAGTTTATCCCTCTACATCATGTCATCTTACTTAAAGCGTTACTCTGTTCTTTTGAACTTAATACTCTAGATGCATGCTGGATAGCGGTCGATGTGTGGAGTAATAGTAGTAGATGCAGGCAAGGTCGGTCTACTTGTCGCGGACGTGATGCCTATATACATGATCATACCTAGATATTCTCATAACTATGCTCAATTCTATCAATTGCTCAACAGTAATTTGTTCACCCACCATAACACTTATGCTCTTGAGAGAAGCCACTAGTGAAACCTATGGCCCCTGGGTCTATTTTTTCCATCATATTAATCTTCCAGTACTTAGCTATTTTTATTGCCTTTTATTTTACTTTGCATCTTTATTATAAAAATACCAAAAATATTATCTTATCATATCTATCAGATCTCACTTTCGTAAGTAACCGTCACGGGATTGACAACCCCTTTATTGTGTTGGTTGCGAGGTTTTTATTTGTTTGTGTAGGTGCGAGGGACTTTGGCGTGGCCTCCTACTGGATTGATACCTTGGTTCTCAAAAACTGAGGGAAATACTTACGCTACTTTACTGCATCACCATTTCCTCTTCAAGGGAAAACCAACGCAGTGCTCAAGAGGTAGCAAGAAGGATTTCTGGCGCCGTTGCCGGGGAGTCTACGCAAAAGTCAAATACCAAGTACCCATCACAAACTCTTATCTCCCGCATTACATTATTTTTCATTTGCCTCTCATTTTCCTCTCCCCCACTTCACCCTTGCCGTTTTATTCGCCCTCGCTTTTCCCGTTCGCCTCTTCTTCGCTTGCTTGTCGTTATGGCTAGTCCTCTATCTTCTCCGTTGTCTCCCGAGAATGAAGTTCTTAATTTTAAGCAAAGGGAGGGAGAAAATCTAAAAGACGCTTGGTATAGAATTTGCAATGCTCAAAATAGATCTACCGGGAAGCAATTTACTTCCATTCTTCTCCGCAATTTTTATGTAGGCGCTACTCCTTGGTACAGATATATTCTTGATACCATTACTGAAGGGAATTTCTTGGGTAGCCATACTTTTGATTCTTATAATGCTATGATAGATTTGTTTGGCTCACCACCTCTTTTGGTTAATGGAACTATGTTAACTTTGGAGCATGTAATGCAAAGACTTGAAATTATTGAAAATAAAGTTGCTACTGTAGAGTTAATTGAAAATTTGGATAAAAGGATCCACAACCAAATTACCCAATATGGATCTAAAGTAGGAGTCACTTTGAAAAATATTAAGGAGAAGGAACCCATAGTTGATGAAAGAATAAATCAGGATTCCACTAGAATCGATAAACTTGAGGGTATCATTACCAACTTGGGGACCGGCTTTTCTTCCGTAAAGAATACTCCAAGTCCTCCAACTAAAATTGCCAAGCTTGTTTACGTTCCTAAAAATAAGGGTGAATCCTCTAGTAAGGAAAATGCGGATCTAAAATCAATAAGTGTTCATCCCAATCTTTTTGCTATCATTAAGGAACCGTTTGTTGCAAATGACTTTCTTGATTTTGTTCCTAGAAGTTTGATAATTAATAGAAAGAAAGAAACTCCTAAGGGTGATAGGTGTTTTATTGAAGAATTGCCTACCAAAGATGGTAATACCTAGATCTATCCTTGCTTTTATGCCTAGCTAGGGGCGTTAAACGATAGCGATTGTTGGGAGGCAACCCAATTTTTTTTTAGTTTTTTCATTTTTGATTCTGTTTAGGAATAAATCTTTGATCTAGCCTCTAGTTAGATTTTTTTTTATGTTTTAATTAGTGTATGTGCCAAATTAAACCTATAGGATCTTCTTGGATGATAGTTATTTGATCTTGCTGAAAATTCCAGAAACTTTCTGTTCACGAAAATAATTGTTAAAAATCACCAGAACGTGATAAAATATTTATTCCAATTGCTGCTGATCAATAAACAAATTTTCTAGGTCTTCCTATTTTGGCTCAATTTTTTGAGTTCCATAAGTTTGCGTTAGTTACAGATTACTACAGACTGTTCTGTTTTTGACAGATTCTGTTTTTCGTGTGTTGTTTGCTTATTTTGATGAATCTATGGCTAGTAAAATAGTTTATAAACCATAGAGAAGTTGTAATACAGTAGGTTTAACACCAATATAAATAAAGAATGAGTTCATTACAGTACCTTGAAGTGGTGTTTTGTTTTCTTTCGCTAACGGAGCTCACGAGATTTTCTGTTAAGTTTTGTGATATGAAGTTTTCAAGTTTTGGGTAAAAGATTTGATGGATTATGGAACAAGGAGTGGAAAGAGCCTAAGCTTGGGTATTCCCATGGCACCAAAAAGCCAACGCTTGGGGATGCCCCGGAAGGCATCCCCTCTTTCGTCTACATCCATCGGTAACTTTACTTGGAGCTATATTTTTATTCACCACATGATAAGTGTTTTGCTTGGAGCGTATTATATGATTTGAGTCTTTGCTTTTTAGTTTACCACAATCATCTTTGCCGTACACACCTTTTGAGAGAAACACACATGATTCGGAATTTATTATAATACTCTATGCGCTTCACTTATATGTTTTGAGCTATATAGTTTTTGCTCTAGTGCTTCACTTATATCTTTTAGAGCACGGCGGTGGATTTGTTTTATAGAAACTATTATTGTCTCATGCTTCACTTATATTATTTTGAGAGTCTTAAACACCATGGTAATTTGCTTAAGTAGGAAAATTAATCCTAATATGCTAAGTATTCAAGACTAGTAAAAAAACTTTCTTATGAGTGTGTTGAATACTAAGAGAAGTTTGATGATTGATGATTGTTTTGAGATATGGAGGTAGTGATATTAAAGTTGTGCTAGTTGAGTAGTTGTAAAATTGAGAAATACTTGTGTTGAAGTTTGCAAGTCCCGTAGCATGCACGTATGGTAAACGTTATGTAACAAATTTGAAACATGAGGTGTTCTTTGCTTGCCTTCCTTATGAGTGGCGGTCGGGGACGAGCGATGGTCTTTTCCTACCAATCTATCCCCCTAGTGGCATGCGCATAGTGCTTGGTTTTTGGTGACTTGTAGATTTTTGCAATAAGTATGTGAGTTCTTTATGACTAATGTTGAGTCCATGGATTATACGCACTCTTACCCTTCCATCGTTGCTAGCCTCTTCGGTACCGTGCATTGCCCTTTCTCACATTGAGAGTTGGTGCAAACTTCGCCGGTGCATCCAAACCCCGTGATATGATACGCTCTTTCACACATAAACCTCCTTATATCTTCCTCAAAACAGCCACCATACCTACCTATTACGGCATTTCCATAGCCATTCCGAGATATATTGCCATGCAACTTTCCACCGTTCCATTTATCATGACACGTTCATCATTGTCATATTGCTTTGCATGATCATGTAGTTGACATCGTATTTGTGGCAAAGCCACCGTTCATAATTTTTCATACATGTCACTCTTGATTCACTGCTATCCCGGTATACCACCGGAGGCATTCATATAGAGTCATACTTTGTTCTAGTATCGAGTTGTAATCATTGAGTTGTAAATAAATAGAAGTGTGATGATCATCATTCATAGAGCATTGTCCCAAAAAAAAAGAAGAAAGGCCAAATAAAAAAAAGAAGGCCCAAAAAAAGGGACAATGCTACTATCACTACAGGAAACAGCTACTTTGCCGTCTGCCACAGCGGACGGCAAAGGCTCGAAAGGCGGACGGCAAAGACCTTTGCCGTCAGCCGCGGACGGCAAAAGGCTCCGGCAAAGAAGGCTACGGTAAACAGCTGCTTTGTCGTCTGCTTCCTGGCGGCGGACGGCAAAGAGCCTTTGCCGTCTGTGGCGGACGGCAAAGAGGGTGGACGGCAATAATTGCGCTGTCAGTCCGTTAAGTGGCTAACGGCAGACCTTTGCCGTCCGCCGCGGACGGCAAAATTTCTCTGGTCTTTGCCGTCCGCCTTATGATGTCATCTACACGTCACTAGATGGCAGGTTCTTTGCCGTCTGCCACTGATGGCAAAGTGCAGGTTCTTTGCCGTCTGCCACAGATGGCAAAGTCTTTGCCGTCTGCCACTTTAGGCAAACTGACCAAATGGGTCATCTCCCAGGAAGCACAGTTGGCTGCCACGTGGCTTCTTTGCCGTCTACGGCAGACGGCAAAGAGCTCTTTGCCGTCGGTGGCAGACGGCAAAGAGCCTGCATATTGTCTGTTTTTTTTCTGTTTTTTGTTAAATCCCACAATTTGCACAGAAAATATATATGACATATAGATATATTTCACAGGCATTCATCACATAAACAAGTTCATACATCATTTCATACATAAACAAGTTCCATCCATCATTTCATACATAAACAAGTTCCATCCATCATTTCATATATAAAGAAGTTCCATCCATACATAAAGAAGCACTCCATAGCTAAGGTGACTAGAATGAGAAGACAAGAATGAGAAGACAAGAATGAGAAGACAAGAAGAAGAAGAGTAGAACAAGCACTCCATCCAGCACATAATGAAATCTGCAAAATGGCAAAATAAGAAAGTTAGAAATGGATCGTTTTTGAGGTAACTAAGGTGAAATGGATCGTTTTTGAGGTAACTAAGGTGAAATGGATCGTTTTTTAGCTCACTTAGGTCAAATGGATCGTTTTTGAGCTAACTTTGTTGAAATGGATCGGTTTTGAGCTAACTTTGTTGAAATGGATCATTTTTGAGCTAATTTAGTTGAAATGGATCTTTTTCAGCTAACTTAGGTGAAATGGATCATTTAAGAGCTAATTTAGGTGAAATGGATCATTTTTTAGCTCACTTAGGTCAAATGGATCGTTTATGAGCTAAATTAGTTGAAATGGATCGTTTATGAGATAACCTAGGTAAGATGGGTCATTTTGGAGTTAACGTGGGTGAAATGGACCATTTTAAAGCTAACGTAGGTAAAATGGATCATTTAGGAGCTAATCTAGGTAAAAGGGGTCATTTTTGAGCTAACTTGGATGAACTGCATCATTTATAAGCTAACCTAGGTAAAATGGGTCATTTTGGAGGAAAATAAGCTAACTCTAGGTCATTATGGTAAGCATATAGGAGGAAATAAAGCTAAGTCTAGGTCTTTATGCATTTGTTAAGCAAAACACTAGAGAAACTTACCGTGATCAGGGAGGTGTAGGAGCGGGGTGGCTAGTGCCGCTACCTGGAGAAGGATCGTGCAATGCGTTTCTGGAGTTAAGCTGCACCAAAGATCATTTCCAATGTCTCGTTAGCATTACGACACTCAAATGTTAAGACTACCAAGTAATGTCCATTCAAACTAAACTCACCATGCTCCCAGGAGAAATCACTGGCATCGGCGGAGCGGGCTGACCGGACTTCTCGCACACAGACTGCACATTTGGTTTTCAGAACAGAGTCATACTAGTTAGTAATGAGACTCAAATGTTAAGACTAGCAAGTAATCTGCAGAAGAAACTTACCACAAGGAGCTCGTACATGGCCCTTGCCTGCATGTCATTCCGTGCCCTCTCCTCCTCCATCATCTTTCTCGTCCTCTCCTCCATCTCCCGCTGCCTCTCCGCCGCCTCCACCAGAAGTTTCTCCGTTCTATCTCTCTCAGTCTGTATAGCAGCCTGCAACACCACTCACATGACCATTTGCAATCATTGATGGAAGCGCACACAATGTAATGGAGAAAGATAACTGAGTACGTATCACTAACCTTGATGGCGAGTTGCACTGGCCATTCACGAGGCCTTATCTCAGGAGCGGAGCTCGACTGGCGCGCCTTGATCTCCGAGAGAGTGCTAGGACAACGGATAAGTCCATCTCCAATGGCTATGGAGCCATGGGACCTCCCGCCACCAGATATCATCACCAGCTCTGGATCAATGGGACCCTGGCTCGGGTTAAAGTCCTCCCCTTTCCTCGCCTTCCCCTCATCTCTATATCTCACGAGCTTGTTGTGGGAGGAGATGTTGGTGAAGTTGTTTGCATCATCGAGGTCAGACTGAGAGAAAGCCTTGACTTTCTTGAAAGAGCCAGTGTGGGCCATGGCATACAGGTCGTACACCTCTGGCACCTTATCCGCCTTATTGTAGCGTGCCTGAAAGAGAGAAACAATGAAAATTAGTAATTAAAGGGCTCAAGCTAGCATGATGAATGAATTGCATGAATCATGAAGCAAACCACATACCCAGTTGCGCCCGAACTGATATAAGTTGGAGCTGCCTTGATGGTGTGGCACACCTTCCATTTGGGCACGTTTGTCCTTGGCCTGGTTGTGGAGGGCTAGCCATTCTTGTGAGCACCACTCATCGACCAACACCTCCCAACAATCCATCCGATCCGCACACCATCTCGGAGGCGCCTAAGTTAGCAAATAGAAACTTGAGCGCTACGGCTAAGAATTACTAAATGAAGGAACTTAAGTAGAAGGCCTTAAGAATTACCTTCATGTACTGCTCCTTACTCAGGAACTTATCGCGGCACGTCGGCTTGGTCTTCTTGATACCACGCAAGGCGTAGTAGTCTCGAACAGCCTGCACCCGAGCCTCGTGCCGTAAGTTCTGGAGTAGGCGCTTGCAGACGTTCTGGATAACATTTGCGCTGTCCTCCTCGTATCCCTCCTCACACCTGTAGAATGTCTGCAATCAAATGAGACAATATTGATTAGTACAATTAATAACTAGCTAGTTGAAGATTTTGAAATGTGTAAAGGAGAAATTACCCAGAACGTCCTGATCACCATGTCTGCCCTCGTGTCGCACAAGACACCGTCGATAATGACATCCGGCGGGGCCGGGGCAGCCACGTAGTGCTCCCAGCTCAACCCAAGCTCTGGAAGCCGACCCTCACCAGGCAACGTGACAAACCCCGGGAAGTTTTGCCGGCAAAGAACTCCAAGGACGGAGTTGGGCCGGCGGACACTATGATGGTGGTCCCAACCCCTGCAGCATGACAAGGCCAATGCATTAGTTATTTGAAGAAACGTGAATGCAGAAGGTACAAAAATATTAAATGCACTTACGTACCTCTCCCCATCAGGGAAGATCAACCACCTCTGCTAGCGGGTCGCCGGCACGGACGGGAGCCGTGTAGCACCACGCTGGTACACGGTGCCACCCTCCTCCTCAAGATCAGTCGGCTCCCCGCCATCACCAGCATGGCCACTCGGCTCCTCGGGCTGATCCGGCCAGGTACCCCATCCGGACGTGTGCTCCTCCGGGCTCTCGTGGGCCGAACTCTCGTGGGCCGAAGGCCAGTCGACCCGAGGCTCGTGGGCCCAAGACCCGTGGACCGGAGGCTCGTGGACCGGAGTCCGTGTAGCCTCCTCCTCGGACGAATCCACCCTAGCAGTCACGTGCTCAGGTGAAACAGCTGGGGGTGGCGGCGAGGAAGGTGCCCTAGCAGTCACCCTACCTCCTCTCCCGCGACCACGTGCCCCACCTCCTCTCTTCCTACCTCGTCCCCTGCTGGGCACCGCGGTCGACGAAGAAGGGCCCGGCGGTGTGGACATACTGTCCAGCAACGCTCGGCGGAGAGGTACGTCTGGAATCGAAGACCTCAGACCACGCGCCGACGAAGAAGGGGCCTTGGCGCGCTCCCGACCAGCGCCCACCATCTTTCAACACCTGCCATGACAAACAGTAAACGAAATTAGTACAACATAAAAAAAGACCGACATGAATAATAATATGTGTATCACTTAAGTGTATCATCATCAAGTACAACATTAAAAAATTTAATACCTGACACTACTAATAATCTCGATCAATATCATCAATAAATGCATAATCATCATCATCATTATAATCAATGACAGGCTCATAGGGTTCAGTGGCATCAACATGTGCAAGGCCACCTTGACGTAATCGGTGAAGCAATGACAGGTCATCCGCAGCAGTAACCTCTTCTTGTTCCGGCTCTTCTTGTTCCTCCTCTGGGGTGATGTCGGATTCACTGTCGCTGTCTACTTCAATGTTTTGGGGTGAAGTATAGCGGTTCTTGAAACGCTTTTTGGAAAGACGTGTCTCTTGGAAGAATTCTCCTTCATATGTGTCTGGGTTAATGTGAGGTTCATAATCCTCTTCCTTTGGGGGAGATAGTCTAGCACGTGGCGGCACTTCATAAACGACATCCCAACCTTTCAGATTTGGATTAGTTTGGCAGGCCCACAGTAGATAGAATACTTGGGTCACCTGTTGAGCCGTAATATAGACATCAGGAACATCTAAATGGGTGCTTTGGTTGATTTCAACTAGCCCTATATGTTCATGAGTCCTTCTAGTCTCCTTCGGCTGAAACCAATAACATTTGAAGACTACGACATTCGGTGGGTTTTCACCATAGAATAGAAGTTCATAAATTGCTTCAACTCTCCCATAATACTCGGTACCTCCTTCGCCGATAGCAGATACACAACAATCTGTAGACTTTCGGTCGGCCATAGATAGCTCTTTGCCATAGGTACGAAAGCGATACCCGTTGATGTCGTATTTGTCAAATGAACGGACCTTATAGTCAAAACCATTAGCGACTTGTCTCAATTCGGCGTCCATAGACTCTGAATTAGCCTACAAGTTTAATATGAAAGGATTGTTGCATTACGCACAAATTAGCGAATGAAACCGGGATAGCCGCCTACAAATTAGCCTACAAGTCTAATAGAAATTACCCTTTGTTTGAACAAAGCTCAGTGTGCTCATGGAGCGGACGTTTTGAAGACTCCAACATTTCATTGAAGGCCTTTGCAGATTCCTCCATCTCCTCGTCCGAATCCCGAGCATCATCAAAGTCTTGCACCATGTTTTCCATCCCGGTACCATGCTCGTCGGTGCGACGACGATCCACCTCAGCTCGGTCACGTTGGGCAGACTCACCATGAAATGTCCACACCGTATAATCGGGCGTAAAACCACTCTTCTGCAGGTGTTTGCCCATTTCAGCCTCTGTCCTCTTTTCCCAATTGCCGCACCGTAAACAGGGGCACCAGGTTTTCCTCTGGCCATTTGCAAATGCGGCTCGCACAAACCCCTTGGTTTTTGTGAACCATTCAGTGCTCCATTTGTTCTGACCAGTGTGACCGGTGTACATCCACGCACGATCACTCATCTTGACTTTCAGAGCTACTAGACACACAATAAATATATATATATATATATATAATTCAGCATGTATGTATTCATCAGTTGATCTACTTTGTCAATTTTATTACGTCCATGCAACCTACACTCTAATAGGTAATGATAGGTCCTAATCCTACTCGAGTATGTTTAGATTGGGTTCATTTTCCCATGCTATGCCCCGGATCCTACGCAAAATTTCGGCAGCACCTCCCCGCTGTTCTCCTGATACACGTCTCTGCAATAAACAGAGAGGATGTGTACCCGGAGAACAATAGGGGAGGCACTGACGAAATTTATGCGTCGGATCCGGAGCAAAGCATATGGGAAAACGAACTCAATCTAAACATACTCGGGCTGTCCATGGATAGCGTTGGACAATTCGAAAGAATCAAGGTTATAAATATGCAAATGCATGCATATTTATAACTATGACGCTTTCGAACGGGAGACACATATTAGTTACGCATACTGATGATTCAAGACACATATATATCTAGCTATCAAGTTTCATCGGAATAGATCAAATAATTAATGGCGGAGGAGGACATGTCATTTGTGCTCACCCACGAACAAAGGGGCAGAGCTCGTCAAACGCACGGCGAGGTCGTCGAACACCAAACCTCGCAGCGATGAAACAATTGCACATTTAAAACTACCCGATCAACACAATTATATATGATGTTTTTCATAACAAAATCGAAAGATATATGACCTAACTAATAATTCACAAATATATGACCCCGTCGGCTTCTGGAAGGCCAAAGAACACCTTTTCGGGAGGTGTCGGGGGTCGGGGTGTCGTGTCGGTCTCGGGGTGCCGTGTCGGGGTCGGGGTCTCGGGGTCGGGGTGTCGGGTCGGGGTCGGGGTGCCGTGTCGGTGTCGGGGTCGGGGTGTCGGGTCAGGCTCGGGGTCGGGGTGTCGGGGTCGGGGTCGGGGTCGGGGTCTCGGGGTCGGGGTGTCGGGGTGTCGGGGGTGTCGTGTCGGGGGTCGGGGTGTCGTGTCGGTCTCGGGGTGCCGTGTCGGGGTCGGGGTGTCGTGTCGGTCTCGGGGTGCCGTGTCGGGGTCGGGGTCTCGGGGTCGGGGTGTCGGGTCAGGGTGCCGGGTCGGGGTCGGGGTGCCGTGTCGGTGTCGGGGTCGGGGTGTCGGGTCAGGCTCAGGGTCGGGGTGTGGTGTCGGGGTGTGGTGTCGGGGTGTGGTGTCGGGGTTGGGGGGTCAGGGGATCTTCTCATTCTTCTACTACTTCTACTTCTTCTCATTCTTCTACTTCTTCTCATCCCCCGTATTCTTCTTCTTTCTCCTCCTCCTCCTCCTCCTCCTCCTCTTCTTCTTCTTCTTCTTCTTCTTCTTCTTCTTCTTTCTCCTCCTCCTCCTCCTCCTCCTCCTCCTCCTCCTCCTCCTCTTCTTCTTCTTCTTCTTCTTCTTCTTCTCCTCCTCCTCCTCCTCCTCCTCCTCCTCCTCCTCCTCCTCCTCTTCTTCTTCTTCTTCTTCTTCTTCTTCTTCTTCTTCTTCTTCTTCTTCTTCTTCTTCTTCTTCCCCCTTCTACTTAACCTAAACCTAAACTAAAAACCTAAACTAATTAAAACTAAACTATTTAAACTAATTAAACCTAAACTAATTAAACTAAATAACCTACACTAATTAATTCTAAACTGAAAAAACTTAAACTAAAAAACCTTATCTAAACAGAAAAAAAAAACAAAAAAACAGAAAAAAAAATATGGGATCGAGGGGCTCACTGTGGGGGGCGGCGACGGGTCGGGGAGGGGCCGGCAACGGGGGGCCGGGGCGGGGCGGTGGAGGAGGCGGGGCGGCGGGGGACCCGGCCGGCGGGGGGTCGGGGCGGGGCGGTGGAGGAGGCGGGGCGGCGGGGGCCCGGGCGGCGGGGGGGCGGGGCGGCCGGGCGGCGGGGGGCCGGGGCGGGGCGGTGGAGGAGGCGGCGGGGGGCGCGGGGCGGCGGGGGGCCGGGGCGGCGGGGGGCCGGGGCGGCTGTGGGCCGGGGCAGCGGTGGGGCGCGGGGCGGCGGGGGCCGGGGCGGGGGGCGACGGGGCGGTGGGGCGGCGGGGAGCCGGGGCGGCGGGGCGACGGGGCGGCGGCGGGGTCGGAGGAGAAGGGCGCGCGAGGACGAAGTGAGTAACGGGCGGGGGGGTACCTGCCGTTAGGCAAGTGCCCTCTTTGCCGTCAGCCAGCCTTTGTCGTCCGCCTTTTTGCCTCTTTGCCGTCTGCTAGCGGACGGCAAAGAGGTGGGCCGTTAAGATTTTTTCAAACGAGCGGGGGGTGGGGGCCACCACACTCTTTGCCGTCTGCCAGCGGACGGCAAAGATTCTTTGCCGTCTGCTGGCGGACGGCAAAGAGATGGCTGATGGCAAAGAGCTTCTTTGCCGTCAGCCTTTTCTTTGCCGTCCGCTTACGTGTAGCTGATGGCAAAGAGCTTCTTTGCCGTCAGCTAGCAGACGGCAAAGAGCTGGCAGATGGCAAATTAGCTGATTCCAGTAGTGTATCCTTTTTTTCCACACTTGTGCTTCAAAGTAGCACCATGATTTTCATGATAGAGAGTCTCTTGTTTTGCCACTTTCATATACCAGTGGGAATTTTCATTATAGAACTTGGCTTGTATATTCCAACAATGGGCTCCCTCAAATACCCTAGGTCTTCGTGAGCAAGCAAGTTGGATGCACACCCACTTAGTTTCTTTTGTTGAGCTTTCATGCATTTATAGCTCTAGTGCATCCGTTGCATGGCAATCCCTACTCCTTGCATTAACATCAATCGATGGGCATCTCCATAGTCCGTTGATTAGCCGCGTTGATGTGAGACTTTCTCCTTTTTTGTCTTCTCCACATAACCCCCATCATTATATTCTATTCCACCCATAGTGCTATATCCAAGGCTCACGCTCATGTATTGCGTGAAGATTGAAAAAGTTTGAGATTACTAAAGTATGAAACAATTGCTTGGCTTGTCATCGGGGTTGTGCATGATGAGAGCATTCTTGTATAACGAAGATGGAGCATGACTAAACTATATGATTTTGTAGGGATGAACTTTCTTTGGCCATGTTATTTTGAGAAGACATAATTGCTTAGTTAGTATGCTTGAAGTATTATTGCTTTTATGTCAACAATAAACTTTTATCTTGAATCTTTCGGATCTGAATATTCATACCAAAATTAAGAGGGTTACATTAAAAAATTATGCCAAGTAGCATTCCGCATCAGAAATTCTGTTCTTAGCATTACCTACTCGAGGACGAGTGGGAATTAAGCTTGGGGATGCTTGATACGTCTCCAACGTATCTGTAATTTTTGATTGCTTCATGTTATATTATATTCTATTTTGGATGATTAATGGGCTTTGTTATACACTTTTATATTATTTTTGGGACTAACCTATTAACCGGAGGCCCAGCCCAAATTGTTGTTTTTTTGCCTATTTCAGAGTTTCGCAGAAAAAGAATATCAAACGGAGTCCAAACGGAATGAAACCTTCGGGAACGTGATTTTCGGAACAAACGTGATCCAGAGGACTTGGACCCTACGTCAAGAAAGCAACCAGGAGGACACGAGGTAGGGGGTGCGCCTACCCCCTGGGCGCGCCCTCCACCCTCGTGGGGCCCACGTTGCTCCACCGACGTACTTCTTCCTCCTATATATACCTACGTACCCCCAAACCAACAGAAGCATCCACGAAAACCTAATTCCACCGCCACAACCTTCTGTACCCGTGAGATCCCATCTTGGGGCCTTTTTCGGCGTCCTGCCGGAGGGGGCATTGATCACGGAGGGCTTCTACATCAACACCATAGCCTCTCCGATGATGTGTGAGTAGTTTACCTCAGACCTTCGGGTCCATAGTTATTAGCTAGATGGCTTCTTCTCTCTCTTTGGATCTCAATACAAAGTTCTCCATGATTCTCGTGGAGATCTATTCGATGTAATCTTCTTTTGCAGTGTGTTTGTTGAGACCGATGAATTGTAGGTTTATGATCAAGTTTATCTATGAACAATATTTGAATCTTCTCTGAATTCTTTTATGTATGATTGGTTATCTTTGCAAGTCTCTTCGAATTATCAGTTTGGTTTGGCCTACTAGATTGATCTTTCTTGCAATGGGAGAAGTGCTTAGCTTTGGGTTCAAATTGTGGTGTCCTTTCCCAGTGACAGTAGGGGCAGGAAGGGACGTATTGTATTGTTGCCATCGAGGATAACAAGATGGGGTTTATATCATATTGCATGAGTTTCTCCATCTACATCATGTC
Organism: Triticum aestivum; assembly: GCF_018294505.1. Lineage (NCBI taxonomy): Eukaryota > Viridiplantae > Streptophyta > Magnoliopsida > Poales > Poaceae > Triticum > Triticum aestivum. Next base: position 487,920,716 of record NC_057805.1, on the reverse strand, counting down.
ATCTTACTTAAAGCGTTACTCTTTCCTTTTGAACTTAATACTCTAGATGCACGCTGGATAGCGGTCGATGTGTGGAGTAATAGTAGTAGATGCAGGCAGGAGTTGGTCTACTTGTCGCGGACGTGATGCCTATATATATGATCATACCTAGATATTCGCATAACTATGCTCAATTCTATCAATTGCTCAACAGTAATTTGTTCACCCACCGTAATACTTATGCTCTTGAGAGAAGCCACTAGTGAAACCTATGGCCCCCGGGTCTATTTTCCATCATATTAATCTTCCAATATTTCGCTATTTTTATTGCCTTTTATTTTACGTTGCATCTTTATTATAAAAATACCAAAAATATTATCTTATCATATCTATCAGATCTCACTTTCGTAAGTGATCGTGAAGGGATTGACAACCCCTTTTTGTGTTGGTTGCGAGGTTTTTATTTGTTTGTGTAGGTGCGAGGGACTTTGGCGTGGCCTCCTACTGGATTGATACCTTGGTTCTCAAAAACTGAGGGAAATACTTACGCTACTTTACTGCATCACCCTTTCCTCTTCAAGGGAAAACCAACGCAGTGCTCAAGAGGTAGCAATCCCTTGCACATATTTAAACCACCAATTAACGATTGTGTACGTAGCATAAACTAGCCATGACTCTGTGTGCTGGACTAGCAGGCACTCTAAGGGAGCCTAATGTAGTGCACTGGAATTCCTACATGCCACCTACGATTTTGTGTAATGTACTACCTCTGTTCCTAAATATATGTCTTTGTAGAGATTCCAGTATGGACCACATACAGATGTATATAGATGCATTTTCGAGTGTAGATTCACTCATTTTGCTCCGTATGTAGCCTATAGTGGAATCTCTAGAAAGACTTATATTTAGGAACGGAGGTACGAGGTAGTATCATGTATGACATCTACATATCTAATTTAGCAGCCAGTAGTAGAAATCATTGTCTGCACAAAGGGATTACTGGTCGAAAATCCTAGCAAAGCACGCTGGCAGGCACACAACAATACAAGAGAGAGAGACGCACTTACAAGATCATAGCAATGCCTCAGTCCAGGATCTTGGTTGGCCAAGCTGTTAGATCCAGAAGAAACATCGTCGTTGTAGTTTTTGCCCGCTGCATAACAGGTAACAGTGACATGTTAGTATATTTGAAGTACATCGGGCAGGTGATGCTGGACGGGTTTAAAGGTGAAGTACCTAGGCCATGGCGGGTGCTTGGCATCTTGCCAAACGGTAGGAATCAGGTTAGAAATGTCAAGGGTGATGACCCTGCGCTGGCTGTCGGGGTCCGGTAAGGAGATCTAGAACCGTCGAGTAGGTCGTTTGTGGAACGTCTCCGGTGCGGTGGACTACGGTGTGGGCGAAGCGGATCTGTGGCCGTGGACGAGGGCGTCGGTGAAGCTACTCCGGTGGTTGGGTTAAGGATGGTGTCGACGATGCGGATCTGGGGCCGTGGACAGGGCGTCAGAAGCTGCTCCGGTAGGTTGGATGAGGGTGCGACGAAATAGATCTGTAGCCGTGGACTTGTGAGTTGGCAAAGCGGCCCCGGTAGGGTTGAGAATGGTATAGGCGAAGCTACTCCGGTAGGGTTGACGATGGTGTCGGCGAAGCGCCTCTAGTAGGGTTGAGGAAGGTGTCGGCGAAGAGGATCAGAGGCCGTCGACGGGCGCGTCGGTGGGGCGGCTTCGGGGGGGTGTGGACGAAGCATCTCCAGTGGGGAGTACGAATGAGCCGCTACAGATGCGCTGCGGTTGACGAGAGTACCGGCAAAGTAGATCCGGCGCCGTGGACAAGGCCGGCATTGAATGGGCTGTGGTACAGTGGTGGATGAGTAGTCTACTTGTTTCTAGTGGAGGTGGGGGTGGACACCACTGGTAGCGAATGGGCTCTGGTATGCCGGTGGATGAGCACTCTAGGGTTTCGAGAGGGGAGGGGTAGAAAGGCCGATGAAGTACGGACGGCATGATGTAAGATGCTCTGGTCCTGTGGAGTTAGTCGTTTTTGTGGGAGGGGGAGAGGAAATGGGGGTGCCGTGTGGTGGAGGGAACCGGAAGTTAGCAAAGCAGCCCCGACCTATTATGTAGATGAGGGCGGTATTGTTATTGTTGTTCTCCGTGCACCAAGGACAAAAGGGGAATTTCACATGTTAAAGACTAGGTGGCGGAAATTTTAGAAGGAGGCGGGAGATTTTGCCGCCCGCGGGATCGTTCGTATCCAGTTTCAACTAAGTTTGGACCGTGCTAGTAGGAAGGTCATGCGAGACTGTGTACACGGGGCACGCGTCAGCAGTTAATAATGGTGTGAAGTCCACCCCAGAAAAAAAAGATAATAAATCGGGATGATGCGCCGATAACTTGGACGTTCACACGGGTGCAGCCAATCGTACGAGTGTAGAGGCGCGTTCACAAAAAAAAGGATCAAACACTCAGCCTATGTATTTCTCATGTAAATTGATAACTTAGTTCCATTAGTTATTTACTTTAAACATAATGCATTGACGTGTTAGTGTAGAGGTGCACAAAAAGAAATGGATACTGTAGTCCCACAAAAGAAATGGATATTGTAGTCCGCTACTTAAAAGTGTTACCTCATATGATTACATAGCCTCCATTTCATAAATTGAGTACCCGTTGAATTCATATATGAATATTACATATATTACTTCATAATAGAACCTTAAATCATCCAAGACTAATGAATTTGAATGCAAGAGTAACAATGGTGCATGTACATGATAGCTACATTGGTTGTTTGAAGAAACATCACCGTAACTTTGGCATGCACAATTGAAAAGGTTTATTTAGATAGAAAAAATGTGATATGTGAGTGTCCAATCTTTATAGCGTTGGATCGATATTGTACCTTTGGCCACGATACGAAGTAGATATTGATTTATGTTCAAGCGATGCACGTCCACGATCGCTAGATAGTGATACGTGAATGAATTGTGCAATCTCTCTCACACGCATACATATCTCACTTCCCCATGGGCATCGGAATCACACACACGCACTTCGTGTATTTCTCTCCCCCCGTCAAGGTTACAATTCGTCTACCCCGTCCTACAAGTCTCTCACACAAAAACACACACGCTCTCTCTGTCAAACACGCCCACCCCTTTAATTCCGCCCACTCACAGCCAGTAATGTCTCAAAGGATAATTATGTCTCTCACACATATGCCTAAGTTTAACTCGAGTTCTGGAACCATATGAATACATACAGTGGGATTCCAGCAGAGCACCTTTTGTTTTGAGATTTCGCTCTCTCTCTCTCTCTCACACACACACACACACACGCATGCGTAGACATTGTTTATTGCTTCATTTTTTCCGGCACTTGCATGCACACCTTTTGTTTATCTCTGTGATGCTTTAAGTATGTCTCGCACACATCCTATCTACCTATCCCTTAATATAGATATGTGTCACCCAAACTCCTTCTCCCTACTAGCAAGATGCCCATGCGTTGCACGAAACATCAAGATGCATTTGTAGGAGTAGTTTATCTTGTGGGGGGAAAGGATGAACGAAGGAATGCCTTATTTGCAAATGTGGAGAGGGGTGTGGGTATCTTTTTGCAAAATTTACATAGTTTCCTTCCTATCCATCAGATATAAATCGGATGGCCTATATTGCAGGATGGCAGGAACACCATCATCACCAACTCTGTTTTTATAAGAGTAGAGATATGTAAGTGTCACTGCCCCCCACCCACACACACACACACTTCTCGACACCGAAGGAGTAGGGTGACACCTCGATCTTGATACTAATCTATTGACTGGCTTCTCTCTCAAACACACACACACACACACACTACCCGACACCGAAGGATTAGGGTGGCACCTCGATCTTGATAGTAATCTATCTACTCCTCTTTAAAACACACACAGATACACACACACTGGCTAGTTGTGCCTCTGTGCCTACCACGCACACTCTCGATACGTCTTTCTCTCCCTCCCCCTCCCCACCCCTGTTGGGGAACGTTGTAATTTCAAAAAAATTCCTACGCACATGCAAGATCATGGTGATGCATAGCAACAAGAGGAGAGAGTGTTTTCCACGTACCCTCGTAGACCGAAAGCAGAAGCGTTAACACAATGCGGTTGATGTAGTCGTACGTCTTCACGATCCGACTGATCCAAGTACCGAACGTACGGCCCCTCTGAGTTCAGCACACGTTCAGCTCGATGACGTCCCGTGAACTCCGATCCAAGAGAGCTTCACGGGGGAGTTCCGTCAGCACGACGGCGTGATGACGGTGATGATGTTGCTACCGACGCAGGGCTTCGCCTAAGCACCGCTACGATATGAGTGAGGTGGAATATGGTGGAGGGGGGCACCGCACACGGCTGGGAGAGATCAACAGATCAACTTGTGTGTCTAGAGGTGCCCCCTGCCCCTGTATATAAAGGAGCAAGGGGGGAGAGGCGGCCGGCCAAGGAGGGCGCGCCAAGGGGGGAGTCCTGCTCCCACCGGGAGGAGGACTCCTCCTTTCCTAGTCGGAGTAGGAGAACGGGGAAGGAGGAGAGAGAGGGGAAGGAAAGGGGAGCGCCCCCCCTCCCTGTCCAATTTGGACTAGAGGGGGAGGGGGCGCGCAGCCTGCCCTGGCCGCCCCTCCTCTTCTCCACTAAGGCCCATTAGGCCCAATATACTCCCCGGGGGGTTCCGGTAACCCCCCGATACTCCGGTAAATGTCCGAAACCTCCCGAAACACTTCCGGTGTCCTTACATAGTCATCCAACATATCGATCTTTATGTCTCGACCATTTTGAGACTCCTCGTCATGTCCGTGATCATATCCGAGACTCCGAACTACCTTCGGTACATCAAAACACAAAAACTCATAATACCGATACTCACCAAACATTAAGCGTGCGGACCCTACGGGTTCGAGAACTATGTAGACATGACCGAGACACGTCTCCGGTCAATAACCAATAGCGTAACCTAGATGCTCATATTGGCTCCCACATATTCTACGATGATCTTTATCGGTCAAACCTCATAACAACATACGTTGTTCCCTTTGTCATCGGTATGTTACTTGCCCGAGATTCGATCGTCGGTATCTCAGTACCTAGTTCAATCTCATTACCGGCAAGTCTCTTTACTCGTTATGTAATGCATCATCCCACAACTAACTCATTAGTCACATTGCTTGCAAGGCTTATAGTGATGTGCATTACCGAGAGGGCCCAGATACCTCTCCGACAATCGGAGTGACAAATCCTAATCTCGAAATACGCCAACTCAACAAGTACCTTCGGAGACACCTGTAGAGCACCTTTATAATCACCCAGTTACGTTGTGACGTTTGGTAGCACACAAAGTGTTCCTCCGATAAACGGGAGTTGCATAATCTCATAGTCATAGGAACATGTATAAGTCATGAAGAAAGCAATAGATACAAACTAAACGATCAAGTGCTAAGCTAACGGAATGGGTCAAGTCAATCACATCATTCTCCTAATGATGTGATCTCGTTAGTCAAATGACAACTCATGTCCATGGCTAGGAAATTAACCATCTTCGATTAACGAGCTAGTCAAGTAGAGGCATACTAGTGACACTATATTTGTCTATGTATTCACACATGTATTATGTTTCCAGTTAATACAATTCTAGCATGAATAATAAACATTTATCATGACATGAGGAAATAAATAATAACTTTATTATTGCCTCTAGGGCATATTTCCTTCAGTCTCCCACTTGCACTAGAGTCAATAATCTAGATTACACAGTAATGATTCTAACACCCATGGAGTCTTGGTGCTGATCATGTTTTGCTCGTGGAAGAGGCTTAGTCAACGGGTCTGCAATATTCAGATCTGTATGTATCTTAATCTCTATGTCTCCCACATGGACTTGGTCCCGGATGGAATTGAAGCGTTTCTTGATGTGCTTGGTTCTCTTGTGAAATCTGGATTCCTTTGCCAAGGCAATTGCACCAGTATTGTCACAAAAGATTTTCATTGGACCCGATGCACTAGGTATGACACCTAGATCGGATATGAACTCCTTCATCCAGACTCCTTCATTTGCTGCTTCCGAAGCAGCTATGTACTCCGCTTCACATGTAGATCCCGCCACGACGCTTTGTTTAGAACTGCACCAACTGACAGCTCCACCGTTCAATGTAAACACGTATCCAGTTTGCGATTTAGAATCGTCCGGATCAGTATCAAAGCTTGCATCGACGTAACCATTTACGACTAGCTCTTTGTCACCTCCATAAACGAGAAACATATCCTTAGTCCTTTTCAGGTATTTCAGGATGTTCTTGACCGTTGTCCAGTGATCCACTCCTGGATTACTTTGATACCTCCCTGCTAAGCTAATAGCAAGGCGCACATCAGGTCTGGTACACAACATTGCATACATGATAGAGCCTATGGCTGAAGCATAGGGAACATCTTTCATTTTCTCTCTATCTTCTGCAGTGGTCGGGCTTTGAGTCTGACTCAACTTCACACCTTGTAACACAGGCAAGAACCCTTTCTTTGCTTGATCCATTTTGAACTTTTTCAAAACTTTGTCAAGGTATGTGCTTTGTGAAAGTCCTATCAAACGTCTTGATCTATCTCTATAGATCTTGATGCCCAATATGTAAGCAGCTTCACCGAGGTCTTTCATTGAAAAACTCTTATTCAAATATCCTTTTATGCTATCCAGAAATTCTATATCATTTCCAATCAGGAATATGTCATCCACATATAAAATTAGAAATGCTACAGAGCTCCCACTCACTTTCTTGTAAAATAGGCTTCTCCAAAAGTCCGTATAAAACCATATGCTTTGATCACACTATCAAAACGTTTATTCCAACTCCGAGAGGCTTGCACCAGTCCATAAATGGATCGTTGGAGCTTGCACACTTTGTTAGATCCCTTTGGATCGACAAAACCTTCTGGTTGCATCATATACAACTCTTCTTCCAGAAATCCATTCAGGAATCCAGTTTTGACATCCATTTGCCAAATTTCATAATCATAAAATGCAGCAATTGCTAACATGATTCAGACAGACTTAAGCATCGCTACGGGTGAGAAAGTCTCATCGTAGTCAACCCCTTGAACTTGTCGAAAACCTTTTGCAACAAGTCAAGCTTTGTAAACAGTAACATTACCGTCAACGTCAGTCTTCTTCTTGAAGATCCATTTATTCTCAATGGCTTGCCGATCATCGGGCTAGTCAACCAAAGTCCACACTTTGTTCTCATACATGGATCCCATCTCAGATTTCATGGCCTCAAGCCATTTTGTGGAATCTGGGCTCACCATCGCTTCTTCATAGTTCGTAGGTTCGCCTTGGTCAAGTAACATGACCTCTAGAATAGGATTACCGTACCACTCTCGTGCAGATCTTACTCTGGTTGACCTATGAGGTTCATTAGTAACTTGATCTGAAGTTTCATGATCAACATCATTAGCTTCCTCACTAATTGGTGTAGGTGTCACAGGAACCGGTTTCTGTGATGAACTATTTTCCAATAAGGGAGCAGGTATAGTTACCTCATCAAGTTCTACTTTCCTCCCACTCACTTCTTTCGAGAGAAACTCCTTCTCTAGAAAGGATCCATTCTTAGCAACGAATGTCTTGCCTTCGGATCTGTGATAGAAGGTGTACCCAACAGTTTCCTTTGGGTATCTTATGAAGACACATTTCTCCGATTTGGGTTCGAGCTTATCAGGTTGAAGCTTTTTCACATAAGCATCGCAGCCCCAAACTTTAAGAAATGACAACTTTGGTTTCTTGCCAAACCACAGTTCATAAGGCGTCGTCTCAACGGATTTCGATGGTGCCCTATTTAACGTGAATGCAGCCGTCTCTAAAGCATAACCCCAAAAACAATAGCGGTAAATCAGTAAGAGACATCATAGATCGCACCATATCTAGTAAAGTACGATTATGACGTTCGGACACACCATTACGCTGTGGTGTTCCGGGTGGCGTGAGTTGTGAAACTATTCCGCATTGTTTCAAATGTAGACCAAACTCGTAACTCAAATATTCTCCTCCATAATCAGATCGTAGAAACTTTATTTTCTTGTTACGATGATTTTCCACTTCACTCTCAAATTCTTTGAACTTTTCAAATGTTTCAGACTTATGTTTTATTAAGTAGATATTACCATATCTACTCAAATCATTTGTGAAGGTGAGAAAATAACGACACCTACCGCGAGCCTCAATATTCATCAGACCACATACATCAGTGTATATGATCTCCAACAAATCTGTTGCTCGCTCCATTGTTCCGGAGAACGGCGTTTTAGTCATCTTGCCCATAAGGCATGGTTCGCAAGTACCAAGTGATTCATAATCAAGTGATTCCAAAAGTCCATCAGTATGGAGTTTCTTCATGCGCTTTACACCAATATGACCCAAACGGCAGTGCCACAAATAAGTTGCACTATCATTATGAATATGTGTATCACTACTATCGAGATTCAGCAAAAATAGACCACTCTTCAAGGGTGTATGACCATAAAAGATATTACTCATATAAATAGAACAACCATTATTCTCAGATTTAGATGAATAACCGTCTCGCATCAAACAAGATCCAGATATAATGTTCATGCTTAACGCTGGCACCAAATAACATTATTCAGGTCTAAAACTAATCCCGAAGGTAGATGTAGAGGTAGCGTGTCGACGGCGATCACATCGACTTTGGAACCATTTCCCGCGCGCATCGTCACCTCGTCCTTAGCCAGTCTTCGCTTAATCCGTAGTCTCTGTTTCGAGTTGCAAATATTAGCAACAGAACCAGTATCAAATACCCAGGTGCTACTGCGAGCTCTAGTAAGGTACACATCAATAATATGTATATCACATATACCTTTGTTCACCTTGCCATCCTTCTTATCCGGTAAATACTTGGGGCAGTTCCGCTTCCAGTGACCAGTCTGCTTGCAGTAGAAGCACTCGGTCTCAGGCTTAGGTCAAGACTTGGGTTTCTTCTCTTGAGCAGCAACTTGTTTGTTGTTCTTCTTGAAGTCCCCTTCTTCTTCCATTTGCCCTTTTTCTTGAAACTGGTGGTCTTGTTGACCATCAACACTTGATGCTCCTTCTTGATTTCTACCTCTGCAGCCTTTAGCATTGCGAAGAGCTCGGGAATTGTCTTATCCATCCCTTGCATATTATAGTTCATCACGAAGCTCTTGTAGCTTGGTGGTAGTGATTGAAGAATTCTGTCAATGACACTATCATCCGAAAGATTAACTCCCAGTTGAATCAAGTGATTGTTATACCCAGACATTTTGATTATATGTTCACTGACAGAACTATTCTCCTCCATCTTGCAGCTATAGAACTTATTGGAGACTTCATATCTCTCAATCCGGGCATTTTCTTGAAATATTAACTTCAACTCCTGGAACATCTCATATGCTCCATGACGTTCAAAACGTCGTTGAAGTCCCAGTTCTAGGCCGTAAAGCATGGCACACTGAACTATCGAGTAGTCACCAGCTTTGCTCTGCCAAACGTTCTTAACGTCGTCAGTTGCATCTGCAGCAGGCCTGGCACCCAGCGGTGCTTCTAGGACGTAATTCTTCTGTGCAGCAATGAGGATAATCCTCAAGTTACGGACCCAGTCCGTGTAATTGCTACCATCATCTTTCAACTTTGCTTTCTCAAGGAACGCATTAAAATTCAAGGGAACAACAGCACAGGGCATCTATCTACAATAACATAGACAAGCAAAATACTATCAGGTACTAAGTTCATGATAAATTTAAGTTCAATTAATCATATTACTTAAGAACTCCCACCTAGATAGACATCCCTCTAATCATCTAAGTGATCACGTGATCCAAATCAACTAAACCATGTCCGATCATCACGTGAGATGGGGTAGTTTTCAATGGTGAACATCACTATGTTGAACATATCTACTATATGATTCATGCTCGACCTTTCGGTCTCAGTGTTCCGAGGCCATATCTGCATATGCTAGGCTCGTCAAGTTTAACCTGAGCATTCTGCGTGTGCAAAACTGGCTTGCACCCATTGTAGAACGTAGAGCTTATAACACCCGATCATCACGTGGTGTCTCAGCACGACGAACTTTGGCAACGGTGCATACTCAGGGAGAACACTTTTATCTTGAAATTTAGTGAGAGATCATCTTATAATGCTACCGTCAATCAAAGCAAAATAAGATGCATTAAAAGATAAACATCACATGCAATCAATATAAGTGATATGATATGGCCATCATCATCTTGTGCTTGTGATCTCCATCTCCGAAGCACCGTCATGATCACCATCGTCACCGGCGCGACACCTTGATCTCCATCGTAACATCGTTGTCGTCTCGCCAACTATTGCTTCTATGACTATCGCTACCGCCTAGTGATAAAGTAAAGGAATTACAGGGTGATTGCATTGCATACAATAAAGCGACAACCATATGGCTCCTGCCAGTTGCCGATAACTCGGTTACAAAACATGATCATTTCATACAATAAAATATAGAATCATGCCTTGACCATATCACATCACAACATGCCCTGCAAAAACGAGTTAGACATCCTCTACTTTGTTGTTGCAAGTTTTACGTGGCTGCTACGGGCTGAGCAAGAACCGTTCTTACCTACGCATCAAAACCACAACGATATTTCGTCAAGTTAGTGTTGTTTTAACTTTCACAAAGACCGGGCGTAGCCACACTCGGTTCAACTAAAGTTGGAGAAACAGACACCCGCCAGACACCTGTGTGCAAAGCACGTCGGTAGAACCAGTCTCGCGTAAGCGTACGCGTAATGTCGGTCCGGGCCGCTTCATCCAACAATACCGCCGAACCAAAGTATGACATGCTGGTAAGTAGTATGACTTGTATCGCCCACAACTCACTTGTGTTCTACTCGTGCATATAACATCTACGCATAAACCTGGCTCAGATGCCACTATTGGGGAACGTAGTAATTTCAAAAAAATTCCTACACACACGCAAGATCATGGTGATGCATAGCAACGAGAGGGGAGAGTGTTGTCCACGTACCCTCGTAGACCAAAAGCGGAAGCGTTAACACAACGCGGTTGATGTAGTCGTATGTCTTCACGATCCAACCGATCCAAGTACCGAACGTACGGCACCTCCGAGTTCAGCACACGTTCAGCTCGATGACGACCCGTGAACTCCGATCCAGCAGAGCTTCACGGGAGAGTTCCATCAGCACGACGGCGTGATGACAGTGATGATGTTGCTACCGATGCAGGGCTTCGCCTAAGCACCGCTATGATATGACCGAGGTGGAATATGGTGGAGGGGGCACCGCACACGGCTGGGAGAGATCAACAGATCAACTTGTGTGTCTAGAGTTGCCCCCCTGCCCCTCTATATAAAGGAGCAAGGGGGAGAGGCGGCCGGCCAAGGAAGGCACGCCAAGGGGGGAGTCCTACTCCCACCGGGAGTAGGACTCCTCCTTTCCTAGTCGGAGTAGGAGAACGGGGAAGGAGGAGAGAGAGGGGAAGGAAAGGGGAGCGCCCCCCCTCCTTGTCCAATTCGGACTAGAGGGGGAGGGGGCGCGTGGCCTGCCCTGGCCGCCCCTCCTCTTCTCCACTAAGGCCCATTAGGCCCAATATACTCCCCGAGGGGTTCCAGTAACCCCCTGATACTCCGGTAAATGTCCGAAACCTCCCGAAACACTTCCGGTGTCCTCACATAGTCATCCAATATATCGATCTTTATGTCTCGACCATTTCGAGACTCCTCGTCATGTCCGTGATCATATCCGGGACTCCGAACTACCTTCGGTACATCAAAACACAAAAAATCATAATACCGATACTCACCAAACATTAAGCGTGCGGACCCTACGGGTTCGAGAACTATGTAGACATGACCGAGACACGTCTCCGGTCAATAACCAATAGCAGAACCTGGATGCTCATATTGGCTCCCACATATTCTACGAAGATCTTTATCGGTCAAACCGCATAACAACATATGTTGTTCCCTTTGTCATCGGTATGTTACTTGCCGGCAAGTCTCTTTACTCGTTACCGGCAAGTCTCTTTACTCGTTATGTAATGCATCATCCCGCAACTAACTCATTAGTCACATTGCTTGCAAGGCTTATAGTGATGTGCATTACCGAGAGGGCCCAGAGATACCTCTCCGACAATCGGAGTGACAAATCCTAATCTTGAAATACGCCAACTCAACAAGTACCTTCGGAGACACCTGTAGAGCACCTTTATAATCACCCAGTTACGTTGTGACGTTTGGTAGCACACAAAGTGTTCCTCCGGTAAACGGGAGTTGCATAATCTCATAGTCATAGGAACATGTATAAGTCATGAAGAAAGCAATAGCAACAAACTAAATGATCAAGTGCTAAGCTAACGGAATGGGTCAAGTCAATCACATCATTCTCCTAATGATGTGATCCCGTTAATCAAATGACAACTCATGTCCATGGCTAGGAAACTTAACCATCTTCGATTAACGAGCTAGTCAAGTAGAGGCATACTAGTGACACTATGTTTGTCTATGTATTCACACATGTATTATGTTTCTGGTTAATACAATTCTAGCATGAATAATAAACATTATCATGACATGAGGAAATAAATAATAACTTTATTATTGCCTCTAGGGCATATTTCCTTCAACCCCCCCCCCCCCAACCCCAACAATGGCAGCAGAAGGGTGACAACTCGATCTGATCTTAATCTGTCAATTGGTTTCTCTCTTAAATATTGTGTCTCTGTGCCTCGCTCAGACACACTCGATACGTCTTTTTCTCGGTAGCCCGCTCGATATATAGACTTCTCGCGCGCGCACAGCTGTAGTGACGATGACGCTGAACCCAATGTGCCTTGTTTTTACCGGCCTCATGTGATAGTTTTCACCATGTTTTCTGTTAATTGACAAGACAACCTTTTCTTTGTTACTACTAGTGAATCTGAAATCATTCGGGGCAGACATAAAATATATCACTTCAACCCAATTATCGCAGTAACTATTTTAAAAGAAACTTGCTAGATGCCCGTGCATTGCACGGAACATCAAGATGCATTTGTATGAGTAGTTTATCTTGTGAGAGACTAGCAAGATGCCCATGCGTTGCACAGAACATCAAGATGCATTTATATGAGTAGTTTATCTTGTGAGAGAAAAGGATGAACGAGGGATGGCCTTATTTGCAAATGTGGAGAGGGGTGTGGGTATCTTTTTGCAAAATTGCCATAGTTTCCTTCCTATCTGTCAGATATAAATTAGACGGCCTATATTGCAGGATGGCAGGCACACCATCATCACCAACTCTGTTTTTTATCTCTACTCCTATAAAAGACTCAGTTGATGATGATGGTGTGTCTGCCATCCGTCATTTCTGACCATCAGATCTGTATCTAACGACTATGATGCAAGTCGTGGTATTTTTGCAACAAGACCCCACTTCTCTGCTCCAATTTGCAGAAACCCCTTAGTATCTTGAAACCAACCACATCCCTCCCCCACCTCATCTAGACAGCCACAAGGAATATATATTGAGTGAAACCTAATACGAGTATATTTTTACTGATATATACACCAAACTAGAGTGTTTTTCTTTCAAGTTTGTGAACATGTATTATTCTATTTTGGATCCGTTGCAACGCACGGGCACATTGCTAGTAAGAGTAGAGAAAAGGATGAACGAGGGAAGGCCTTATTTGCAAACGTGGAGAGGGGTGTGGGTATCTTTTTGCAAAATTGCCATAGTTTCCTTCCTATCCGTTAGATATAAATCCGATGGCCTATATTGCAGGATGGCACGCACACCATCATCACCGACTCTGTTTTCTACTCCCTCCGTTCCTAAATATTTGTCTTTTTAGAGATTTCAACAAGTGACTACATACGGAGCAAAATGAGTGAATCTATACTCTAAAATATGTTTACATACACATCCGTATGTGGTAGTCCATTTGAAATCTGAAAAAGACAAATATTTAGGAACGGATGGAGTACAAGAGTAGACATGGAGATATATCTCCAGCATGGTGTACAACAAAAATGTGCTGGACTGGTTAGCGCCGGATGCTCGCAACACGATGACCCGAGTTCGAATTTTGTCTTTAACTTTAGATTTTTATATTATATATTACTGATTTAATATATACTTCTTTCGCTACTGTACTGACAGTGGAATCCACAGAGTACTTAGAATACAAGATTAAGGATGGACTTGTTTCTTTTTAACTTCCTGTATGAAGCTGTAGCTACCCTGCAAGTCACGTGTACACTGTACATGCAATTAACTTTTTATAGAGGGAGAATCATACACACAATTAACTCAAATGGATTAGATGTGACTCTATTACTCTAGCATAAGAGCATCTCCAACGGCAGCCTGCAAATTTCCTCCTGCTTCCTTCCGCGGAGGACGACATCAAATGCCAGCGGCATACATTTTCACAACTCTAACCAACCAGATGAAATTCGTGCAAACACGGACTGTTTTCATATAAGCATGCAGGATTTCGTATAAAAAAGCCAGATCTTCGTATAAACATGATGGATTTCATTACATTTACATGAACTAAGCGGTGCTAATCCGGCTCTCTTGGTATAATTAATACTCCCTCCGTCCGGAAATACTTGTCCTAGAAATGGATTTATATAGACTTATTTTAGTTATAGATACATCCAATTTATCCATTCTTAGAACAAATATTTCCCGCTAGACGGAGAGGATGTACCCAATCTAAATGGCTGCCCGCGGATCCCTTTGTCTTCCTCATGTCCGGCAGACACTTGCGGGGTCAACGAAGGTCCTCGGAAGAGACGAAGCAGCAAAGAAACCACCTGAAGGCGCATTCATCGCCTCGGCGGTGGCCTTCATGGGACCCAAATGGCGGCGGCCCTTGTGTTTTACTTCTCCTCGATGATGGCAGCGGACACGGAGAAGCTGGCCACCGACTCGTCTCTCTCCACACACCCGGCTTCTGTCTCCGCCTGCATGGCGTTGCCGCAGGCACGGGAGGTCCGGCCACCGCAGACACTGGTGGTGCGGTACAACGCGGCAGCGACGACGCCCGTACTGGCGTGCTCGTCGCCGTGCCGGCGTGGAGCAACTCGCCACTCCTCATCGAGCTGAACTGGAGCGGCGAGTTGTTCAAAACCACGCGCCGGATTGGGGCGGCAACTGGCTCCGTCGGGCCAAGCGAGGTTGACGAAGCACCGAGCGGCCTCGCCCGTATCCGGAGGGCTCGGCGGGCCACCCAGCCGGGTAGTATGCCGGAGTACGGCTCCTCGGAAGCCATCAGAAGAGTGGAGAAAATGGTGAAGGACGAGATGGGGGAGCGGCGGACGGGTGCGATTCTTGCCCACTGTATGTCTGGCCTCATTTAAATAGAGGGCGGATAGTAGGAGCTTGGCTGGCGTCTGGCCTCGTTAAACTAAGGGCGTACGGGAGGAGCTCGGCCGGTGTTGCGTTTAATTCCGGCCCGCTCATGAACGGACGTGTGGCCGGAGTAGGTTTCTCAGTTTGCAAGCGGGTTTAACAGAGGGGTTTGATGGAGGCGAGGAGGCGTGTTCAGCGGGGCATGCAGCGGGCGGTGCAGTACTATTTGATTTGACAGCGGGCGGCACAGTTCCCGATACAGCTTTAATGCAAACGAGGGAGGGGTAGCGGTTCCCGGAATGTTGAACGGGCAATGATGCATCCTCCCTCAATTAGCATCGTGCATGCATGAGGGAAGTAATGGGAGGAGGACTGGGAAAAGAGGTTGCACGATGTGAATGCAACGCAGTTTGCACTCATATAAAGGCGCCCCTCCATTCCAATGCATCTACCACATCGTATGCACCTAAGCATTTGCCTAAGCACCTACACTAAGCGTAAAAGTGCTCACTCCAGACCCATGGCGGTGATGCGCGTGAGCGGCAAGCGGCTATGCCAGATGGTCCACGACGCCGGCCTGCGGCGTGGCGCCAAGGATTGTCTCCAGACGGTGTTCGCGACCGGCTGGTGGATGGCCGCCGTTGACGCCAACTACGACTCTCAATTGGACCAGATGATCGTTGCCACCACCAACAAGTTCACCGTCCTCGAGAAGCTCAGGAACGACATCACCGTACTCCTCCAGCCCGCGCACCTGGGCTCCTCATTGCCTGCCACCCTAATCGGCCTCCATGGCCGGAACCTCTTTCAAGCACTGGTGGCCCTGCGACTGCCCGCCGACGCCATGAAGAATGTCCACCTGGAGGTCGCACTCGCCGCGAGGCGCCTCGCCCTGAAAGAATTCGTTGACCTACACATCCACATGTATGAGCAAATCGTGTACATAGGTGTCTACAAGGCCATTGAGGATGCTACGACATTGGCCTTCCTCAACCGGCTGGAAGCCTTGGATGCCTTCGCTGAGAAGCACCTTGACCTCGCCACAAAAGCCGCCGCTCCTTAGCCGCCGGTCGGTGGCCCGGCGCACTAAGTTGAGGAGGAGGAGGTCGTACGTTGATGGATGCATCTTTCTTCTTGCCTCCTGTAACCACCACTGCGATTGCATCATCGTGGCCTTAATTCTTATTGTGCTATTGCATTCTCATTCCAGTCAATACCGACATGTGCGATCCCTTTGCTTAATTATATGCATCACTGTAACTAGTACTCCATCCATCAATTTATAAGTTGTGCTTACCTTTTCCATCAACTTCATGCAACACACGGGCATCTTGCTAGAAACACTAGAACATGTCGGACCGCATGTGGCCAAACGGATGATGCGCCAACCTAGCTACTACGTACCCTGCTTATCTGGCGGAAATAGCCCCGCCCTAGCGTTTCCAATCCTTATTTCTATCTATCGATCATGCCAAGGAGGAGAACCAAATGTTACAATTTATACATTTTTCTCTACTCCTATAAAAGACTCAGTTGGTGATGGTGGTGTGTGTGCCATCCGTCGTTTCTGACCATTAGATCTGCATCTAACGGCTGTGAGGTAAGTTGTGGCATTTTGCAACAATAGCCCACTTCTCTGCTCCAATTTGCAGAAAACCCCTTATTATCTTGAAAGCAACCACAACCCTCCCTCACCTCATCAAAACAGCCTGAGAAATATATTTTGAGTGAAAAGTAATATATTAGGAGTATATCAAAACAAGAGTGATTTCTTTCAAGTTTGTGAACAAGTACTACTATTCTACTACTTTGGATCCGTCGCAACGCACGGGCACATTGCCAGTAAAAGGAAAAGGCCTGCCGCGTTCGCGTCACACCCCCACACGCCCGGGAATCGGGAGTACTCCACGGCCCGTCCGGCACGCCACATAGCTAGGGAAGGTGTGTTGCCTAGCATTTTCACTTTCATGTGGGACCGCCGTTGAGCAAACCGACTATTGGCAAACCGCACCCCGCCCGCCGCCGGGTTGGAAAACAGAAACGATGGGAAGATCTAGCTGTAGCACGGAAGCCAAGAAATTTGGTGTCTGATGGGGCTCGTTGATAGAGTGTTATTTATTCATAACTAGCAAGATGCCCATGCGTTGCACGGAAAATTAAGATGCATTTGTATGAGTAGTTTATGTTGTGGGAGAAAAGGATGAACAAGAGAAGGCCTTATTTGCAAATGTGGAGAGGGGTGTGGGTATCTTTTTGCAAAATTGCCATAGTTTCCTTCCTATCCGTCAGATATAAATCGGACGACCCATATTGCAGGATGGTAGGCACACCATCATCACCAACTCTATTTTTTATAAGAGTATATATATAGAGAGAGAGTAGAGATTTGGTTACCAAATCTCATGCGTGCAATGCACGTGTAGCTTATTAGTTGGTTACCAAATCTCATCCGGGTTTGGCACGAGCTCATACTACGGGAGCAGCACAAGGCCTGCCGCAGGAGTTACATTTCCCTCTCGGGGCCCATGGGACCGAGCTTCAGTGGCTTAGTGCACCGGCCTATGAGTCAATGACATCCGGACCTTAAATGCGGCTGGCCCACATGTCATTCTCATGGTGGTGGCGTGGTTCGCGACTCACTCGTTCGAGATGAACCGGCCAGTGGTGGCGTGGCCATGGCGGGGGTGCCACAGCTGGGCGTCGAGGCGTTACGAGGCATAGATGGCCACACCGGCGGGTACAACCTGTAGTACAGAAGTACTCCAGCTGAGGATTGATGCCCGGGACGAAATGTGTCACAGCCGCTGGATGAAAATTCGATGGTGCGGGATTACGGATCGGAGCACAGGAGCGGAGCAGGCAAACCGCGTCCAATCGGGTGTGGCTGTGGTACAAAGTTGATGGTCGCCGCAGTTCAGCTGGCCTGCATGTCATGCACACAAAGGAAGAGGAGCGGTGGGGCCGAGAGGGATGAGGCGCACGTCGGGGGACGTTGTGCCGTGGGTTGGAGCGGCGTCGTGGGAATCGCGTGTGGGTGTGGCAGTGATAGAAACAAGAAACGTGATGGTCGTCGTGGTTCAACTTCCATGGACAAGCTGTCATGTCTGCTGACACATGCATTGCATACCGCTCACTGCAAGGAGCAGTAGTAGAGAAAACTTGTTCCAAAGATACCATTTTTCCGATAAAATTCTCGAGATATCATTAGTTTTTACACATGGGATTACTCCTGCAAGGGTCAATCACAACAGGTGTTTTGTAAAAAAATGCATCTTGATGTTCCCTGCAATGCACGGGCATCTTGCTACTTATAGAAGAAGCCCACACGGGCATCTTGCCGCCGGGTGTGCCACCGACCCAAACTCAATTTTTTTCAGACGCTTAGGTGCACCGGATGCCGTGCCATGCTACAAAATGTAAAAAAACAGCTCCAATATATTTTAAACCTGTTATCTTCAAACCATCAAAACAGCCCGAGGAATATATTTTGAGTGAAGCATGATTTACTTTTACTGATATATGTATATCAAAACTAGAGTGTTTACATTTCAAGCCCGTGAACAAGTATTATTCTACTACTTCGGATCCATTGCAACGCACGGGCTAGCACATTGGTAGTAGTAGTCTCTATCTCTATCTCTACTCTACTCTTATAAAAAACAGAGTAGTTGATGATGGTGTGCCTGCCATCGTGCAGTATAGGCCGTCCGATTTATATCTGACGGATAGGAAGGAAACTATGG
This sequence comes from Triticum aestivum, assembly GCF_018294505.1. NCBI lineage: Eukaryota > Viridiplantae > Streptophyta > Magnoliopsida > Poales > Poaceae > Triticum > Triticum aestivum. Next base: position 487,901,601 of record NC_057805.1, on the reverse strand, counting down.
CAATTTTGCAAAAAATACCCACACCCCTCTTATACTAGCAAGATGCCCGTGCGTTGCACGGAACATCAAGATGCATTTGTATGAGTAGTTTATCTTGTGGGAGAAAAGGATGAACGAGGGAAGGCCTTATTTGCAAATGTGGAGAAGGTTGTGGGTATCTTTTTACAAAATTGCCAAAGTTTCCTTCCTATCCGTCGGATATAAATCGGATGGCCTATATTGCTGGATGGCAGGCACACCATCATCACCAACTCTACTTTTTATAAGAGCTCTTGTAAAAAGCAGAGTTGGTGATGATGGTGTGCCTGCCATCCTGCAATATAGGCCGTCCAATCTATATCTAACGGATAGGAAGGAAACTATGACAATTTACCCGCACTCCTATCCACATTTGCAAATAAAGCCTTCCCACATTCATCCTTTTCTCCCACAAGATCTTGATGTTCCGTGCAACGCACGGGATCTTGCTAGTCTCTACTCTTATAAAAAAACAGACTTGGTGATGATGGTGTGCCTGCCACCCTGCAATATAGGCCGTCCGATTTATATCTGATGGATAGGAAGAAAACTGTGGCAATTTTGCAAAAAGAAACCTACACCCCTCTTCACATTTGCAAATAAGGCCTTCCCTCGTTCATCCTTTTCTCTGACAAGATAAACTACTCATACAAATGTATCTTGATGTTCCGTGCAACGCACGAGGATGTTTCCTTGGGGGTCTCTCCAGCGCGGCGTGGCCGTAGTTGCAAGTTGACGCCCCTTGAGATGCCGACGTTGAGGGGCACTCGGATTTTCTCCGATGAGCAGGTAAGATGAGTTTGATCACGTAGTAAATGCATTCTAAAGACTACTTCCGTGCCCATTTCCTAATTCTTCCCCTGCCCACTGTTTCACAGGTTAGGCTCGGTGCGAGTGGAGATTGGCTTGCATATGTACGGGAGGGTACCAACATCAATTTGCACAACATTTACAACGGTGACACCGTTCCCGTAGAACCTTTGTCCAACATTGGGATCAGCCATGCAACGGGCCACCACCTGAATTGGTACGATGGAACCATGGTGAGATTAAAGAAGATAGCACGAACCTTGCACATGGCGGTCAAAGGTGGACGATGCTGTCTGCAGCCGATTTGTTGCCGTACGAGTACAAAGACGTTGTGCTCCTGTCTAACCGCATCTTCGCGGTGACAAACTAGGGAACTAGTTTCATATGGGACACATCCTACGGTATACTCCCTCTCTCCCAGTTTATTTGTTTTGAATTTTTTCGTTTTATAAGTTTCAAATTCAAATTTAGAGCTCCCCATCACATGTTGAGATTACAATGTCCATTAAATCATTGCGTGCACGTATATAAAGAAACAAATCTCGAGTTTGCCACGAGTTCATGCAGCGGTAGCACCACAAGGCCTGGCGCAGGAGTTACATTTACCTCGCGGGGCCCTCGGGTCTGAGCTTCAGCGCCTTACGACACCTGCCTTTGAGTCAATAACATGTGGACCCGATAGGTGGCTGGTCCACATGTAATGCTCCCGAAGGCAGAGGGGCAGTGGGGCCGAGAGGGGTGAGCCGCAGGTCGGGGGACGTGTGGTGTCATGGGTTCGGGCGGCGTCGTGGGAATCGCGTGTGTCTGTGGTAGAAACTTGATGCACACAAAGGCAGAGGGGCGGTGCGGCCGAGAGGGGTGAGGCGCACGTCGGGGGACGTGGTGCCGTGGGTTGGAGCGAAGTCGTGGGAATCGCGAGTGGCCGTGGATGAAACGTGATGGTCACCGTAGTTGAACTTCCATGGACAAGCTGTCATGTCTACGGACACATGCATTACATACCGATCACTAGAAGGAGTAGTAGAGAAAGCTAGGCGGATAAATAGTTCCTTATAGTCAAGCGGACCCATGCTACTACTTGTTCCGGAGACATGCACACCATCGAAATAGTCCATCTATATCAATATACACAGAGAGGGAATAATTTTTTTACAAGAGAGGAAATAGTTCATCCATCCATAATGCCCTGCTGCTGGTGCAACATCTTCTTCTTCTTCTTGTTGTTCTCATTTTCTGTGGGAGACGGTTTCGCAACAAGCTCTCTGGACCTTGCAGCTATCTTGAAACTCACACGGGCATCGAGGGCAGCATATTTTATCCGCTCGTACGTCAAGGGATAATTCTCCCATCTAGACGACCTTAATGCCAACGTCTCGTCACCCTTCTGAAGATTTGTTCCGAGCACAAAATTTGCTACGTCGAATAGGGATGGTGTTGGTTTATCACAATCTTCTACAGGAAATAAAATTTGGTTTGTACGTCAGCGATGCTTTTCAAATCAAGGTTGTACGGCTCCAACTTCTGTTTGTCCCCTGCGATGGCTGCCCCACAGAAGTATATGTCCTCCCGAGACAAGAAATCGTGAAGCTCACCTGGTATGGAGGGCGCGTGTATGATGTGGTACACCAAAACATCATCTTCGAGGCACAGCTGAAGGACGGCGGCGCGTTGGATCTTCCCAGTGGCACGCTCCGTGTACTCTGCGTCGAGACCGATGACCTTCATCTCCACCTTTTGGAGGGAGTTGGATACATTGTTGATCCACTTCCGAACAACCCTTGGGTGGTCGGTGACTGTGGCAACTATGCTCAACGAGCCTTCGACGAGGACATGTTGGACGCTAACACCTGCATCTCGATCTCTTTCGCAATTTGGAACAGCTGGACCGGAGGGCTATGGTTTGGAGAATTAGGATTAGATGGCTAGTCTAATTGAAGAAGATGATTATTTATAGGGGCTTCGGAATTACTCCAGGAGGATGTGAAGAGGTTAAAACAATGTGAATGCAGTGTGGTTTGGATGCAAATGAAGATGAAGGAGTAGTGAAGAAGCCGAGGAAAATCGGTTCCCGATGGAGAAGTAAATGGGAGAAGTGGCCTGCAGGCAGTTGATTAGACGCCTTGGTAGACTAAACGAAAAGGCTACGCGGGTAGACTGAGGAGTGGGGCTTGTCCCTGTACGTACCCAGCCTTCTAGCGCTACATGTGCCACTGGCTACTTCAGGTCACTCTTTCGAATCACCGTGGCGAGACATTTTATGATTGCTTTTTATTTCTGCACCCCTCCTGACAGGTGGGACATATGCAAATGGATAAAAAATGTGTCTTAGCTGGTTTGGATGGATATTGGCGCGTGCGTGGGAGACACAACATTCTCTAGTTAAGGAATATGCGGTTATCCTCAAAAAAGAAAAGTCCTTCTTCGCGCTTCCGCATGCACGAGAATTTGGTTCTGCTCGCAATATGGATGATACCTGGAGGATGAAGTGAACCCAGAGGCATGCTAGCACGGGAGTACTACTCATGTTCCTACTACTCCTACTAGTAGTAGTAGTACAACTGTGGTACACTTGATGGTCAAAATACTATTATTCATCCGTTCCTCACAGTGAAGTGACAAGACTGTGCGCCCGAGGTGACACCAGTCCAGGCGGCGTGTCCGGGTTACCAAAGTCAGACTCACCTTGTGCACTGTGCAGTCACTGTCACCGCCGCTGTATAGCATGCCTCGCCTCGTCTCCCTCTCCCCTAACACCACTCCATCTCCATCTCCTGTCTCGCGGAGATCCTGAGGTCACTCTTCATCATCTCACTGTGCCCCCGCGTACCCTCGCCTCGCTCGCCTCCCCCAGTACCACTATTCCCTCGCTAGCCGCTCTAGCACCGAAAGCCTTCAATCAAGCCCCCCAAAACCCCACCTTCCAAACTCCACCATGGCCGAACGCAAACCGCGCAGCATCCATATGAGCTGCGATTGGAGCAATCTCCCCAGTGACGTCCTCGACCTCTGTTGTTCGTGTATGGATATGTTGAGCGCCCTGCGGCTGGCTGCATGCTCGAGGGGCATGCACACGGCCATCATTGAAGCGAGGCCTAAGCTTTTCAAGACACCCTGCTTGCTGCTATCTGGTCTTGCGAGATTTGCTCACCATGATACGGAGGCGTACATGATGCCCCTCGACTTCAATCCGACCTCCATTAGCCGAAACTTCTTTGCAGGTATGTAGTAGGTCACCGTACATCATTTCCCTCGACTTCGATCCAATCACCATCGCCCGAAACTTCTTGCAGGTATGTACTGGGTCGGCATGAACTCCCACTGGATGGCTGCCGTCAGAGAAGACGGGAAAAAGTTGGTGCTCGTGAACTTCCAGACCTCCCATGAGATTATCCTTCCTCCGTTGGATGATATAGAGTTTTACCGTCGCGGTCCAAGTCATCTAGATTACGTCGTCAGTTGGACGCACCTTGTTTTGCAGAAGATTGTAATCTGCCAAGTGCCCACACGACATGCGGATTATGCAGACTTCAAGCTAATTTCCTTTTTAGACAAGGGACTCGCCTATCTTTCCGCCAGTGCCTTTGTTAGCTGGAGACAGCTCAGCTCGCAGTGGATCATCGTCAAAGCTGATACACACTTCTGTGATGCTATTGAACACAATGGCATCATCTACGCGATCGACAAAGCAGATGGCACCACGTATTGCTAGGACGGAGCATGTAAGTTGTTTCCGTCTGAAGTTAATGATGACGCCATGACACTGTTTGAACTTTTTGTGATGATTGACATATCCCTGTTTGAGCAAAATTTGAGTAGAACTATGGAAATGTATTAGAGACTTCGTAAATCAACTATATTTGGAATGAGTTAATTCATGCGATTGTGACCATGTCATTACAACCAATTTGTACCCCTAAATAATCAAACGGTTAGGAAGATATTGATATTCTCCTTATTTTATAGTAATCTATATACTACTAAATATGAGTGTGTATCAGTGGCCATGTTAGTTTCCTCATTTTTCATGATGTAGAAACATGCATCACACTGTTGGTTTCATCTAACCATACATTAGGGAAGTAAATGTGCATATGGAGAACTCTATATTTGGAAGTAGTGAAATCCTGTAATGCTTACCATGTGTACATACCTATGTTCGCCCTTCAGCAATCAATGGCTAGAATAATATGCTCACAAAAATTTTGCCCACAGAACATGAGTATATAACAATGCATGGTCTGTTAGTTTCCTTGAAGAATTTGTTTGTGAGGACAGAACATGATTACATAACATGCATGACATGGTAGTTTCCTGTGAAGAATCGATTGTGAGATAACATGAGTATAACCATGCATGGCACTTCTATATTTTCGAACCCAGTATACATTTCCCTGTATTTTCCTCCCAGTTCCAACAGGGACATATCAATGTTGTTTCTTGCATTATCCTACTCATACTCTGAACAATGCTGATCTTACATTAACAATGCCTGTCCTTTTTGATATGATGCAGTGTCCCTACAGTTACTGCCCTTTGTAATCACACCACCTTTGCCAAAAACAGGGAAGCACAACTGGTTCCTCGCTCGATCAGACGACGACAAAAGACTGATGATCATTCGGACACATGAGCCGGAAAAGTTATATTGCAAAAACCCCACTGTATGCAAGCACCGTGAAATACGTGAGTATCCGGACAGTGGCTGTTACGTCTATGAGCAGGATACCAGCTTGTTGGGGCCTTCAGGATTTTTGAGTTGGAGGCGGGTAAACAGCCTTGGTTCACACTCTCTGTTTCTCGGACTCAATTATCCGATTAACCAGGAGATCACCGTTGGCAAGGACCTTGATGGCAGAGAGGCTCTGTTTGCTATGGAAAACTGTGTCTACACGGCGAGCCCTAGGAGTTCGGGAGCAAACTCCCCTGATTGTCAACAATACAGCCTGCAGCCAAAAGAAGGTGAGAATGACAAAGGCATCTGGATTAACTTTGATCCTTGGATGTGTCGAGTCCGACAGGCAGTGATGTGGTTCAAGCCTTCAGGTTGATAGGTAATTGGGCTGTTGCGTCGAAAGGGTGGAGTACTGGTGTCTCCGGATCACTGGTGGCTGAACCGGGGCTGCAAATTATGATGGTGTTGGATCATCCCTCTTCAAATGACTTGTTGTCTTTGCTGCTTGTTCTGGATGGGTAGTTCTCTCTTTTGTTATGCATATTCCTTGTCATTTGGTCATCCTCGTCTATGTCACTCTTACTATGTAATAGTTGCCTCTATTTAGAATGTCATTCTCGTCTGGATCACGAGAGTCTGAGCGCTGCAGATGGGTGCGTTTTGGTGGTGTAGCAAGACTTCTTATGAACTATCATGTCTTGCTGTTTATGTCAGTAGTAGTCACTAGTCAGTGTTTGAATGTTGTATATATCGTTGTTTCGAACTGTTTATTGTCTCGAACTGCTGGTGGGCTAAATGAGGGCATCACCATTCTCCAGTGTTCAGAGTATATCTCCTTTTTTCAAGTTATAATTTGAGCTCAGTGTCTTTTCGATGATGTACACTTGTTTGGGCCAGTGAGGTGTCGTTGAATATGGGCCGAGTAGTAACGCAATGCCAAATAGGTCAATTATGACTCTCAGGCCGGGCTCTCAAAAGATCCTCAAAAAAAGGCCGGGCTCTCAAAAAAAGAATAGGGACTCTTAGGCCGACATGTGGGCGCCACCGGTGTTTTCGTGCGCTTGCGCGCCGAGAGCATATTGGCGCGTGTTCGAAATTCATGCTACCTTTTCATCCCCAATCTCCCGCCCCTCCCCCACCTCTGGAATCTCGATTCCTACTCCAGTTCCCCCAAATCCCCCTCCTGTACTCCCTGTACTCAAGCGCACTATCATGTCGCCGGTCAACGCGGATCTCCGAGCCGGAGATCCTGAGGTCCGTCCTGCCTTCGGGCGCTGCGTGCTGTCGCTCAACAGTGGCATGGCGGCGCTTGACGACCAGTTTGCCGGCAAAGTGCTGATGGTAACCATCAACGGCGACCGGCCTCCCGTCTCGCCGGACGACCTTGTCAAAGCTCTTGGCATTGCGCACGGCATCCAAATAAGTGACTTGCTCGTCGAAGTCTGTCCGCCACCGGCTGATTTCTTCGTCAGGTTCCGGACAACTTTCGACTGCAGTCGTGTGTTCGAATCTTCCCGGCGTTTGTTCTGCGATGGCGCGCTGGTGAGCTTTGATCGGTGGCACCCAGGATGGGGCTCGGTGCCCTCTGAGCTTGAGTTTTTAACAAAGCTTACCTTCCACGGCATGCCTCGACGTGCTTGGAACAGCGAGTCCATGAATGAGCTTATCAACGACCTTGGAGGTGAGCTCGTAAGTATGTTTGTTCCTCCAGACAGCTGGGCTCTGACGGTTATGGCATGGATGAAGAAGCCGTCCACCATACCGAAGGTGATTGGTGTTGAGATACCGGTGCAGGAACCGGGGTTGTACTATTCGTCGCCACCAAGGCCGCCGCGGACCACGTTAGGGATGTACCTGTATCGAGTGTTCGTGCATGTCGAAGAAGTGGTCAATCCATCAATCGAAGTCCTGCCGCCGCCGCTGGTGCCCGGGTCCGTCGACGACGTCCATTACAGGAGCCAACGTCAGACTTTCCCCGTGTTGCTCGGAACGATGGATGGCACAGGGCCTACTCCATCGCGCGGCGGAGGCCACTGCTTCTTTGGGAGAAGAGGCAGGGCTGGCTACCTGGATGTGCTCTAATTTGAGGTAACAACTGAATCTTGTCAGATACTGTACTAGTTAAATCCGAGCTATGGGTGTGAAGCACTGATGTGCCAGTACATTTGATTGTGACCTGTTCTATTTTTTACCTGAACTTTTTTTAGAAAGGGTTGTACGTCAACTTAATGTTCTAGCAGAACTTATATATTGTGTTGTCTGTGCTGTTTTCTTTGCACAGCATTCAAGATATTTCCCCGTCATTGATAAAGACGATGAACCATTATGTACGAGTTCGTTGGTTTCAACATAGCCCTACCCGTAGCGATCCACTGCTTCCACCCTGATTGTGCCGCCTGCGTGAAATTTTTGTATGCAAATTCAGTGTGCTATGATGTTCTATATGATTGTGTCAACTATATAAGTTTTTACTGAGCATCATCAATGCTTAAGGCTGAAAGATGTATTTACGAGCATCGACCAATGGGTCTCTCTCACACACACACACACGCACACACACGCACAAGTGGGACCCGTTGAATTATTTCTTCGGTCATGACAGCTTTTAATTAGGTTCCACTGTACTCGAACTTTTTTATTAATTTATTAATTGAGCTCAGTGACTTCAAAAATTTGTACAGAAGCCTTGTTTGGGCCTTTCCGGCGTCGTTGAATGTGGGCTGAGTAGCCATGTAAGGTTGTACTATACTATACAGGCCTTTTTTCAACATTAGCAATGCAACTGGGCCGACAGTTGTACACAATTCGGGTTAACTTGTTATTATCCGCCCCGCTGGGCTGCAAATCTTTCCTTAGAGGGATGCATTAAGCTTAACAACAAAATAGGCTTTAAGAAATAATAAATGGGATGTAATTATAAAAACTAGGCAGTAACTATAAAAAATGCACCAAATACATAATTAGTTTATAAAATATTACTTTTGGATTTTGAAAATTTTAATTTCATTAATTGTTGCGCGCGCAATGTTTCGTTAGATTTTTACGTAATACAAATTTATATTGGAATTGTATTTAATCTGACTAGATTTCGGGACAAAAATATTTCGGATCCCATCAAAATTTGGAAAATTTTATTGAATTCTGTTTTGAACGGTTGGTTGAAATTATTAATCGTTGTCCTAGCTAGAAAATGGGTTGTACTTTTAACAAACTGTAAATGGGCTGTAGTAAATTCCATTAGAATTCAAAAATGGGCTGTACATTCTTACAAATCGCAAATGGGCTATAAGTTCTCTGCCACACACTTGTGGGCCTACTAAGTTGACACGTATGCAAGGCTTTGTCAACTTATAGTCAACACACGGTTCTAGCAGCAGTGTCCGTTGGATGTCCATCCAACAGATGTCGTGCTTCTTCTTCAATCTCGGATATTCTAGCTTCAGCCGCCCAAAAAATGATTCCTCCCCCTGACATCTGGGGCGCACCGTTTCGGAGGCTGACCTGTGGGCCTACTAAGTTGACGCGTACCAAGGGCTTTGTCAACTTAGTCAATATAAACGATTCTAGCTGCAGTGACCGTACGATGTCCATCCAACGGCCGTTGTGATTCTTAGACCTCTGGTCTTCTTGCTCCAGCCGCCCAAAGCAGCGCCGGTCGTGCCGCCTGCTCCTGCCTCCCATGCCCGGCTGTGCTGCCGCGGAGGCCTCACCACCCCTACCACTCCCACCGCTGGCCAGGCCCTGCGGCGACGGCATCCTCACACCGCAGCCGAACCAGTGAACCCTCGTACTCCTCCCCGCATGGGCATCCACTGTCGCGTCTTCCCCGGCTCCGCGTCGTCCCCTTCCTAGGCCTCGCCGTCGTCCACCGCCTTGGTGCTCTCGGCGCGGCGTGGTCAATGTGGTCGGAAGAGTACTGTACGTGGAGAGGCTGGCAGCTGGGTCCACGGCTACAGCAAGGAAGTGCCTTCTTATTACGCGGAAAATAATTATTCCTCCACCTGACAGCAGGGATCCACCGGACGGGCCACCATATTTCACAAAAAAAACGTTTCCCCCTGACTGCTGGGACCCACCAGCTACATCTTCGCACACAAGGAAGTGCGTCCATATTACGGGCAAAAAAATGATTCACCCCCTAACTGCTGGGACCCACCAGCTACATCTTCGCACGCAAGGAAGTGCCTGACAGTCGGGACCCACCTGGTCGAAGCGTATATAGTGTTGTCATTCTGGTCGCGAACGTGTACGTACATACTGGTCGATGTAGAGGCGCGCACGAGTCCTAATAGAGGCGCGCACGTAGCATGTACACGTACGTACAGCAGCCACGGTGGAAGAAAGAAAATACGGCCACGTACGTACATACGGGCGGGGTCTCGAACGCCTACTCGCGCATACGTACGGCCAGGGCTCGTGTACATGGCTGGGTCGGAACGGGGAAGCTGCGCCGTCATCGTGTTCATGGGGAGGCAACGGAATGCGTCGTGTTCATCGGGAGGCAAAGGAAACGTCGTGTTCATCGGGAGCCAACCGGCTTTGACGGAACAAGCCGATGGAAACGAGGCCTAGCGTACCGCAGAACGGAGGAAACGGCCTTGTGGTCGACCGGCCAAGGTCGAAACGGGATCCTGTTCATCGGGAGGGGTCTGGCGTACTGCAAAACGGAGGAAACGGACTTCCTACTGTCGAAACGGGGTCCTGTTGATCGGGAGGGTGTGGCGTACCGCAAAACGGAGGAAACGGACTTGTGTTGGAGCGCTACGGTCGAAACGGGGGTCCTGTTCATCGGGAGGGGTGTGGCGTATCGCAAAACGGGACTCCACGTGATACTGTTCATCTCCACTTTCGACCTCCTCCAGCCTCCACGGGCTACTGTTCATCCACCATCGACCTCCTCCAGCCTCCACCTACGACTGTTCATACACGGGCTCCTATTCATCCAGCCTCCACCGCGCGGTCCTCCACCGGCTACTGTTCAACCAACCCTCTCCACGGGGTCCTGTTCAACCATCCCTCCATGGGCTACTGTTCATCCAGCCCTCCACCGGCTACTGTTCAAGCAGCCCTCCACGGGGTCGTCCTGTTCATCCAACCCTCCACGGGGTCCTATTCATCCACCGGCTCGATCGATCGGGCCTGTTCATCCAGCGGCAACGGCCTCTACTACCACGGGGTCCTGTTCATCCAACCCCCCACCGGGAACTGTTCATCCAAACCCCCCCCCCCCCCAACAACGCTCGCTGTTCATCCAGGGGAGGAGCCAGCAGGGTTCGATCGGCTTTAGTTAGCAGCAGTAGTGAAGGAATCACTTGGGTTCAGTTAACAGTAAAGGATCGATCTCTCGGGTTCAGTAACGTAGCTAGTGAAATCGCTCGGGTTCAGTTAGAGCCCAACGCCTCGCTCAGGTTCAGTTAGAGCCCAACGCCTCGCACACACGCGCGTACGTACGAGAGAAACGCGCATCGCTCGGCCCCCGACCACCCAACGTAACTGGGAACTCCCTCGATATTTTCCTCGCCCTCGCTTCTACCACGGTTTTTCCGTCATGGACGGCCCAAAGAATGTCATGCAGCTGCGTCTCCGGCCCGCCCAGGACGAAAAACTCATTTCTATCATGTTTTTTTGTCATAGAAGTAGGACCCCACCACATCTATGATGATACCGGGTTTTGTCACAATTATCGTCACAGAAGTGTCATAAGCATGACAGGAAAAAAAATCGTTCGGCCCAAAATGCCACGGATGTGTCTTTTTTTTGTAGTGCATCACCCCCCTCCCCCATAAGGCAAGGGGGCGCCACTTCCTCATGGGCCTTCGTGGCCGATAATTCTTTCCACCTCTTGGCCTTTTTAGGCTCGTTGATATTTCTATTAAATAAAAAATGTTCTAAATACTTCTAGACCATTTATACATATTGTAACATCCCCAGAAATATTTTCCACCTATATATAATATATTGGTAATACCCGGTATTCACCGAAACCCTTCCAGTGACCCCAAAATGCTTCCGGATCCTCTCGGAACTATTCCGAATATTAATGAAACAATTCCACAAATATATTCTGATCACTCCCATCCCACAAACACTCAGAAGATCGTGATTGCCATAAGCGTGTGACCCCATAGGTTCGGTAACTCATACACACGAACGGAACCGTTCGTTCAATGACTGACAGCGGAACCATGGACGTCCATACCGATCCCTATGAGCACACGAATGATATTCGAGTGAACCTTTGGTTATCATGTGATGTTCTCTTTGCTTCGTGATACTTTGCAAAACCCGGGATGTATCGGTATCCTCCTGAGTCATCACCATGCTCACTATACCGTAATCCTCGTTCCCGGTTTTGTTCTTCTTTCTCGTTATTGTGTTCCAGCATCCCTGTGAAATAGTCACCTGTGTCTGGCCAGACGATGATGGATGCCGTCACACAGAGAGGGACCCAAGAATATCACCCCATCGTCGGAGGAGCAAATCCCACTCTCAAGTTATCTAGTCCCTTGTCAAACTTTTTGATGTGCATCTAAGTTTGTTGTTATGATCACCGTGTTACAAGTACGTTTGAGCAACCCCAAAGCCCACCGTACGGTAATAAGTGACTATGATAATTTCATGGTCTAAGGAGCAAAATCACATGTTAACACTCCGTTCGGGCCGATTCAATATGAACGTTCTTCCAACGTCATAATCTCAATGTTGTTTTAGGACTATTGTTACACTTAACGATATCCTAAGATCCGGAAAACATGATCACCAACAACACTTGATCTAGTCTTAAAGGCGAGACTAGGAACCTTTATTTTATACATTTATCATTTCACACGTGCATATGAGTTTTTCACTGAATCACATATTCCAGGATCATAGCAGTTATAGCATGAAATATAAAGTCTTTTTAGAGGAGTCACATTAAATTTTTGCCTTCTGAAATTCTAGTTACATATGTTTTTAATAAACTTCCCCATTTTTATCATCTGGACGTAGTTACTATAGGCAAATAACTTACTAGTAATAGTTACATACTCACATCTAGGTTTCCCTCGATACAAATGATGTGAACTTAGTTGCACATAGAGAAAAAAGTAATTTTTCCTCCACTACATAAGTAGCACATCGCAACAAGTTTCTGTTTATAATTATTATTATTATGTTCATATTTCCTTCTGGATAGTGCACGTGGCGATAAAAAACTAAAATGTTGTGCTATTGAGCGCTAAGCCACATTGAGCTTTCACATTTGTTTGCCTGATTTACCATGATGGTGCTCATAATTAAGGCGCCTATCTTTTGAAGTTCCTCGTATGTATGCATATTGAGTTCGGACTATAAACACAGTGAACTGTTGACCAATAAGTTTTTTTAGTTAAGTTGTAAATTGAAGGTAGAATTATGCATGTTTTTAACATATGCCAGTTCATTAGGCATCATAAATGATCTTCTCCTCATATTGTTTTCTCCGCTATGCCTAACTGTAAAAGGTATGAAGGATGTTTGACTATTGATGATTGATGAATCCTTCCCAATGTATAAGATCATGAGGGCAAACTTCACATATGCTTATAGTTGAGAGGAAGTATGATCCGGGCAAAGCAAGACTATAAAGCTTTAGTGCCAGGTGCAATCAACATAAGATTCTTTCACACCTCATGTGCATGGACATTATGAACCGCTCTGCAATAGAAGAAAGCATAATAGTTTTAGGAACTGAAATTAGCATTTTAAGGAGATATGCAAGAGAAGATTTGACTATAGGCTCTCATCTGCAACCACTATTTGCATTGATGTTGGAGCTGATGAGGAAATTAGGATCAACATTCACTTAGTATTCTGTCACTTGCTCTATGCCTTATGGTGGTACTGTCTTCACATGTTGGTCTCAGATCTGTGAAGTTCTGTCATAGATTTATGATATATTTTTGTAGTGTATTGGTTTCTAATCTGTAAAGTTCCATCCTAAGTTACTTTATTAGTAAGATACACGGCATTTTTCAATCAGTGTTACGTATTGAGATTGTTTTTGAAATGTTGTTACGCGCAGCAACTGCTTTCGAATATCTGACCTTATAACATGGCTTGAGCCAACATTAACGCTACAAAACTGTATCTATACCTAATAGGAGGTCCCTGCTGGTGGTATGTCACGAAAATTGCCCCCAAAGTTGTAAAATATTACTCACCAATGCCACCTGTAAGTGATAAAAAAACGTTTCACACACGCGAATCGCCCTGCAGGGACGACCCATGCAGTAGGGACTTCCTATACTGCGCTCTGCGCGGTGGGAGATGCAGCGCGCCTGTTTGGGCAGGTCCATGTCCGGGCGGCCTGTTTTAAATATCTTTTTTTATTTTTTATTTTTCTTTTCTGTTTTTGTTTTTTCTACTTTAAATAATTTCGGACTTCATAAAAGTTCCGAAATTTTAAAAATGAGAATTTTGAAATAAATCATAAATTTTTTGTGGATTCAGAAAATGTTCGCGATTTTGTAAAAATGTTTGCTTAATAAAACAATGTATGACATTTTGAAAAAAAATGTTTGGGAATTCAAAATTTTTTCATGATTTTTAGAAAAGTTCGTGTATTGAAAAATGTTAATGGAATTGAACAAAGTTTTGCCAATTCAAAAAAGTTCAAGAACGGAAAAAATATCCTAAAAATTTAAAATCTGTTTGTGACTTACAAAATATTTTATTCATTCATAAAATGTTCGCTTATTCAAAAAGGATCCTGCATTTCAAAAAATGTTCGTTAAATCAAGAAAAATGATCGTGATTCAAAAATTGTTCCACCAATTTCCAAAAAAAATGTTTGTCGATTGTAGACATGTTCGCCGATTCAAAAGAAAATGTTTATAAAATGTTCACAATTTTTTTTTGCAAATAGTATAAATTGTTCATAAATTCAAAAAATGTTCGAAAATCTGTAAAGTGTTAACGAATTTGAAAAATGTTCAGGGCTTCAATTATGTGCGCGAGTTTAAAAAAATGTTCACGATTTCAAAAATTGTTCATGATTTCACGAAATTAATAGTGATAGTGTATCTCGGTGATGTAGCAAAATATGGTCATGGCCATTGGAGATTATGTTTTTTTCTCCTATTACAACGCACGGGTTCTTTTGCTAGTTTACCCTAATGTGTCCATTAGTGAGATGTATCTCTCCAGAATTTTTATTGGGTAAACTCTTTTACGTGCTGTGCCACCCAAGCAACATACCTGAAGAGGAAGACACACATGGCACCGAGGAGAATTCATCATCATCTTAAGCAAAAGAAGGAAATTGACTGTTGTAGCTGCACGATAACCAGCAATGAGGCAATAGCCGCGCTTCCGCCCTGCTATTTTTACTCAACGGTCTTACCAACAGTGCGGTCACGGCGCGCCCGTGCGCAGCTAGAGCTAGTTTTTTTCTGGGACGGGCAGCTACGGGGGCGTGCCACACTCCGGCGTGAGGATAGCGGGGTCAGTCGGCGATCTTGTTTAATGAAAGAGAGGTTCCTTTGCCGTGTGGCGACTCGGCGCGTGGCTCGGCCGGCGGCGCCCCACCGTAACAGAGCACTTTTTTTGGCGACGCTCCGGCCGGGAGCGAACTGGGGTCTCGGGGCTACGTGCTTTGCAGCTGATGATGTGGACACGTCGCGTGCGCGCCCGGCGTTCTCGCCGTGCAATCTGCTTCCTTTTCGAGCCGTCGGAGCGTCGATCCGACGTGGTGACCCATGCGCTGGCAAGCAACCAGCGGCCGCTTCGTCGATCCGTGCGCGCGAGATCGATCCACTACGGCGCCACTTACTTCTTCTTCCTTCCCTCCCCTCCTCTTCCGGTGCGGGCACTGCCCTGCGAAGCTGAGCTTTCCCCAAATTGAAGCTCCGTCAGCTCTTTACACACCACACCGGCGATGCGGGCCACCATATATCCCCGCTTCCTCAGACGAGCTCGCCGCACCCGCACTCATCATGGCGCAGACCCATCTCCTGCTCTTCCTTGTCCTGGCCGCCGGCGCGGCGACCGCCGCCCGCCCCGCTGCCCCACCGCTGCCCGCCGCCGCCGCCGACAACTCGACCGGCCTGCTGATTCCTCAGTCGGCGACCGGCGACGACGAGGCTCGCCAGGCGATCGCTCCACCCCCGCCGCCGACCCCGCCGACGACATCCCCGCCCGCGCCGCGGCAGACCCTCCTCCACCGCGTCGCCATGGCGATGGAGTTCATCGCGGCGGCGGCGCTCGTCGCCCTCGCCGTCACCGTGGCGTGCTGCTGCTGGCGCCGCCGCCGGTGCCGGTTCGCCGCTCGGAGATCGTCGTACAGATGAACCCTATATCGGTTCACTAAGATCAATCAATCGATCGATTGTAAGCGGAGTACTATGCTACTAGTGAGTAGTATAATCACTGTCACCGTCACTGTCACCGTCACTGCACGTAGTAGCATCAGGATGTGAAAAGAAAAGATGTAATGTAACTGGAGACTGGAGTGCTAATGAACGACGAATTTATTCCATGACTCACACGTGGCATGCTTTCGTTTTCCAGTCCCATTTCGTGTGCACTAGTATCCTCTTCGTCCCCGCGTGGGCGTGATTCTCCACTGGGTTCCTCTTCCGCGTCGAGGGGGGAGGGAGGGGTTGGAGAAGACGGCCGCGCAGGGGAGACCGGCTCGGTGGCGCAGAACCGAGCGCGGTGGGCCGTGGGGTTGCGTGGGGAGGGAGAGAGGGCCAGATCCGGCGCCGGCGGCCGGCGCGGTGGTTGAGGAGGCTCGCGCTTGGCCGTGAGATTGTGCGGGGAGGGAGAGGAGGCCAGATGCCGCGGTGCTCGCGCGCGACCTCAGGCTGCACCGGGAAGGGCGGAGAAGGCCAGACGAGGGGGGCCAAATTCGTGCTCGATCTGGTATTGATTCGTGAGGCAGTTGTACATCTCTTCAGACTTTCTAACGCTTCTGAATTTCTTATGAATTTTCTGTTGGCACCCTTGGTTCTGCCCATGTTCTATCTTTTTTTAAACTACCGATTTGTTTCTCGATGTAACTTTTTTTCAGTGAGGTCATGATAATTATGGAACTTCCGTAGACATTTGGTTATCAGAGTATCTCCACTTGTTCGGCCCCCCAGCGCATAGGCCGGCGCTTTTTCGGTCGCTCGCCCGGCGATTTTTAGGCTCTGGGGGCGATTTAGGTTCCAGCCACGTGCCCAGGTGCCGCCTCCTAAGGCGTATCAAATTTAAACTTGGTCCATTCCCGCTATCAAAAAACGCCACAAGTCCGGCGATAGCGCCACAGTTCGGCGATCAAATAAAAAGTTCGGCATGCAAAAGAAAGGACGGACGCGTAGGCAATGCATCACACGGCGGTGTGGGCCTCCGGCGTCGGAGGAGTCGGCGTGCGAGGGCTGGTCGGCGCCGGCGTGGCTTCTGTACTGGGCGTCGTCGAGGCATCATCGCTTGGGCTTGGCGGCGGCGTTGGAGTTGGCGCCGCGGTCGACGGCATCTGGTTCAGGATGAGGCCACGCTCCGCCAGGTACCACGCCTTGAGCTGCTCGTCGTCGCTTCGGAGCATGTCCACGCCCCCCATCAGGAAAGCCAGGTCGGTGTTCCTCTTCTTCGCGGCGACGTTGGTCCGGAGCAGGTCGAGCTTAATGGCGCTGTTCGTCATCAACGCCGACCACCGTGCCTCGGATTTCTCTTCCCGCTGGGCGGCCGGGTCTGGGCGTCGGCAAGGCAATGCTCGATGGACTATTGCACACGCGCGGTGGCCGACTGATGTGTTTCGCTGACTTGGCCCTTTTGTTGCCGTCCGGGCGCCCGTCGGCCGCGCCCGACGTCGGCGTGTCCGGCTTGTACTCTCCTTAGCCTTGGCGAGGGTGCGCCGGACTTCGGCCCACTTCTCGCACTTCTCGATTGGGAGAACACGTGGAGGTACTTGAAATCTTGGTAAGTGTTGTTGTCCTAGCGATACATGGCGAACATCCGCACCATTTGCGCCGAGGAACAACAGTCGGCGGCGTGCACGGCGAAAAGAAATGGCAGAGACCGGCGTGCCATACCTGACCCTCGATGCTGGCGCCACTCTCCGGGCGAGCCGGGATCTCCTCGACGATCCCATGCCATTTGTTGCACGCTGTTTGGATGAGCCCCCAATGGTTCGCCATTGCCTTCGACCCGCGTTGCATGTACATGCCTTTAAAGTAGGGGTCGACGAGCTTAAGCTCGTCGAACTCGGCCTTGATGCGTTCCCAGTACGTGTCGACACTCTGGTTCGTGCCGGTGATCGGGTCGAGGCAGACGACTTTCCACGCTTCAGCGAGGCACTCGTCCTCCTTGGACACCCACTTGACGCACGGCTTGCCCGTCCTGGACGCCCGCTTCTTCTGCTTCCCTTTCCTTGCCGGAGCAGGCGTCGGCTCCTCCTCCTCCTCCTCTGGCTCCTCCTCGGCATTAGACATGCCCGAGGGCTTGGACGGCGGCGCCATCTGCTTCCTCTGGGTGGTGGTGGCGGCGGCGGTGGCATCCGTCGCGGCGCGCGGGGCCGCGTACTTCTTCGGCGGCATGGCGGCCGGCTGGAGGGGAGGAGGAGGAGATTGGCGGGAGGAATGGAGAATGGGAGGGAAGCCGAGGGGGGAAAGAGGGGGGAAACGGCGGGAAAAGGGCCTCCTCTCGCCGACAGAGCGGCCCCATGCCCCTTTTCGCTTCGGCCGGCGCCCCGAGGCGACCCCCTGGCGCTTGGGTTCGGCTCGGGTTCGCCGGCGCCAGTTTCGACCCAAACCGGCGCTAAATCAGATCCTGGGGACACGACTAGGCCGATTTTCGGGCGCCGGCGTTAAAAAAAGCCTGGGGGAGGCCTGTTGGGGGCGGAGCTAAAGATGCTCTTACATGTAGAATAGTTAATACATGGATAGGTGTAGCTCTTTTTTGAAACATTTGTATAGGCACAATATGGAATCCCTGAACTTTGTGGTTCGTGAACTTCGTTTTCACGGCAGATTGGGGGAGAGAGGGACAAAGCACTAATTATCAAATGTGCTTACATGAGCTTTGTCGAGTCTAGGTTAGGATATACACGAGGATCCTCATCGATTTTTGGGTGTGTCCTACTTGTTCAAATGCAGTTTAACCGTGTGTCGGATGAGTGGGGAGTAACTTAGACTAGTAACATGTTACAACCTCTACAATGGAGAGTAACATATGTGTGGTGTCATGCAACACTTCATTTATTAGGTTATAGACTCATCTTGCCTTGGTATATGTGATATTACTCATAGTATTAATAACTAGCTATGTTGGAGTACATGCTTATCTTTCTTCATTAATTGCTTGCCACATCTTCTAGTATTTTATCTAGATATGTATGATGTTACCACCTATGTTACTCCACTGTGGGTAGTCTAAGTGCAAACTAGAACTTCTAAGGATTAGTTTTTATTTTTCGCACGTAGTTTAACCACATTTTAGATGTAACCAGTAAGTGCAAAAAACAGATGTAGTTTACACCAGTTTTGAGATGTAGGATCATAGTTCAAAAAAGCGCTAGGCGTTAATTGTGCGTTTTGCCACCGCCTTGCGCTTTACTGACCAAAGCGCATGCTTATGCGCAGTTATGCACAGATTAAGCGTAGTTATGCGCAATGCGTTTTGCCAACGCCGAGAGCCTAGGTGCACCTTTTTTAACTATGTGTAGGATAACCATGTTTTAAATGTAGTTTACACCAGTTTTGAAATGTAGCTCTAAAGCCATGTTCCGGATGTAACTAAGCACGAATCGGGATTATTTTCTCTAGATGTTTTTTTAACAATGAAATCCATCCCATAGCCTACTAAGCTCATCAACACACAAAACAAAGAGATTTTTTAATCTTTCTGTCAAATAAAACTCACCAGCAAAGCAAACTTGTACAATTCCTAAACCATGAGATTATTATTATTCTCTTTATTCAATGTCCTTTTTTTTAGACCCCCTGGGGTTTCTTTCTTGCACACCCCTGGGGTTTTCAGTTAAAGCTCAAGTTATTGTTTGGGGCTGCTGAGATTAACGAGAATTTCGCTGCTGATGCCGGCATGGTTGATAAAATGGAGTGCTCAGACACAAGCAGTAATCATAGCATCTCTAGTGGGGACAGGCTTGGCACTTCTCAGCCTGGGGTTGAGCACTCACATGATTAATAAGGCAAAACAGCAGGTGCATGGCGGATATAACATTGGAGATTCACAGTTACAAAATGGGAGTCAGGACAATGATGTTATTAACAATGACCAGATATTTCCGGCAAGGAAAGTGTCTGTGGATGAGGGAGTTAAGAACATCAGTAAGGCAAAGATACTGCAGTGAATGAGAACAGGAGAAGGACTGCTAGGAACATCTCAGATCAGCACATTATGGAGAAAGCGATGGCATATTACGACAGTTCTGATTCTTACAAGGCTAGCTTGTATGAATGTCGTATTACACTTTTTATACTGTATTTTTGGATTGGCATGTTTTACAGAATTTACATGCATCTTCTCCCGATGCCGTTGCAAGAAATGATTAATGTGAACTACCGAAGATATGAGATCAGTGTGCCGAAAAATCGTTACCTACCTGCACTAGAGATCGGTCTTGGCGTAGGCTGGTGGAAGAGCTTATCTGAGGTGGCCCCTTTTGTGCGAATTGCATTTTTTATTTGCCTTGATTAATGTTATTGGTTAATTAATATTAGCTTCGCCATTAAAGATTTCTGGTGGATCAGATGGAGAATAGGAGCCTGAAGGAATGCCTCCAAGATATCTATATATACACATATCAAACAAAAAAGATTCAGAGACATTTTTTTTACTCAAAGGTCCAAGTTAAGTTGCCATACTGATCAGGGAGGACAGACCATCTAAGCACAACCTTGAATTTATTCTTGAACCTTTATGTTTTGTGCTCACCATTGTGTAGACTCACGAGTTTTCAGCTCATCTATGATTTGACCTGGAGATCTTGCTTTCAACTGAAACATGACGCAGTAAAATAATGATGGACTACTATCTTGCTAGAACCAGAGTTCATGCCCACAAGACCAACACTCACTTGATGATGGTAACACTTTTGTTACTACAAATTATCAAGCTGTGGAACATCATATAGAGCACACACATATGGTTTGGAGCCATTAGTCTCACGTACCTTTATTGCACAAACTTGTGCACTTGTTTTCTGTGATTTGGAGTCTTGAAAACCATAAGTAATTTATGGAATTTCGTTGTCAGTTACAGTAAAAGCTGAACATCAATTAATTGCATTTGCTTTTTTCGGGGTTCCCCTTTATTTTGTACATTGTTTCAGCTTCCAATTAGATGCATAATCCATTTAAACATGTACTTTCAATAAAACTAGTTTATTTTCCTTCCTTAGAGCATCTCTAGTAGACCTCGTATAATGCCGACCTACAAAATGTGTTTACAGTTCGCTGCGGATGAGATTTGCTGGTCGAATTCGTGTGCTGCAGATCAAACCCTGTATATGAAACTGTAAAATTTACAAAACACATTCGCGGGAGAAACTTGCAACGACATTCATCGTACATTAGTTCATCTACATACTACATTGATCATACATAGTTCATCTACATTGATCGTACTAGTGGGGGAATCTGCGGGCCCGAGCCTAGCTACCAAAATCGACGAGCTCGCGGCTGCAACGACGCGGCGGAGGAGGCGGAGGAGCTCAGCCCTCGTCGGAGGAGTCGATGTCGATGAAGAACTTGGCCTGCTCCGCCTTCATGACGCGCAGGTCCGCCTTCATGACGCGCAGGTCCGCCTCCTTCGACGCGTGCGTCTACGACGCCCCGACTCCCGCCTGGAGGAACATCTGCACGTACTCGAGCTCGCGGCGGCAGCGTGCTTTGGCCTCCACCCGCTCCCTGACCGACCGCTCCAGGACGACGCGCTCTAGGTGCTCCTCCTGCCCCGGGGGGAGGTAGTCCTCGGGGCTAATCACTCCTCGACGCGGCGGCGCGTCGGCCTCGAGCTTGACGGCGAGAGCCCTTGCTCCTCCGGCTCTCTCTTCACCGGAGTGAGCCGCGAGCTCGAGGCGCCCGCGAACGAGCTCCCTGCGGCAGAGGAGCCGGAGGAGGCATGGCGAGCTCGCAATCGTACTCGATCAGCTCGCGGTGTTCGAACGCCGGCGGCGGTCGGCTCCCGCGGTTGAGCCACCTCCGCGCGCCCCACTTGCGTGCGGCGGCGGATCTGGCGCGGCGGCGGCGCTCCGCGTCATCCCCAGAGCTCTCGTAGCCATCCATGGCTTTTTCAGGCTCGCCGGCGGCGAGAAATTGGGCGGAGGAGGAGGGGAATCGCGGCGGCGGAGGCGGATAGGGTTTGACCCGTATCCGAGCGGTGAATCCGCATATATAACGGTAGGGAGAGTTTTTGCGGGCTGCGGTAAATTTTTTAAGGCCGGACCGTGGATACGATGTCTATTCTGGCCAGAAAAACGGGCCGAACCCGTATACTCACCGGAATTACGGGTTCGGCCCTTTTACGGGGTGTGCTAGAGATGCTCTTAGCCATTATAAGGAAACAATTGAGCCGAGAAGGTGTAAAAAGACTTTCAAATGTATATCTACATTAAGCAGCCTACTAATTATTTTGTAAGTTATAAGTTTCATTTAAAACCCTGCTAGGCTTCTTCCTCTATTTTTGATAAACAGATTTGGTCATTGAGATTGTACTTTCAATAGAATGGAGTTAAGTCTGCATTGAAGTTTAGATTATTTTTTCTAGTTCTTCTAGATTCTACTCCCTCTGTTCCTAAATATATAACGTTTTGGTAGTTCAATATATTTAGGAACGTAGGGAGTAGATGCCACTTTAGGTTCTCACCCCAGAATTCTTTACATGGATATAACTATGGCAAGAGGTCTTACTGTGTCCTTTTGCTAGACTGCTCAATGGTGAAAGCATCTTTGGATGGCACGAACTCTAGTAGCAAAGGTATTTCGTCTGATTTAACATCACTAGGTCATAGTGAATAATGCTCGATTTCACAGTGCCATAGCAACTTCCCAGTTAGGATCATTTTTTAATGCTATGCTCGATGAAATTCTTAATCTTTGAGAAGCCAGATTGTGCTCAGAAGATGCAGATTTCATTAGTTTGGGTATGAATCATTTTGTGCGTATAAGCTTCGTTCCAGAGTGCAAATCTACTCTCATAAAACGCTACTACCTATTAGGCTCCATATGCACTTATGCTCAGCTAAGGTTGTGCATTATGCAAGCTAATGGTTATTTTAGTCTCACTGTTGATCTTGATATGATAAATGAAATGAAAGAACCAAATCTAGGTGATCATAGTTTTTGTCTCACTAATAACCCATATTTTCTTCTCCATCTTAGAGCATCTCCAGCCATCCCCCCGAACGCCCCCCCCCCCCCAGAGGCCCTTTTTCCTTGCTGGCCACCAATTTTCCCTCCAGTCGTGCCCCCAAGTTCTCAAAAAGCGCCGGATTTGGCAAGATTTACGGCCGGCAATCCCAGCCCAAACCCAAGGAGCTGGGGGGCAGCTGGGGCGCCGACGCTGCTTATCCCATGCAAAAGACCCACTGTCAGCCTCTCCCTCTCTCTCTTATATCTTTCTCGGCAGGCGAGAGGACGCACTAGTAGAAAAAGGGGCTTTTGTCCCGGTTGGTAAGGCCCTTTAGTCCCGGTTTTCCCCTTTAGTCCCGGTTCTTACACGAACCGGGACTAAAGGCCGCGGCCACGTGGAGCTCCACCTTTAGTCCCGGTGTATGATTTTTTTTGATTTTTTTTATTTTCAAATTTCTGAATTATTTTAACCTCTAATCTCTAATCATCACCCCTCATCAGCTCAATTTATCCTCTAATCTCTAATCACCCCTCATCATTCCAAATCATCTAACTTCCCGAACGGTCACCCATCCTCCCACTCCCCCAGCCTGAGCACGCTTAACTTCCGGGTTCTATTCTCCCTCGTTTCCAAGTCTGCACTTGTTGTTTTCCTGACAATAGTAAGATGTCAATCCTATTAACCCTCAGGAATTTTGCTTGAGCATGAAGTGACACATTTCACTGTTTGAGAAACTATTGTTTTAAAAAACAATAATTATTTAGTAACACTAATATTTCTTAAATAATTAGTTTGACCATTCTTTGACCACAGTTTGACCACAATTTGACCAGATTTGACCAAAATTCAAAATAACTGAAATAATTATTTAGTAACACTAATATTCTAGAATAATTAGTTTGACCATTTTTTGACCATAGTTTGACCACAGTTTGAAATTTTTTCGATTTTTTCCACTCTAGATCTTAAAAGCCCTGTAACTTTTTTCTGTTAGGTTTTTGAGGATTTTGAAAATGTTTAACGGTGTTCCCCCGGTTAAATTCGGATGTAACTTTTCGAGTAGATGATTTTTCATATAAAAAACTTTTTCATGCGAGTTCGTATGCAAAAGTTATGCCCATTTTACAAATTCCAGAGAGATTTTGCAAATAAAGTCGAAATTCATATTTGTTAATTTTCCCAGCAACTAGACCACATATCACATGGGAAACTTATTCTATTTTATTTTATTGACTTTTCCATCATTTTCTTTTGTTTTTTCTAAAACTGAAAAGGCGGTCCGAGGGGGGGGGGTAGAGTTTGAAAATGGGACCTTTAGTACCGGTTCGTGCCATGAACCGATACTAATGCCTCAAAGCCCATTAGTACCGGTTGGTGGCACCAACCGGGACTAATGGGCATCGCACCCTTTAGTCCCGGTTCGTGGCACCAACCGGGACTAAAGGGCCCAGGTGAACCGGGACTAATGCCTTAGCCGCACGAACGGGGACGAATGCTCACATTAGTCCCGGTTCGTGACTGAACCGGGACTAATGTGAATACTGCCCTACGACCAAAGCCCTGTTTTCTACTAGTGACGGACGATGAGGAGGTCGGCGGGAGGCGGGGCCGGACCTCACGGCGCGGCCGGCGCAGAGCTCACTGCCAGGGCGGAGCTCGCGGCCGGGGCGGAGCTCACGGCGCAGCCAGTGCGGAGCTCACGGTGCGGAGCTCGCGGCCGGGGCGGAGCTCACGGCGCAGCCAGTGCGGAGCTCACGGTGCGGAGCTCGCGGTCGGGGCGGAGCTCACGGTGCGGAGCTCGCGGTCGGGGCGGAGCTCACGGCGCGGAGCTCACTGCCGGGGCGGAGCTCACGGCATGGCGGCGGCTGGCTGACGGGCGCGAGGAGCAGGGAGGAGATGGTCGCTGTGGCCTGGGCGTGGCCCGATTTGTCGTGGATTGGGCGCTCCACTACTGTTGGGTGGGGGGCACGTCTGGGTAATTTTTGACCCCCAAGCCAAATTTGCCGCCGGATCGACCCCAAGCGGCTGAAAAAGTTGCTCCTGGGGGGCTCAACGGCTAGAGATGCTCTTACTATACATGATAGGATGCATTAGGAGTACCAAAGCATTTGATTACGCAATAGGAAGCGTCATATGCCGCTGTCAGTGGCCTATTTATGATGATGTCTTTAGCTTTATAATGGGATGTCTTACAGAAAATAGAGCAGAGTGGTCACCTCTTTGTAGTGTTCTTTTGGTTTGTTGCACTCGAGCCTGTTGAATGCATTCCAGTTCAGCTACAACATCTCCTTAGAAAAAATGATAAATTTTGAGTGAAAATGGGGCCCTTGTGCATATATCAAAATGTTTGCTTTAGAGGTTGGTTGTACGATTACGTGGTTAATGGGTGTGTGCTCTAGAAGCTATTCACTACTCTCTTTTTTGAAACTAGAAGCTATCCACTACTTGCATTGTATAATTTGCCTTGCTCTATGGTTCTCTTTTATGTGTGACTGTCACAACCTGCTGTTCTTCACATTACCTATTCAGGTGTTTTCTTTTCATTAAACCTTTGATGGGAAGATGCCAAACATCGTAGCCGAGGAAGAGTGGCATGCCATGACCAGGTGAAGGCTCCTCTGCTTGGTGTGCACTTTCTGAATTGAGAGGCTTTAGATGATTTTAACTTTCCGATGTTAAACTCAAATGTTACATGTTGACGAAAAAGGGTTTCCCCCACTTTATATATAAAGCAACCAACAACAGCAACAAACCGATACAAACGCACGCCACCACCACACAAACTCAAGCTGGATACATAGACGTTGAAATAGCAACACTGCCCCCAAACAGCTCTAAGCAACAGCACTACAGAGCTGCTGGGGCTCTCACCCGTGGACTCGCCAGTCCACCGTAAGGAGACGAAGCTGTTAATGACGAGCGGTGGGCTCCTAGACAACGCCTTCAAGAAGGGAATGACATCGGAGCGCCACCACCGCCCAATCCTAAGTTCAGGGTTTCCCCGGAGCAACATGACGACCAATGAGCACCGTAACGGCGCCTTCAAGAAGGGGAAGGCACCAACACGCCGGCCTAACAAAGTCAGAGCGGGTTTACACCCCGGTCAGCACTGACCACCACATCACCACCGAACGACAACCCCATGTACCACGCTGCCCACACGGCCATGGTCACCAAACTACGTCCGAGTTGAGTATTCCGCCCAAGAGCACCCCGGCTCCAACCACCAGGGCCGCCGCCCGACATCCGAGGCTGTCCTCCATACAATGACACACCATACGGTCGTGGCTGACCGACATGGGCAGAAGACCCTCTTCTGTCCCAAAGCGGGCACCTTGGCAAGATTGGCGGCCTCGCCGACTAGATCAGGGCATGGGGATCTTCGGCAGCTGCAAGCTCCAGCTGCCCCACGCACGACACGGTGTCGTCGTGGACGGGAGCACCCCTGCCGCCCTCCGCCAAGATCCCCTGCAGGCTAGCACCTTTGGCCCACCCCAGTGAGCAGCAGGCAGAGCCACCAGATTGGCACAGCGGCCCGCCCCAGCTCGCCAAGACCAGTACCTGTATCAGCCATGGAGGACGACGCCCCACTCGAGCCCGACGCAAATGAACCGCCACCGGAGAGACCCGCCGTCGCCGCGTGCAAACCGGTCGACCACCGTGGCCGCGGCAGGGCCACTGCACAACACCCCATGCAGAGGCCACGACGGAATCCTGCCATCACCTCACGCCGCCCGCCGCCATTCAGGAGCCGGATCAGGGTGGACATGGCCGGACCCGCGCCGGCATGCCACCGCCCAAATTGGGACCTCCCGCGGCCGCCATATCGCATGCATTCCCCTTGCTCGTCGACGAGTCCCCACCAAGCGCTCCCGCCGCCGCACCGCTGGCTCTGCAATAGCCCAGTGTCCCCGCTCGACCGGCCGTCTCGCGCCAGCCATGGTGATGAGGGGAGGGGGAAGAAGAGGCATCGCCGCCGCAACCGCCGGCCGGGCTTCGCTTGACTGCGTCGCTGAGCGGCAGCGAGGGGGGAGGGCAGACGGGAGGAGGTCGGAGCTGCGGTGGCTAGGGTTCTCCCCGGTCACTTGCGGGTGGGAGAAGGGAGCTCACCAGTGTAGCACTCCTTCCAGCCAAAGGGCCAAATGTTATATGTTAGACTGATTTCAGTCTTTTCCTGACAGAGAACCACTCATTTGAATGGTGAACCATAATTCACCTCCCCTTTTTTATCTTCCACTTTTGAATAAACCAAAAAACTTTGTTTTCTCTTATAGGGGTATGCTAAGAAAAAATGCCTGCAGTTTTATATCAGGTCAATCTATAATTTGGTGAGAGCGACACGTGTAAATCCGGGGACAGGAGGGTGTATGATTTTTCTTTACGACAAAGGGCTTATGAGATTTATTTCAGGATTTCTGGTGATGCGCATTGAGTTGGAGGAGATGTTCCCGTCGACGACGAGGTGCCTACGGTGACTTCATAAATTTCAATGTGATATTGCCGACTCAGTCTTTCGGAGGTGCTCATAGGGGTAGTGTGTGTGTGCGCGCGCGTTCATAGGGGCGAGTGTATGCACGTGTATATGAGCGCTTGCGTCTATACTGTGTTAAAAAAAGGGCTTACGATCTTTGTGTGTAAGTTCGTTATGATTCTTGTGTTGGTTGAATTTAGAGTTTATCTCTCCTTCACATAAATAGAAGTGTCATATGAGCCTGCGGGTCTATCTACATTATGACGCCCAGATAATTAAGCTACAGTAATTCCCTGTTAGTGATGCCACGTCACCGCGATTACTGTTGTTAACCTCGCGATGATTCAATCCTGTTCGAATTCAAAATTTAAAATCTAGTCAAACGATAAAAGTTTTCAAATGTCAAAATTAAAATGTTCAACATGTGGAAAATTTTAATTTGTTAATATTGGTGGTGAACTAACATTTTTGCTTAGTGTTTAAATGCCCTAAAGTAATTAAAACAGTGGCCTCAACAATAAGTTAATTGGTTTTTAAATTATAAACATACTAAATAATTTATTATGGGTTCAGGATAAATATGGCATTAGCCTAATTATTTTTAATAATTTAGGTTCTAACTCTATATTTTTATAAAACTAAAATAAAATAAATCTAAAAAGGTTAAAACAGAAAAAGAAAATGGAAAAGAAAAAGGGAAAGAGCCCTCCCGGGCCACTAGACCCAAATGGCCAAGGCAACCCACCAGGTTCCGACCGGCCCACCCGGGGCCCGTGTATAACTCTTCCCACTCCCGTGACCTAAACCGCTACCCCCACTCCCCACGCACTCCCCCGATCTCCTTCTGGATCGGGGCAACGACCCCGGCGCGCCCCGACGACCGCGCCCCGCCAGCCCGCCGCCGCCGCCTGACCGCCTCGCCTCGCCCCGACCCTGGCGGCACCTTGCTCCGACTCCACTCGTCGCCTCCGATGCCACCTCACCGTCGCCGACCTCGCCCCCAAGCCTCCTCCACAAGCCTCGCCGCCCCTTGTGCCCCTGCAACGCCGGTGAGGCGGCCTCCTCTCCTCTCCTCCCTTGCTCTCTCGGCCGACCGCGCTCCGGCGCAAGCTCTCGGCCTCCCTCGCCCACTCGCGCACCGCTCGGTCCTGCCGGCGTCGCCCGATCGCGCCGCCCGCTTTTGGCCTCGCCCCGCGCCGCCCTGCTCCCGCTCTGCTGCCTTGACCGGTGCTGGTGCCGCTCGCCGCCTCTGCCTCGCCGCCCGTTTCCTGCGCCCGCGGCAGCCCTCCCCTGCGTCCCGCGCCGGCCACCGCATCCCTGCGCCCGGCCAGCCGCACTCGCCTTCTGCCTCGCTCGTGACCGCCCCTGACCCCGCCACCGGCCACCGCGGCTTGCGCCCCCTGGCCAGCGTCATGGCCGCCCGGGCCCTTTGGCCGCGCCCAGGACCAGCCCCGCGCGACCTCGCCCGTCGGGCGACGCCCGGGCGCCCGTTGGCCCGCGCAGCGGCCTGGGCGTATGACAGCCGGGCCCCATGCCCTGGAGAACTAAAATAAAATTAAAAAAGAATTTAAAATAAATCATAATTAAACTAATTAATTAAGTGGATTAATTAACCTAATTAATTCTGTTTAATTAACCGAATCAATTAGTTAAACTAATTAACTTTGTTAGTTAATCTATGACAATGACAATCGGGACCCATGGGTCAGTAGACCCAGTTAACGGTCAATGTTGACTATTGATGTCCTGCTGATGTAGTAAACTTATTTTCGAAATAAATTAATCTTGTTAATTCCAAAATTGATTTGAAACTTGAAAAATAATATAAAATAATTCGTAACTTGGATGAAAATACTTTGTATAAGAAAGTTGCTCAGAACGATGAGACGAATCTGAATACGCAGTCCGTTCGTGTGCCACACGTCCCTAGCATAGCGAATGTGGAACCATCCCCTGCCATTTCGTCTGTCCGAAAATACCAGACTTCGAGAAAACATTCCCGGATGTTTTCCCCCTGCACCCATATCGTGTAGTACCATGCTAGAACACACCTAGCTCTGCCTGTTGACTCGTCATGCATCTGTTTGCTTTATATTTACTGTTTCTTCCCCTTCCGGTAGACCCCGAGACTGCTGCCAATGCCACTGAGATTGACTACGTCATCGACGAACCTTCTTCCTGTTCAGCAGAGCTTCCAGGAAAGCAGACCCCCTTGATTATTCTGATATCGCCCATTCCATTCTCTCTCATGCTTGCATTAGATTTGGCTACTGTTATTGGTTGCTCCTATTTTGATGCATAGCCTGCTTTTGTAACCTGCTTATCCTCAACTGCTTAGTATAGGTTGGTTTGTGATCCACCAGTGACCCATCACCTTGTCTCAGTTTCCCCGGCTTGATGACCGATGACTCGATCAACGTGATCGACACCCAGAGCCGGACACATCACATCACACCCCCTAGTTGTACGACTCTGCAGAGCTAATATCGAGTGCCGAGGATAATACCTCGTAACGTACTCGTGATCACAACTCTGTAGTGTAGCTATTCGGTCGTGGTCATCGAGGGTGATTCCTCCTTCACCACTCCCGATACGACTCTGTCGTGCAACACTTCAAGTGTGAACCTCGAGGTTGATTCCTCATACGTTCACCTTGATGGTTTCATCGAGTGGGAATCCATCGAGGAAGATTCCTCGTATTCCCCCTTGATGACACGGACACACAATTACCTTTACCTGTAGCTCCCGTGAACTGTTACTGCAGGGCTGAAGGGACAGGCGGTACCATCCCGGTAGAGGTGGACCTGAGTTCCCGACAGTCTCTGGTTAGTCGGGTCGGTCCTGAGGGGTACCCGCGAGTTGATGTGAAAGTCGGGCGGGCCCGGTGAGCACCCGCGAGATAATTACGAGGCACGGCCGGGCAGGTAGACCTCCCTAAAGAGAGAGGGTTGGGCCTGGCCCTTGCCGTATTTCCTTGATATGGGGCGACGGGGTCACATGATTGTGAGTCTCTGCTCGTCTCCGCGAGCTACTAATACACTAAGGTTTGGGTATTTCTTCTAAGTTGGCCACTGGCCTTTACGCACTAACCACCACACGGGAATAGTGATGGGCACTCGGCGTCGCAGTATCAGCCGAAGCTTTGTCAGACGTCCAGTTCAGCATTGTGGCACGGTTGGATCGTGTCATCCACTACACGGGTGGCGCTGGTATCCACCGTG
The DNA here is from genome assembly GCF_018294505.1 of Triticum aestivum. Lineage (NCBI taxonomy): Eukaryota > Viridiplantae > Streptophyta > Magnoliopsida > Poales > Poaceae > Triticum > Triticum aestivum. The sequence goes on along the minus strand of NC_057805.1, from coordinate 487,871,093 downwards.
CTCGCAACGACCCGGAGTGCAACGGGCTACGGGCCCAAGACCCTGTAGTGCTTAGGATGTAGACCGACGGGGACCTCTCTGCTGAGCCTAGGTAGGGCTGCGACGTGTTGATCTTCCGAGGCCGAGCATGGACCCAAGAAAGTGTGTCCGGCCAGAGTAATCAAGCGTGTTGGGTAATGTGGTGCACCCCTGCAGGGAAGTTGTCTATTCGAATAGTTGTGTCCACGGTAATGGACGCTCGGAGTTGTATCCTGATCTATTACAACTAGAAATGGATACTTGAGATATGTGATGGATATGTTGGCTCTTGGATTGCTTTCTCGCAGGGAGATGAGGAAGGATCTCTTGGCATTAATGCTACAACATGTTTGTTAAATGTTAAAATGCTATCCTTTAATCTTCTACATGCTGCAAGATGCTTGGAGCTGCTTGAAGATGCTACTCTTCAATGGGCTAGGCTTTCCCTTCCCCTCTGGCATTCTGCAGTTCAGTTCATAGATACATCCCTTCCATTTGATACTGATGCATACTTAGTATAGATCTGATGCTTGCAAGTACTTTGGATGAGTACTCACGATTGCTTTGCTACCCCTTTTCCCCCTTCTTTCTTCTTTCCGGTTGTCACAACCAGATGGTGGATCCCAGGATCCAGATGTCACCGCCGATGGCTACCACTACCCCGAGGGTGCATACTACTATGTGGAGACCGCCGACGACCAGGAGTAGTTAGGAGGTCCCAGACAGGAGGCCCTGCCTCTTCTATCATTGTTGTTTTTGTGCTAGCCTTTTTAAGTCAGTCTTGTTTAACTTATGTATGTACTCAGATATTGTTGCTTCCGCTGACTCTTGTGTATCGAGCTTTTGTATTGGGGCCCTCGAGACCCCTGGCTTGTAATATAAAGCTTGTATTATTTTATTTGCGTCTAGAGTTGTGTTGTGATATCTTCCCATGAGTCCCTGATCTTGATCGTACACATTTGTATATATGATTAGTGTACGTCTGAACTAGGGGAGTCACATGTTGGCATGAGAGCCGACTGCCTGTAGGAATCCCCCTTTCCAACTCATTGGCCGAAGTTGAGTCTATCCTTTGAAACACTGTTTTAGTAACATGGCTATGTGGCTTACGGGTCCACGTCGCCAATTGGGTGGTATTAGGATCTTTTACTCCTCGTCTATACTCTGGGATTCCGATCTCTCTTCTGTTCGGGTTAAATGGTTTTGCTAACTCTAATTCTAGGTTCTCGTAAGTACTTTCTCCCGGAGAGCCCCTTTATTCCAGATGATGGCCTGCTTCACCAGAAGATTCCGAAGATACCCTTTAGTATTTTCCCGAGACTTTTGTGCTTGTCGATTTTGTAGTTCCCTACCTTCGATATATCCTTATGGATAATTCATACACTTGTCGTTCGTACAATCATTCCCAGTTTCCCTTGTTATTACAAGTTACCTCAAATTATTCTCCAACTTTTAAAGGTCCCCTGTGTCACTGCCTTGCGATTCTTCGCCACATGAATACATCTACGGATAATTCCTCACACTTATCGATGATTTGTTCATTCCTAGTTGATCAAGTGATTCACAAGATACTTTGAAATACTATCCGATCTTTCGATAATCCTCTCCAACTATTGCCATGCAAATACTTGTCTGCTTGCATTGTAGGTACTTTCCATATGTCTAGCAATATTCAGTGGTATCCTTTGTCATTGCCATTTTGAACATTTGATTCGATATGTTTGTGAATGCTCGCAATCATCAATCGCAATTAGAATTCTTCCCACCGGCTCAAACGTCACACCGGACATGATCTGGTGTTCGACAAATCAAACCTAGATTGATTGTTGATCTATGTTATTTAGCTTACTTATCTTTGATCAGAGCCTCTGCTTCTAATCCCCCGATTTGGAAATCCTAATTCCTTTGCATTTGAGCTTTGAATTAGTTAGTTGTTTCTATAATCTGGTCTCCTTGCATTCTTTCTTCTTCTGGATGAGTACCGTTGCTCACATCAGATCCCTCGTGGAACACTAGATCCTTTGTTGGATTTTATCCAACAATGTCTTCCATTTTTGATAACCTTGTGAGCTTTTCCTTGGATACATAATGCCTTTGGTAAATTGTATCCCCCGCTTTGTCAACCATACTCTGCTTCCGGGCTTGAGTTTTTTTACTCGTGAAGTTTGTGGTATATGTTCCTAAGATGCCTCGATGGGTTGAATCTATGTCATCCCTAAATCCGTGTGAACTCGAAAGTTATGCGGGTTATACACTACTAGCTTTTTGTCAGGAAAAATCTTAACGCTACAACTTCTTCGAAAGCGAGAAGTGAATGGAAAGTTGTGCATTAGAGAAGTGGGAGTTGACCTTGAGCCTTTGTGTTCATGCCCATGGACCCGATGTGGAACTTATCATGGAAGCTTCTTGTAATAATATCAATCCCCTTGTGATACACTACTGCAGGATGCTGCTAACGGGACACTACGATCAGTAACCCTTCGACAAAACTGTGTGCAATACAATAATCGCAAACGGTGGTGTAACCGTCAAAAAAGGTGTAAAACATTTGCGATGACGAATGCATCAAACACGGTTCAGATTTTAGTTTCGTGTGCGATGCAGGGCATACGGTTCAGTTCAATTAACTGTTTGAGATGAGGCGGAACAATAGAAACGAGCAGCCAGATGAAGGTGTGTGCGATATACAACATACGGTTCACTCGGATGAACTGTTTGTGATTAGGAAACACAAAAGAAACGGTCAGCCAGATCAAGTTGTGTGCGATATACGGCATACGGTTCACTCGGATGAATTGTTTGCGTTGCTGAAATTTGCTTGCCAAATTTTCTCTTAGCTTGGCGCCGAAGTCTCGCTTTGCATACCTTATTCAATCCGAACTATTTACGTTGAAGAGATGCACAAATCTTGCGCGGCGAATTTTCCCTTGGCTTACTGCGGAAGACCATAGCTCTCATTTTGAATACAGGTGTTCTATCTAAAATGTTTACGATGAAGAGCTGCACAAATCCTGCTCGGCACATTTTCCCTTGGCTTACTGGGGAAGCTGACGATCCTGCTCGGCACATTTTTGCTAGGCTTCATGGGAAAGCTGTCGGTTTGCATACAGGTGTTCTAACTAAAACGTTTGCAATGAGTGTTTTATATTTAAAAACCTTATTAAACTGCGGCTTGGGCGCCATTAATGGAGAGCATGCGAGCGAGGCGGGTGGCCATGGAAGTCAAAGGGCTCACTTCCCAGTGAGCCTGCGCGACGTACAGCTCGCACGCTTCTCGATAAGCCTACGCATTGGAGTATAGCTCGCATGGATCCCATTTAGTCAAGCACCTGTCCGCATGACACCTCCTAGCCATTAAAAGAGTGAGGCATGGCATCACGTGAATGGTTAACAGAACGCACATGATTTAAATTATACAAAACGTTTGAGATGTTACAGTGGCAGCTATTTGTTTCAAAATGCCTTTGTTGGCTGTTATTTGAGTGCGCCTTCTCTCAAAATGGACATGAAAAATACCACAGCATGTCAGGTGCCATTCCATGATAGCATGCCAAGTTTCATGAATTTTAGATGAGTTTTGGATTTACTAGAATTTAAAAACAAAGTATCTCAACGTTTTGCCAGCAATCAACAGTGTCCTCGTGTTTGAAATTCATTCCCATTTCTTGCATGGGACCCAAGCATGCACCTAAGGACATAGATTTGATTTTTCAACCAATTTATATGCACTGAAGCATGTGCATGTAGTTCAAATTTGAATTATGCCCATAAAATGTCTAGAAAACCCAGTTAATGTATAAAAATGTCCAAACGAACCATAGAAAATTCCAAAATTTAACACAACACTCCTATTGTTCTATGTTGACACTATTAAATTTTTGAAAGCAATAAGAGATAACGGATATTGTTTCCTCCCCAAAGGTGGCATGTTCCCTACCGAAACCATCAGGCAACACGCTTCTCGATGAGCCTACGCATTGGAGTACAGCTTGCACGCCTCCCGTTTAGTCAAGCACCTGTCCGCACGACACCTCCTAGCCATTAAAAGAGTGAGGCGTGGCGTCACGTGAATGGTTAACAGAACGCACATGATTTAAATTATACAAAACATTTGAGATGTTATAGTGGCAGCTATTTGTTTCAAAATGCCTTTGTTGGCTGTTATTCGAGTGCGCCTTCTCTCAAAATGGACATGAAAAATACCACAGCATGTCGCGTGCCATTCCATGATAGCATGCCAAGTTTCATGAATTTCAGACGAGTTTTGGATTTTACTAGAATTTAAAAACAAAGTATCTCAACGTTTTGCCGGTAATCAACAATGCCCTGGTGTTTGACGTTCATTTCCATTTCTTGCATGGGACCTAAGCATGCAACCAAGGACACAGATTTGAATTTTCAACCAATTTATATGCATTAGAGCATGTGCATGTAGTTCAAATTTTAATTATGTACATAAATGCATTGAAAATTTAATTAATGTATAAAAATGTACAAACGAACCCCGAAAAATTCCAAAATTTAACAGAACACTCCTGTTGTTCTATAGAGAAAATATTGACATCAAAAAGAGGCAATGGATATCGTTTCGTCCAGAAAGGTGAAACGTTCCCTACCGTAACCATGAGGCTTGCACTACAGGAATCAGCTACTTTGCCGTCTGCCACGGCAGACGGCAAAGGCAAGGATGGCGGACGGCAAAGGCCTTTGTCGTCTACCGCGGACGGCAAAAGGCTCCGGCAAAGTAGGCTACAGTAAAGAGCTTCTTTGCCGTCTGCTTTCTAAAGCGGACGGCAAAGGGGCCTTTGCCATCAGCGACTGATGGCAAAGAAAGCCGACGGCAATAAATGTGCTGTTAGTCCGTTAGGCGGCTAACGACAGCCTTTGCCGTCCGCCGCTGACGGCAAAGAGCATCCGGCCTTTGCCGTCTGCCACTATAGGCAAAGTGCTCAAACATGCCAATCCCAGGAAGTACAGGTAGCTGCCACGTGGCATGTTTGCCGTCAGCTAGCTGACGGCAAAGAGCCTGTACAGCCCTGTTTTTAATTTAATTCATTCAATTTGACAGCAATTCATAGATATACAGAGATATACACAGCAATTCACATATATACACAACAAGCATATCCAACACACAAGTTTCATCATATATAGATACATAACCAACACATATATAGTTCCATCCTTACATATTACAAAAGTTTCACATTGTTCATCCTACACCGTTATCCATCCATCCATATAACAAGTTCCAACCATGCAAGTTCATTGATACAAAATAAAAGCACAAATGGAAAAGAAGCACTCCATCCATGCAAGCTTCCGTGAATTAAATCAAATCTGCAAAATGATAAACAAGATGTTAGAAAAAGAAGAAGAAGAAGACTATAAGAAATAAGCATACTTAAGTAAAATGGAGCTAACCTAGAAGAAAATGAAGAAGAAGAAGACTAGAAGAATACTAGAAGAAGACTATAATAATAATAATAATAATAATAATAATAATAATAATAATAATAATAATAAGAAGAAGAAGAAGAAGAAGAAGAAGAAGAAGAAGAAGAAGAAGACTATAATTAAGCTTATTATGTAAACTTGGTCATTTTGTGCTAACATAAGTAATTTTGGAGTTAACCTATAGGAAACTAAGCATATTAGAGATAACTTAGCATATTAGAGCCAACTTAGGTAAAATGGAGCCAACCTAGCTAATTATGCCATCTTTGAGTGAACTAAGCATATTAGAGCTAACTTATAGCTAACTTATGTCATTTTGGAAGAAGAAGAAGAAGAAGAAGACTATAAGCTTATTATGTAAACTTGGTCATTTTGTGCTAACATAAGTAATTTTGGAGCTAACCTATAGGAAACTAAACATAGTAGAGATAACTTAGCATATTAGAGCTAACATAGGTAACTAAGCATATTAGAGCTAACTATATATAGATCATTTTGGAGATCTGACATACCTGACATTGTTCAGTTCTCATTGTTCTTCTCCTTCTCCTTCCTCAGCCTGATGCGCCAAGAGCGGCGAGGCGGTGGAGGTAGTGGGATGTAGTCTTCTACCACAATTGGCGTGGTCATGTCGCCCAGCTGTGGGATCGCCAGCGCCACCACCGGCGCGAGGTCATTGTCAGGCACCACCACCATCGCGAGGCCATCTTCAGGCAGGACAGGCATGACCATCGCTAGGTCATCCTCAGCCACCACCATCTCTTGCCCATGGTGCGCCACCACCATCTCCTGCCCTTGGTCGGCCACCACCATCGCTAGGTCATCCTCAGCCTGATGCCCACTCTGCTCCTCTTCTTCCCCACTCCAGTCCGGATCATCCTCCTTGCTGTCTTTGCTGCAGCCCGAATCACTGCTGCTTTTGCTACAGCCAGAATCGTTGTTGCTTTTGCTACAGCCAGAATCGCTGCTGCTGCTCCCATTGCCTGTCCAAATGCAACAATTAATGACCGTTAACAATCGATGCAAGACAAAGCCAAATGGAGGAATAAGAAGAGGCAGAACGTACCGGCATCATCGTCGTCAGCGTAGCGCATGCGACACATAGTCGCGTTGAACACCTTCACGATGAGCATGGTGGCGTCATCGTCGTACCTGAAGAGAAGGAAGTACCCCAGCCTACGAAACCCGCTGCCGGCCTGTCGCAGCTTCACATTATTTGGCGGATCTTCACCCAGCATGTTCATAAAAGTGTTAGGCAGCCTCTGCAGTTTGGGACAAGGAGTGATGTAGCAAACAACAGAGTTATCATAATGAGATGGGTGAAGGGGAGATCTCTCCTTCTGTATACCTGCCTCTTGGAGGAAGTCCCAAGTATGATACTGAAGAACTCGAAAGCATCCAACTCGTACTTCGGTGTGGCAGAGCAGAGCCTGCGGTGACGGCCTCCCCCCATCTCTAATAAGCAGCAGAAGAGACCAATTAGTATCTAGCTAGAAGCATATCTATAAACATAGAGCCAAGTTTCTAGTCATGAAAGAAAACTGAGAAAAAAAAGCAATGCACTTGTGCTCAACAACATCAACAACACTTAGTTAATTTGGTAGGTTAGTTGGCAATGGCAATTGGCACCCTTCAAAACTAGGGATTTCTTTAGACGTGAAAGAAAACTGAAAATGTTGAAAAAAACAGCATAGTAATCTAAAAATAGGGGAAAAATACACTTCTTCTTTCTCCTCTTTATCTTCTTACTTTTTTTCATCTTTCATCTTTCTTCTTAACCAAAACTAAACCTAAAGTTCCTTCTGGTGTGATCACATTGGAATACTTGTGGCAACAAATCATAGTTGCACCATATTTTAGGTGGCTCTAGGTGCCACACACCAAGCAAACAAACAAACCTCAAATCAGAAACTAAGGGTGTAGTGTCGTAAAATCAATTTACTTTGTATGCAAATCAGAATGTATAGTTTGCCTTTCCGCAAAAAAGAAAAGGAAAAGACGGGTATAGTTTGCCTCTTATGACAGATTCCATAAGCAATATGCAAGCCTTGTTGTTTTCTCAAATGAAACTAATTCGAGTGTTGTTGATTGATGAATTTGAATATATGCAAAGGAATTTGAGGAAAGCTTTTGCTCTTCTCACTATTAGTTTCATAATCTTTTATACAACCCCTTCAAGGAGTCTGTGGATAACTTTCGTTTATAGTTCACTAGATATGTGTATTACATTTTCTATTGGAAATGCATTTGAATTCATTTATCACAAATACTAATTCTAAAGTTTAACTCTGATGATACGGTTGCCACGTACCTGCCAAGACATGCCAATTTTTTTCTTATATAAAAAAGAAGTCGTGCACTAATATTTACTTCACTGAAAGAGTTTTCACTTTGAAGGGAAATAGTTTTTGTTCCATCATCTATTAATAATATAACAATAATAATTCATTATATGCCAATGAGTTGAGAAATCTGGCACTACATTATGTAAATGACACATAAAAAGCATAATGTACAAAAAATTGATCATGCATAACTAAACAATGTGGATCAATAATAGTATAGAAGATGATCTAACTAATAAGACTACTAGTGAGAATTGAGATTATACACAATTATAGTAGAGAAGATGCTATCTATGCTCTAAACCTAAACTAAAGTAAACCTAAACTAAACCAAACCTAAAATAAACCTAAACTAAACTTAAAATACAGAAACAAAAACAGAAAACAAGAGGTCTCACCGAGTGGAGGAGGGGGCACCGGAGGGGTGGGGCGGCCGCGATGGTGGAGGAGAGGGGCGCCGGGGCGGCCAGGTGGAGGAGGGGGCGCCGGAGTGGCGGGGAGGCCGCGGTGGTGGAGCACAGGGGCGCCAGGGCCGCCGGGTGGAGGAGGGAGCGCCGGAGCGGCGGGGCGGCCGCGGTGGTGGAGCAGAGGGGCGCCGGGGCCGCCGGGGTGGAGGAGGGGGTGCCGCGGCGACGTGGGTGGCGTGGGGCGGCGGCGGCTCGGGCACGGGCGGCGTGGCGCGACGACGGGGATGGCGTGGGGCAGGGAAGGGGGTCACCGGGGCTGCTGGGGCGGGGCGGCGACGGGGGTGGCGCGGGGCGGCGGCGGCACGGGGACGGGATGGTGCGGGGCGGCGGCGGCTCGGGCGCGGGTGGAGAGAGAGAGGGACAGATGTGGGGCGCGGGCGGGCGTCGATATGGATTTTAGTTAGGGCACGGTTCTTTGCCGTCCGCCAGCAGACGGCACAGATGCTAGCTAACGGGCGTTAGCTTGGCCACTTTCTTTGCCGTCTGCTAGTAGACGGCAAAGAGGGGTCCGTTAGGTTTTTTTCTAAACAGCTTGTTAGTGGGGCCCACCTCTCTCTTTGCCGTCCACCAGCTGACGACAAAGATTCTTTGCCGTCCGCTAGCAGACGGCAAAGATTCTTTGCCGTCCGCTAGCAAACGGCAAAGAATTGGCTGATGGCAAAGACATTCTTTGCCATCAGCCAGTTCTTTGCCGTCCTTTTTTTTGCAAGCTGATGGCAAAGACCTTCTTTGCCGTCCGCCAGCAGACGGCAAAGAATAGGCAGACGGCAAATAAGCAAATTCCAGTAGTGTTGTTGCGAGAAGCTCAGGTTTGTGAGAATCTTATACCCCAACCTGCCACAAATGGGACAATATTTTTACCACTGCATGTTGATGCCATTCCATGATAGCATGTCAAGTTTCATGAATTTCACACGAGTTTTCGATTTACTAGAATTTTAAAACCATGTATCTCAATGTTAGTGGGCGAGCGACGGTGGCAAAGGTGTTTGACATTCATTCCCATTTCTTGCATGGGACCTGAGGTTGCAACCAAGGACACACATTTGATTTTTCAACCCGTTTATATGCACTGGAGCATGTGCATGTAGTTCAAATTTGAATTATGCACATGAATACATAGAAAACTCAGTTAATTTATAAAAATGTCCAAGCGAACCCCAAAAATCCCAAAAATTGACACAACACTCCTGTTGTTCTATGTTGACACGAGAAAAAATTTGAAAGTAAGGAGGCAACAGATATCGTTTCGTTCCCCAAGGTGGCACGTTTCCTACCGAAACCATTAGGCTTGTTGTGAGAGAAGCTCTAGTTTGCGAGAAGCTTATACCCAAACCTGCCCCAAATGGGACAATATTTTTACCACGACATGTCGATGCTGTTCCATGATATCATGTCAAGTTTCTTGAATTTTAAACGAGTTTTCGATTTACTAGAATTTTAAAACCATGTATCTCAGTGTTAGCGGCCGAACGACAGTGTCAAGGTGTTTGACATTCATTCTCATTTCTTGCATGTGACCTAAGCTAGCAATCAAGGACAAACATTTGATTTTGCAACCCGTTTTTATGGACTAGAGTATGTGCATGTAGTTCAATTTTGAATTATGCACATAAATGCCTAGAAAACTCAGTTAACGTATAAAAATGTCCAAACGATCCCTGAAAAAAATCCAAAATTTAACACGACACTCCCGTTGTTCTATGTTGACACCAGGAAAAAAATTGAAAGGAAGAAGAGGCGAGAAATATCGTTTTGTCCACAAAGGTGACACATTTCCCTAACGGAACCATGAGGCATCTTGTGAGAAGCTTATAACATAACCTGCCCCAAATGGGACAATATTTTTTGCCTAGCATGTTGATGCCATTCCATGATAGCATGCCAAGGTTCATGAATTTCAGACGAGTTTTGGATTTACTAGAATTACAAAAGCAAACACCTCAACGTTTGCCGGAGAGCCATGGTGCCGTGGTGTTTGAAATTCATCCCCATTTCTTACATGTGACATAAGCATTAACCCATGGACACATATATCATTTTACAAACCATTTTGGTGCACCGGAGCATGTGCATGTAGTTTAATTTTGAATTGTGCACCTGAAATGCCTAGAAAACCAAGTTAATGTATAAAAATGTCCAAACGAACCCTGAGTAATTCCATTTTTTGACGACACACTTATAGTTGCATGTTGACTGCGGATAAAAGTTCTAGCAATTCAAACACCATCCTTTGCAGCTGTGACCCCATTATGTAATTCAAAGCAAGACGAAAAATCAAGTAGATAGCACACAATTTATTATCACCAACCGTGTGAGATGCAGCACAAAATATCTTGGAGCATCGTCGGAGTATAGTACACATACGGCTTACGCGAGAAGGTGCGTCGGCTACAGTCCACAGCCGGCATGTCAAGCACACTAGCTCGCTCCCCAAATATCATTTCACTATTCAATCGTCGCCGGTGAAAGATGGGGACGTGGACCCGCGTCGTGAGGGCAACTTCAGCGGCCCACTCCGGCGAGAGCGCGGCCGCAACCACCAAGCGCGTGCTAAGAAGCTTCGTGAGCGTGGCCGCAATCTGCGACCGGGCGGCCAAGGCAGCCCAAACGTCTGCCGTTGCTTCTCAGGTGGTGGCAGCAACATCTCCCTCGGGGATAGCAACTAGCGAGAGAGGCACAATTGCTGTCCATTCCGCAGCGGTGGCCTTAGCCCTGATGGAGGCCGCCCACGACCATGTCGAGGCCACCCACGCCCAGCTCGTGGCGGTCACCGCACAAATCGAATGAAGCTTCTCCGCAACGGTCGGCAACCCACGACCAAAGAGTTGGCAATCGCCGAGAGCGTTCGAGCAGCCGTCCGTTCCTCCGCCGCATACCTTCCCACGACGGAGCTCGTCCAAGCCCAGATCGCAGCCACCCACGCCCAACTCATGGCGGCCTTTTCCAAAGAGATGGCAGACGCAGATGGCGAGATGCTTGCCGAGTATGGTGCGATGGATGCCATGGAGCCCCTTCTCCAGGAGACCGTCGGGCGCGAGCTGGAGATGGAGGAGGCGGCGGAGATCGACGAGCACCAGCCGTAGTAGTACTCTTTGTTTTGTTTTATTAAGAGCACCGGTCTTTAATTTGTTAGAGTAATGCTTAGGTCAACTAGCTCTGTTTAATTGCTGAATTTGCTCGATTAAGAAGTGTGGGTGTGCTGTAGTCTCCTTTCTGTACCCAAATTATGCAATGACGTGGATGACCACTGTAACCAAGGAAATTCGAACCAAAATTTTTGACGTTCAAACTCATCACACATGGGTTAAGCTATTTGAATCGTTTGTGATGTTCACATATCATACACAATTCTGGATAAGGGACCATGTCTGATGACACTTACGCGCCAGTTTTTTCACTGAACTGATTCAAAAAAATTGGCTTCCGCGGAAATATCTACCTCCCCGCCCCCTCCTCCTTACCAAAATCCACATTTCCCCTTTTTCTGCCTTCCTTTCCAAGTTGAAACCTCCACTCCTTGCTTGCAGCACCGCCTCCTCACCGGTGACCCTCCTTCACGCTGTTTAGCATCGTCTATCCAGACAAGCAATCCACACCCGACCCCCATCCTCCTCCTCCTTCCACATCTCACATGCCCCGAACGCCGCCGCGACACCTTCCACCCAAATCACCAACCCCTCCACCAAATAAGCGCCGCCCTAAGCCATGGTGCACGCAGTATAGCCAGGAGCTCAAGGAGCATTTGGCAGCGGACAAGCAAATCGCGGCCGCACGCGCGGATGAGGTCGCCATGGCTGCCATTCGTGCCGACCCCTAGATCTTGGACGAGCACCTCGCCATCGAGGCCACCGTCGATGCCTCGCACGCCGACGCGGTGACGCGGTTGGCTGGTTTAAACGACAGTATGTGGCGTTTTCTCGATGCCACCCTCGGTGCCTTCGACGAAGACTACGAGGTGTTTTCTCAGCGTGCACATGCTTACCTCAACTCGAGAGCCAGCAGGTTGGTGCCCGGTGCGGCTCAGGCAACTCAACACTACGACGATGGCACACACGATGCGGAGGCCTCACTCTCTTCCATCTCCAAGGAGCCAATCGTCATCGATATCTCCGACGATGAGGAGTAGCATGTCTTATTAGCTCAGTATAAGGACCCATGTTCAGTTTGCTAGCTACTGCCTTTCCTTAACAAATTCTAGTGAATTGTGCTATCTACTTTTACCATGCAATCTATTGCTCTAGTGTATATGTTCTATATGTCGTGCAATGTGGTGGTCACTTATTAACTGTTTGGTTAATTAGTTGTCGTGTTCAGTACTGTTTGGTTTAATTCTGCAAATGTGATGTTCAATTCTTCAGGGTGCAATTTTGTATTGTCTTCCATGTGAGAAATAAATCGAATTTTTCTTTACAAAACACATGAGAAATAAATACAATTGCTATATTTCCAAGTTGTCAACCATGCTTGGTTTGGTTAACTGTCTAATCTTCTAGTATGTTATACATTGTGCAATGTGGTGCTTAGTTAACGTTTGGTTCATTTGTTATGGTGTTTAGCTAACTGTTTGGTTCAATTCTGTAATGCGATGTTCAATTGTTGTGGGTGCATTCTGTTATTGTATACCATGTGAGAAATAAATCGAATTTGGCCGTACTAAATACATGAGAAACAAATACAATTGCTATATTTCCAAGTTGTTAAGCATGCTTGGTTTGGTTAACTGTATGATCTTCTATTAGGAGTATGTTATATTGTGCAATGTGATGCTCAGTTATTGTTTGGTTCATTTGTTGTGGTGTTTAGTTAACTGCTTGGTTCAATTCTGCAATGCGATGTCCAATTGTCGTGGGTAGAATTTTGTATTGTTGTGCATGTGAGGAATAAATCAAATTTGGCTGCACTTAATACATGAGAAACATATACAATTGCTATATTTCCTAGTTCTTAATCATGCCTGGTTTGGATAAATGGGTTTTCCATGTGACTTGAATTAATCCGATGAATCTGCAATGGGCTTATTTTTCATCAACATATTTTACTAATAGCATGCGAACCCTCATTTAACCTGATCACCAACTATCTTATATGTGTTGCAGGGAAACAATGGGAAGCATTGAGGTTTACAATCGAGGTTTGCACATGCATGGTCCTTTGTCTAATAGCACATTATTGTGCAATTGCAGCAACCATTCTAATATTTAGGTTTTTAACAATTTGGTCTTGCACATGTAGGTCCTGCTGTTAGAGGTTTTGACCCACTGTTCGACCCTTTTTGCATATGGGGAAATGAGTTGCCCATGAATATCCGTCAAGTCAAGATACGCAGAAAGATTGTTAGGATAAAGAAATTAGCGAAAAAAACAACAAGATCTTTGTCTGCACAATGAAGAAGATATCAGTTCGCTACAGGATGGTACCAACTATTATACCTTGCCTTTTTTATTCGTTTGCCCCATTTCCAATATAGAGAAGATATTTATGCACATCCTTGTTTTCAGTCCTTTCCAAAGGAGTTCACTGATGATTACCTCTCAAACCACCTGTATGGTCAGGATGTTGGAAATATGCCCTAGAGGCAATAATAAAATGGTTATTATTATATTTCCTTGTTCATGATAATTGTCTATTGTTCATGCTATAATTGTATTAACCGGAGACCATAATACATGTGTGAATACGTAGACCACAATATGTCCCTAGTAAGCCTCTAGTTGACTAGCTCGTTGATCAATAGATGGTTACGGTTTCCTGACCATGGACATTGGATGTCGTTGATAACGAGATCACATCATTAGGAGAATGATGTGATGGACAAGACCCAATCCTAAGCATAGCACAAGATCGTGTAGTTCGTCTGCTAAAGCTTTTCCAATGTAAAGTACCATTTCCTTAGACCATGAGATTGTGCAACTCCTGGATACCGTAGGAATGCTTTGGGTATGCCAAACGTCACAATGTAACTGGGTGGCTACAAAGGCACACTACGGGTATCTCCGAAAGTGTCTGTTGGGTTGGCACGAATCGAGACTGGGATTTGTCACTCCGTGTGACAGAGAGGTATCTCTGGGCCCACTCGGTAGGACATCATCATAACGAGCTCAATGTGACCAAAGAGTTGATCATGTGATGATGTGTTACGGAACGAGTAAAAGTGACTTGTCGGTAAGGAGATTGAACGAGGTATTGGGATACCGACGATCGAATCTCGGGCAAGTAACGTACCGATTGACAAAGGGAATTGTGTACAGGATTGATTGAATCCCTGACATCGTGGTTCATCCGATGAGATCATCGTGGAACATGTGGGAGCCAACATGGGTATCCAGATCCCGCTGTTGGTTATTGGCCAGAGAGCTGTCCCGGTCATGTCTGCATGATTCCCGAACCCGTAGGGTCTACACACTTAAGGTTCAGTGACGCTAGAGTTGTTATGGGAATTAGTGTGCAGTTACCGAATGTTATTCGGAGTCCCGGATGAGATCCCGGACGTCATGGAGAGTTCCGGAATGGTCCGGAGGTAAAGATTTATATATGGGAAGTCCTATTTGGCCACCGAAAAATGTTCGGGATTTTTCGATATTGTACCGGGAAGGTTCTAGAAGGTTCCGGAGTGGGGCCCACCTGCATGGGGGGACCCACATGAACGTGGGTAGTGGGGGCAAGGCCCCACACCCCTGGTCAAGGCGCACCAAGATCCCCCCTTAGAAGGAATAAGAACATATCCCGAAGGGATAAGATCAAGATCCCTAAAGAAGGGGGATAACAATCGGTGGGGAAGGGAAATGGTGGGATTTCTTTCCCCCACCTTTGCCAACGCCCCAATGGACTTGGAAGGCAAGAAACCAGCCCCCTCCACCCCTATATATAGTGGGAAGGCGCATGGGAGCCGCACCCCTTCCCCTGGCGCAGCCCTCTCCCTCCCCAACACCTCCGTAGTAGTAGTAGTGCTTGGCGAAGCCCTGCCGGAGAACTGCAGGCTCCACCACCACGCCGTCGTGCTGCCGGAGCTCTCCCTCAACTTCTCTTCTCCTATTGCTGGATCAAGAAGGAGGAGACGTCCCCGGGCTGTACGTGTGTTGAACGCGGAGGCGCCGTTGTTCGGCGCTTAGATCGGAATCAACCGCGACCTGAATCGCTGCGAGTGCGACTCCTTCATCCGCGTTCTTGTAACGCTTCCGCATCGCGATCTTCAAGGGTATGAAGATGCACTCCCCTCTCTCTCGTTGCTAGTCTCTCCATAGATTGATCTTGGTGATGCGTAGAAATTTTTTAATTTCTGCAACGATCCCAACAGTGGCATCATGAGCTAGGTCTATGCGTAGTTTCTATGCACGAGTAGAACACAAGTTGTTGTGGGCGTCGATTTTGTCAATTTACTTGCCATTACTAGTCTTATCTTGATTCGGCGGCATCGTGGGATGAAGCGGCCCGGACCGACCTTACACGTACGCTTACGTGAGACAGGTTCCACCGACTGACATGCACTAGTTGCATAAGGTGGCTAGCGGGTGCCTGTCTCTCCCACTTTAGTTGGATCGGATTCGATGAAAAGGGTCCTTATGAAGGGTAAATAGAAATTGGCATATCACGTTGTGGTTTTGGCGTAGGTAAGAAACATTCTTGCTAGAAACCTATAGCAGCCACGTAAAAACTTGCAACAACAATTAGAGGACGTCTAACTTGTTCTTGCAGCATATGCCGTGTGATGTGATATGGCCAAAAGGATGTGATGAATGATATATGTGATGTATGAGATTGATCATGTTCTTGTAATAGGAATCACGACTTGCATGTCGATGAGTATGACAACCGGCAGGAGCCATAGGAGTTGTCTTAGTTTGTTATATGACCTGCGTGTCAATGAAAACGCCATGTAATTACTTTACTTTATTGCTAACCGTTAGCCATAGTAGTAGAAGTACTAGTTGGCGAGACAACTTCATGAAGACACGATGATGGAGATCATGATGATGGATATCATGGTGTCATGCCGGTGACGATGATGATCATGGCGCCCCGAAGATGGAGATCAAAAGGAGCAAAATGATATTGGCCATATCATGTCACTATTTGATTGCATGTGATGTTTATCATGTTTTTACATCTTATTTGCTTAGAACGACGGTAGCATAAATAAGATGATCCCTCATAAAATTTCAAGAAAGTGTTCCCCCTAACTGTGCATCGTTGTGAAAGTTCGTTGTTTCGAAGCACCACGTGATGATCGGGTGTGATAGATTCTAACGTTCGCATACAACGGGTGTAAGCCAGATTTACACATGCAAAACACTTAGGTTGACTTGATGAGCCTAGCATGTACAGACATGGCCTCGGAACACAAGAGACCGAAAGGTCGAACATGAGTCGTATAGTGGATACAATCAACATGAAGATGTTCACCGATGATGACTAGTCCGTCTCACGTGATGATCGGACACGGCCTAGTTGACTCGGATCATGTATCACTTAGATGACTAGAGGGATGTCTATCTGAGTGGAAGTTCATTAAATAATTTGATTAGATGAACTTAATTATCATGAACATAGTCAAAAGGTCTTTGCAAATTATGTCATAGCTCACGCTTTGGTTCTACTGTTTTAGATTTGTTCCTAGAGAAATTTAGTTGAGAGTTGACAGTAGCAATTATGCGGACTGGGTCCGTAAACTGAGGATTGTCCTCATTGCTGCGTAGAAGGATTATGTCCTTAATGCACCACTCAGTGTGCTGAACCTCGAGCGTCGGTTGTGGATGTTGCGAACATCTGACATACACGTTTTTGATGACTACATGATAGTTCAGTGCGTAATGCTAAATGGTTTAGAATTGAGGCACCAAAGACGTTTTCGAAACATCACAGAACATATGAGATGTTCCAAGGACTGAAATTGCGATTTCAGGCTAGTGCCCACGTCAAGAGGTATGAGACCTCTGACAAGTTTCTTAAGCCTGCAAACTAAGGAGAAAAGCTCAATCGTTGAGCATGTGCGCAGATTGTATGAGTACTACAATCGCTTGAATCGAGTGGGAGTTAATCTTCCAGATGAGATAGTGATGGTTCTCCAAAGTCACTGCCACCAAGCTACTAGAGCTTCGTGATGAACTATAACATATCAGGGATAGATATGATGATCCTTGAGCTATTCGCGACACCACAAAAGTAGAAATCAAATAGGAGCATCAATTGTTGATGGTTAGTAAAACCACTAGTTCAAAGAAGGGCAAGGGCAAGAAAGGGATACTTCATGAAACGGCAAATCAGTTGCTGCTCTAGTGAAGAAACCCAAGGTTGAAACAAAACCCGAGACTAAGTGCTTCTGAAATGAGGGGAACGGTCACTGAAGCAGAACTACCCTAGATACTTGGTAGATGAGAAGGCTGGCAAGGCCGATAGAAGTATATTGGATATACATTATAATGTGTACTTTACTAGTACTCCTAGTAGTACCAGGGTATTAAATACAGGTTCGGTTGCTAAGTGGTAGTAACTCAAAATAAAAAGCTACGGAATAAACGGAGACTAGCTGAAGGTGAGATGACGATATGTGTTGGAAGTGTTTCGAAGGTTGATGTGATCAAGCATCGCATGCTCCCTCTACCATCGAGATTGGTGTTTAACCTAAATAATTGTTATTTGGTGTTTGCGTTGAGCATAGACATGATTGGATTATGTTTATCGCAATACGGTTATTCATTTAAGGAGAATAATGGTTACTCTGTTTATTTGAATAATACCTTCAATGGTCTTGCACCTAAAATGAATGGTTAATTGAATCTCGATCGGAGTGATACACATGTTCATGCCAAAAGATATAAGATAGTAATGATAGTACCACATACTTGTGGCACTGCCATTTGAGTCATATTGGTATAAAACGCATGAAGAAGCTCCATGTTGATGGATCTTTGGACTCACTCGTTTTTTGAAAAGTTTGAGACATGCGAACCATGTCTATTGGTTTATACGCATGAAGAAACTCCACGCATATGGATCGTTTGGACTCACTTGATTCTGAATCACTTGAGACATGCAAATCATACCACATGGGCAAGATGACTGAAAGGCCTCATTTTCAGTGAGATGAAACAAGAGAGCAACTTGTTGGAAGTAATACATTTGATGTGTGCAATCCAATGAGTGCTGAGGCACGCATTGAATATCGTTATGCTCTTACTTCACAGATGATTTGAGTAGATTCTAAGTATATTTACTTGATGAAACACAAGTCTGAATTATTGAAAGGTTCAAGTAATTTCAGAGTGAAGTTGAAGATCGTCGTGACAAGAGGATAAAATGTCTATGATATGATCAAAGAGATGAATATCTGAGTTACGTGTTTGGTACACAACTAAGACATTGTGGAAATTGTTTCACAACTAATGCCGCCTGGAACACCATAGTGTGATGGTGTGTCCGAACATCATAGCTGCACCCTATTGGATGTGGTGCAAACCATGATGTCTCTTATCGAATTACCTCTATCATTTATGGGCTAGGCATTAGAGACAACCGCATTTACTTTAAATAGGGCACCACGTAATTCCGTTGAGATGACACCGTATGAACTATTGTTTAGAGAAACCTAAGCTGTCATTTCTTAAAAGTTTGGGGCTGCGACGCTTATGTGAAAAGGGTTTAGCCTGATAAGCTCGAACCCAAAGCGGATAAATGCATCTTCATAGGACACCCAAAACAGTTGGGTATACCTCCTATTTCGGATCCGGAAGCAAAAGTGATTGTTTCTAGAAACGGGTCCTTTCTCGAGGAAAAGTTTCTCTCGAAAGAATTGGGTGGGAGGATGGTGGAGACTTGATGAGGTTATTGAACCGTCACTTCAACCAGTGTGTAGCAGGGCACATGAAGTTGTTCCTGTAGCGCCTACACCAATTGAAGTGGAAGCTGATGATAGTGATCATGAAATTTCGGATCAAGTCACTACCAAACCTCGTAGGTCGACAAGGATGCGTACTATTTTAGAGTGGTACGTAATCCTGTCTTGGAGGTCATGTTTCTAGACAACAATGAACCTACGAGCTATGGAGAAACGATGGTGGGCCTGGATTCTGACAAATGGCTTGAGGCCATAAAATCCGAGAGGATCCATGTGTGAAAACAAAGTATAGACTTTGGAAGAACTACTTGATGGTCATAAGGCTATTGGGTACAGATGGATTTTAAAAGGAAGACGAACAATGATGGTAAGTATCACCATTAAGAAAGCTCGACTTGTCGTTAAGATGTTTTCCGACAAGTTCAAGGAGTTGACTCGGTGAGACTTTCTCACTCGTAGCGATGCTAAGAGTCTGTTGGAATTGTATTAGCAGTTACTGCATTATTTATGAAATCTTGCAGATAGGATGTCAAAACATTGTTTCCTCGACAATTTTCTTGAGGAAAGGTTGTATGTGATACAACCAGAAGGTTTTTGTCAATCCTAAAAGATGCTAACAAGTATGCAAAGCTCCAACAATCCTTCTAAGGACTGGAGTAAGCATCTCGGAGTTGGAATATACACTTTGATGAGATGATCAAAGATTTTGGGTTTATACAAAGTTTATGAGAAAACTTGTATTTCTAAAGAAGTGAGTGGGAGCACTATAGAATTTCTGATGAGTATATGTTGTTGACATATTGTTGATCAGAAATGATGTAGAATTTCTGGAAAGCATATAGGGTTATTTGAAAAGTGCTTTTCAATGGAAATCCTGGATTAAGCTACTTGAACATTGAGCATCAAGATCTATAAGGATAGATAAAAAACGCTTAATAGTACTTTCAAATGAATACATACCGTGACATGATTTTGAAGGAGTTCAAATAAGATCAGCAAAGAAGGAGTTCTTGGCTATGTTATAAGGTGTGAGCATTGAGTGAGACTCAAGATCTGACCACGGCAGAAGAGAGAGAAAGGACGAAGGTCGTCCCCTATGCTTTAGACGTAGGCTCTACAGTATGCTATGCTGTGTACTGCACCTGAAGTGTGCCTTGCCATGAGTCAATCAAGGGGTACAAGAGTGATCCAGGAATGGATCACATGACAGCGGTCAAACTTATCCTTAGTAACTAGTGGACTAAGGAATTTTCTCGATTATGGAGGTGGTAAAAGAGTTCGTCGTAAAGGGTTACGTCGATGCAAACTTTGACACTAATCCGGATGACTCTGAGTAGTAAACCGGATTCGTATAGTACAGCAGTTATTTGGAATAGCTCCAAGTAGCGCATTGTAGTTGCATCTACAAGATGACATAGAGATTTGTAAAGCACACACGGATCTGAAAGGTTCAGACCCGTTGACTAATAACCTCTCTCACAAGCGAGATATGATCAAACCCCATGGGTGTTGGATTCATTACAATCACATAGTTATGTGAACCAGATTATTGACTCTAGTGCAAGTGGGAGACTGTTGGAAATATGCCCTAGAGGCAATAATAAAATGATTATTATTATATTTCTTTGTTCATGATAATTGTCTATTGTTCATGCTATAATTGTATTAACCGGAGACCGTAATACATGTGTGAATACGTAGACCACAATATGTCCCTGGTAAGCCTCTAGTTGACTAGCTCGTTGATCAACAGATGGTTACGGTTTCCTGACCATGGACATTGGATGTCGTTGATAACGGGATCACATCATTAGGAGAATGATGTGATGGACAAGACCCAATCCTAAGCATAGCACAAGATTGTGTAGTTCGTCTGCTAAAGCTTTTCTAATGTCAAGTATCATTTCCTTAGACCATGAGATTGTGCAACTCCCGGATACCGTAGGAATGCTTTGGGTGTGCCAAATGTCACAATGTAACTGGGTGGCTATAAAGGCACACTACGGGTATCTCCGAAAGTGTCTGTTGGGTTGACACGAATCGAGACTGGGATTTGTCACTCCGTGTGACGGAGAGGTATCTCTGGGCCCACTCGGTAGGACATCATCATAATGAGCTCAATGTGACCAAAGATTTGATCATGGGATGATGTGTTACGGAACGAGTAAATGTGACTTGCCGGTAACGAGATTGAACGAGGTATTGGGATACCGACGATCGAATCTCGGGCAAGTAACGTACTGATTGACAAAGGGAATTGTATACAGGATTGATTGAATCCCCGACATCGTGGTTCATCTGATGAGACCATCGTGGAACATGTGGGAGCCAACATGGGTATCCAGATCCCGCTGTTGGTTATTGGCCAGAGAGCTGTCTCGGTCATGTCTGCATGATTCCCGAACCCGTAGGGTCTACACACTTAAGGTTCAGTGACGCTAGAGTTGTTATGGGAATTAGTGTGCAGTTACCGAATGTTGTTCGGAGTCCCGGATGAGATCCTGGACGTCACGGGGAGTTCCGGAATGGTCCGAAGGTAAAGATTTATATATGGGAAGTCCTATTTTGGCCACCGGAAAATGTTCGGGATTTTTCGGTAATGTACCGGGAAGGTTCTAGAAGGTTCCGGAGTGGGGCCCACCTGCATGGGGGGACCCACATGAACATGGGTAGTGGGGGCAAGGCCCCACGCCCCTGGTCAAGGTGCACCAAGATCCCCCCTTAGAAGGAATAAGATCATATCCCGAAGGGATAAGATCAAGATCCCTAAAAAAGGGGGATAACAATCGGTGGGGAAGGGAAATGATGGGATTTCTTTCCCCCACCTTTGCCAACGCCCCAATGGACTTGGAGGGCAAGAAACCAGCCCCCTTCACCCCTATATATAGTGGGGAGGCACATGGGAGCCGCACCCCTTCCCCTGGCGCAGCCCTCTCCCTCCCCAACACCTCCTCCTCCTCCGTAGTGCTTGGCGAAGCCCTGCCGGAGAACTGCAAGCTCCACCACCACGCCGTCGTGCTGCCGGAGCTCTCCCTCAACTTCTCCTCTCCCCTTGCTGGATCAAGAAGGAGAAGACGTCCTCAGGCTGTACGTGTGTTGAACGCGGAGGCGCCGTTGTTCGACGCTTAGATCGGAATCAACCGCAATCTAAATCGCTGCGAGTACGACTCCTTCATCCGCGTTCTTGTAATGCTTCCGCATCGCGATCTTCAAGGGTATGAAGATGCACTCCCCTCTCTCTCGTTGCTAGTCTCTACATAGATTGATCTTGGTGATGCGTAGAAATTTTTTAATTTCTGCAACGACCCCAAACACAGGAGGCGAGGAAGGTATTCATACAACTCTCACAGTTCGATATTGAAGTGTTCCTGAAGAGGACGAAGGATGGACGGTCAATCATCCACATGCACTGGCCTAAAGTTGCAAAGACCTTCAACATCAATGAAGGCTCAATATTCACCTTCCGCTTCAGCAGTTTTCCAGATGAGATACATCTGTCTATGTACCGTCTATGATGCTAATTTCCAAAGGTTATAGATGTTGCATGTGAAACTTAGTGCTGGTGTAGTTGTGTAATGGGGTAGCTGAGTGCTGAAGCTATATGATCTTGTACTCTGATGTATTTCAATTATGAAATCCTGCTTCCTTAATATGAAAGTGAAATATATTGTTTGCTTAATATGAGATGTCAATTAGATTAATAAATGGATTATTAATAATAGGACAATTAGTCTGCTAATGGCCAATTAGCCTGCTAATTGGGTTTTCTATTGCAAACGGTTATTGAGAAAACACCGTAGGCGATGACCTCAGGCAACGCACACAGTTTGTAGGAATAAACCGTGTTGGATTAATGAACAATCACACACGACATCCTCTTGAAAACTGTTTGCGTTAGGCCACCTCGCGCAAACGTTTACCACATAAAAATGGTGTGTCATGGACAACCTTTGCAACACAGTTTCTTCTACACACCATGTGTGATGCATTCGATAACGCAAATGGTAAAATTGTTAATACCGTGTACAATGGAAACACTATCACAAACGATTTAACGGAGAAAATTGTGTGTGATGTACTTGCGAACAGAAATGTTTTCCTTGGAGCGACTGTGTGGGATGTATATACAAACGAAAACGTTTAGCGGGGACTGACTGTGTGGGATGTACTTACGATCGGAAACGATTTTGCGTGTATAATTGTATTTTTTAGCACTACTGTAGGTATAACCGTATTTGATCGCTCGCCGGTCGCACGCGACCTCATTTGGCCGAGCGTGTGTGCCAGGAGGGCTTATCCCCGACGGTTTCTGGGTCGTGTGGGAAGAACCGCGCTATCGCAGTCACTCACTAGGCGAAGGTTCCAAATGCCGTCGCGGAAAGGGGTTAAAAACTGTTTGTATAGCACCTTGTTGTATTAGTGATACGTTCATCTTGTATCTATGTTTGGTCCTTTGCAACCGTGGTTCCGACAATATTGTTCTTCTTTGATCCCTTTTCTCGGACAAGTTGAAGTACTTGTCTTCTGTAGATCTTTTCACCTTTCCAACCTCTATTCTGCTCTACCCTCGAGTATTACCCTCTGGTATCTCGAGAATATCACGGAACTACGTAACTTCTTATGACGTCAACTATTATTTCTCGCCGATTCAATTTTTCCACGGGGTCTGAGTTGTTAGACACTCGAGAACACTGATAACTGATTCGAGTCTACACTTCCTTTCGATTGTTTGGTTAACCATTCTTGTAACTTAACGTATCTGAGTAGTGATAATTCCCTGCTTATGTAAACAACTCGGTGTGCAAACTCTGTCAGTAAGACCTTGTTACTATTGTTGATGACATTCCGGTAGCCACCAAGACGAGAACTTTGCCTATTGGTCTACCTCGTTCAACGAGCATGAAAATGGTTCTCTTCCTCCCTCGCCCTTGGTACCAACGTTGTTGCCAACATAACTGACAGTCTATGCTTTGACATGCCTTGCTATCAGCGCCCTTCCTACTTTCAACACACATGGTGGGCCCATAACCCACAGTTCCACATGATCGAAATCTGACTCTACTGTACACCCCTATTTCTAGAGTTATCCCTCATGCTTGGCTTCGTATGCAATTCACGAGCCACATTCCTAGTGATATATTCTAGTATCAGACGCAATACTTATTCTCGTTCCTCTGGACCCCTTTTCACACTCCGTTTCACACATCGGACGATTGACAATCCGCTTGAAACTTCTTATTGTACCTTCTTGCTCTCGATGTGATTCATTCATGGGATAATCCCATATGATTACCCCTTATATCATCCTATCGTTGTCGAACTGCCCCTTTCCTATTCGTAAGTACGATGAAGACTCCGAAGAAAGGATGAAGACTTCATCATGATGACATAAAGCAGACAAGTGAAAACATCAATGTAGTCAATCGACCTCCTCGGGAAGGGAAACCAAGACCGAGAAGACCCGTTAGAATTTCGTAACCCCTTCCCCTTAAGCCCCCTCGTAAATCTCGGGACGAGATTTCTTATAGTGGAGGAGAATTGTGACGCCCCGATAATTAAGCTACAGTAACATATTAGTGATGCCACTTCACCACGATTACTGATGTTAACCTTGCGATGATTTAATCCCGTTCGAATTCAAAATTTAAAATCTAGCCAAATTATAAAAGTTTTCAAATGTCAAAAATAAAATGTTCATCATGTGTCAAATTTTCATTTGTTAATATTGGTGGTGAACCAACGTTTTTTGTAAGTGTTTAAATGCCCTAAACTAATTAAAACAGTGGCCTAAACAATAACTTAATTGCTTTTTAAATGATAAAAATACTGAACTAGTTTATTATGGGTTCAGGCTACATATGGCAGTGGCCTAATCATTGATACTAATTTAGGTTCTAACTCTATATTTTTTGTAAAACTAAAATAAAATAAATCTAAAAAGGTTAAAATAGAAATAGAAAATGGAAAAGAAAAAGGGAAAGAGCCCCCTGGGCCACTAGGCCCAAATGGCCAAGGCAACCCACCAGGTTTCGACCGGCCCAGCCGGCGCCCGTGTACAACCCATCCCACTCCCGTGACCTAAACCGCTACCCCCACTCCCCCGATCCTCTTCTATATCGGGGCAATGACCCCGGCGCGTCACGACGACTGCACCCCGCCCGAGCCAGCGCCCCGCCTGCCCGCTGCCGCCGCCGGACCGCCTCGCCTCGCCCCGACCCTTGCGCCACCTTGCTCCGACTCCTCTCGTCGGCTTCGACGCCACCTAACCGCCGCCAACCTCGCCCCCAAGCCGCCTCCACAAGTCTCACCGGTGAGGCGGCCTCCTCTCCCGTCCTCCCTTGCTCGCTCGCCCGACAGCGCTCCCGAGCCCGCTCTTGGCCTCCCTCGCCCAGTCGCCGCACCGCTTGGTCCTGCCGGCATCGCCCGCTCGCGCGCATGCCTTTGGCCTCGCCCCGCGTCGCCCCTGCTCCTGCTCTACTGCCTTGGCCGCTGCCTCGCCGCCCCTGCCCTGTGCCCGCAGCATCCCTCCCCTGCGCTGGCCACCGCAACCCTGCGCCCGGCCGGCCGCGCTCGCCTCCTGCCTCGCTCGCCCGCCCCTGACCCCGCCACTGGCCACCGCGGCTTGCGCCCCCCTGGCCGCCCGCGCCCGGCACTAGCCCCACGCGACCTCGCCCGTTCGGGCGACGCCCGCGCGCCCGTTAGCCCGCCTAGCGGCCTGGACCTATGACAGCCGGGCCCCACGCCTTGGAGAAGTAAAAACAAAATAAATAAGAATAAAATGAAATAATTAAATTAATTAATTAACCTAATTAGTTCTATTTAATTAACCTAATAAATTAGTTAAACTAATTAACTCCATTAGTTAATCTGTGACAATGACAACCTAGACCCACGCGTCAGTTGACCTAGTCAACGGTCAATGTTGACCACTGACGTCATGCTGATGCAGTAAACATATTGTCGAATTAAATTAATCCTGTTAATTCCAAAATTGATTTAAAACTCCGAAAAATAATATAAAATAATTCGTAACTCGGATGAAAATACTTTGAACATGAAAGTGGCTTAGAACGACGAGACGAATCCGAGTACGCAGTCCGTTCGTCTACCACACGTCCCTAGCATGACGAATGTGGAACCGTCCCCCTCCGTTTCGTCTGTCCGAAAATATCAGACTTCGGGAAAACATTCCCGGATGTTTTCGCCCTTCACCCATATAGTGTAGTACCGCGTTAGAACACCACTAGCTCTGCCTGTTGACTTGTCATGCATCTGTTTGCTTTATATTTATAGGAAATATGCCCATGCGTTGCAACGGGAGAGGGAAATTCTCGCTTGCAATCATGAAACTTGTAAATGCCCAATGACATAATCGCCCCATCGATCTTAGTTGTCCAACTTATCTTGGGCATGCTAGGTATTTATATGTAGTTACTATTGGTATGCATTGTAATCTAAGGAAGTCATGCTGGCCGGATAGTTATAGAGATGCATATTAATCTACATAGGTTATTTAAGAAAAGTAACTTCATGTACTAAAAAGTTAATTTGTTGTGATCTAATTATGGTAAAAAAATGTCTATCTAATAAAATAATACCAGTAGGCATGCAACATATGACACATATTTAAATTTGGAATTAAAGAAAATGACGGTCTAGAATGATAGTATGAGATTCTATCCAACATGAACCTGGCGAGTTTAAGCTGGAAAGTTTTCTCTTCTTCTTTCCAAGAGCTAAGTTGAATTGAATAACTTATGGAAGGTTGATGGCATGCTGGCATTGCGCAAAGAAATATTACTTCTTTTTTCCTTTTCAAGAAAACATGATTATTATTTATTATTTATTAAAAATAAAATGTCGACAAAACTAATCCATGTTATTGAGTTTGAACATTTTTATAAGACTTAATTTTTTAACACATGATTTTTCTGAAGTTTTAATCTTTGGGCGTTAGCAAAAAGAGATGCATACAATTAGAGTGCACCGCGAATTGAAATCTAACACACCCTACATCTGGATCTCCCTCTCCATTAATTTTCAAAGCTTATGCAACGTGCGAAAAAACACAAAACCTGCACCACGTGCCACTATGTGCCACTTTTGTATCCAACTCCAACAAACACCACAAATAAGATTACTCTCATCTCTAATGACATTATGAAATTAAAGTTATTTTACTAAAAGAAAAAAAATACAAATATCTAGATTAAAAAATGAATGAAAAACCATGAAACTTGCAGAAGTGGTTACGTTTTGTTGCTTTTCGCAAGTTAATGTTAGTTGTGTAAGGTGTGCAGATGATCTGAAAACTACGGGATTCAGGTATGAAGGAGACTTCTTTCAACTTGTAGAAAATGTGTGCAATAGGATAAAATTTTGATATGTAAGAATTTATTTAGACACGTGCACGTCCATATTTTCTGTATTTCAACTGACCGAGGGGATTTTAGTTACAATGGAAGAAAAAATTGGCATGCACTATATCTTACATCGCCAGTCCAAGTTTTTTTAACTGCCCTAAGTCGTTGGAACCGCGTGAGCAAGGGAGAGGTGTAGCCCGCAAAAAAAGAGATGTGCACGCTATGCCAGTTCAAGAAAAAAATTGTTGGAACCCTGAGCAAGGGAGAGGTGTCTCTAGTACATATTATGACATTCAATCTGAAAAAAAAGTATGACTAAATTTAAAAAGTGATGCGTGCATTAAAAAAAGTGAAAAGTTGTGCATGCATGCGAGATTAGTGTGTGGCAGCAGCATATAAAATACGCAATTGTTGCATGAGATTTTACAATCCCATTTCAACCTTGGGCACTCTTTTGCATCACCAATCCACCAATCCAAGCCCAACAATCGCCTATTTAATACGGTCTCTCTTTTTTCCATTAACTACATCAATCCGTACGTTGGATGCCTGTTAAATTCCCACCAATCCTGGAATTCCATTAATTCACCATGCCTGTTAAATTCCTACATCTTTCATTTTTAATTTCTTCCTTTCAAATGCCCCAGCAATCACCTGTTTTAGGTCGGGCCTCTCTTTCCCATTAACTCCACCAATCGAGGCGTCCAAGGTTGGGCCATTTTGTTGGGCCACGGTGTAGTTGTGTAATATACCAACGTCAGACGAATATTTATAGAGGACGAAATCCTGCACTTTCAAACAGGCAAGAGCTAGGGCAGTTGGTAGCGGACGGAAGTGAGAGTATACAGGTCGTGAGATTGAATCGCTCCACACGCTATTATTTTTTTCTATGTCGGCGTACTACAGACTAATAAATCGGAGAGGTACGTTAATTTTAGTACCACCTTGTTAACGGCTTTTGGGATAAAATTATCTAAGCGGGACGAAACCAAGAATATCACCTTGCTTTATTAGTAGGTATAGATATAGATTGTTTCTTCCTCCTCCGGTAAACCCCGAGACTGCTGTCGATGCCACTGAGATCGACTACGTCACCGACAAACCTTCTTCATGTTCAGCAGAGCTTCCAGGCAAGCAAACCCCCCTTGATCATTCCGATATCGCCCATTCCATTCTCTCTCATGCTTGCATTAGATTTTGCTACTCTTATTGGTTGCTCCTATTCTGATGCATAGCCTGCTTTTGTAACCTGCTATTGTACCTTACCTGGTTATCCTCAACTGCTTAGTATAGGTTGGTTTGTGATCCACCAGTGACCCCTCACCTTGTCCCAGTTGCCCCGGCTTGATGACTGATGACTCGATCAACGTGATCGGCATCCAGAGCCTGACACATCACATCACACCCACCCTAGTTGTACGACTCTGCAGAGCTACTATCGAGTGCCAAGGGTGATACCTCGTAACGCACTCCTGATGATAACTCTGTAGTGTAGCAATTCGGTCGTGGCCATCGAGGGTGATTCCTCCTTGACCACTCCCGATACGACTCTATCGTGCAACACTTCAAGTGTGAACCTCGAGGGTGATTCCTCATATGTTCACCTTGATGGTTTCATCGAGTGGGAATCCGTCAAGGAAGATTCCTCAGATTTCCCCCTTGATGACACGGACACACAGTTACCTTTACCACACTACTGGAATCAGGATCTTTGCCGTCAGCCAGCTCTTTGTCGTCTGCTAGCTGACGGCAAAGAAGGTCTCTGCCATCAGCTTACAGAAAATTGACGGCAAAGAAAGAGCTGGCGACAAAGATCATGTAAGCCGCCGGCCAGCTCTTTGCCGTCTGCTAGCAAAGACGGCCCAATGCCCAATACTAGAATACTAAAACTAGCCTGCTCACTATTCCTTCGCTTCTCCCTCTGTTGGAAATATGCCCTGGAGGCAATAATGAAGTGGTTATTATTATATTTCCTTGTTCATGATAATCTTTTATTATCCATGCTATAATTGTATTGACTGGAAACTCAAATACATGTGTGGATACATAGACAATAATATGTCCCTAGCGAGGCTCTACCGGACTAGTTCGTTGATCAAAGATGGCTGTGGTTTCCTGGCCATAGACATGAGTCGTCATTTGATAACGGGATCACATCATTAGGAGAATGATGTGATGGACAAGACCCAACCGTAAGCATAGCATTTGATCGTATTAGTTTATTGCTACTGCTTTCTTCATGTTAAGTATCTGTTCCTAAGACCATAATCATGCAACTCCCTAACACCGGAGGAATGCCTTGTGTGTATCAAACGTCAGTTCGTAATTGGATGATCATAAAGGCACTCTACAGGTATCTCCGAGGTTGTCTGTTGGGTTGGCATGAATCTAGACTGGGTTTTGTCACTCCATATGACAGAGAGGTATCCTTGGGCCCCTCTCGGTAATACAACATCACAAGAAGCTTGCAAGCAATGTGACTAAGGAGTTAGTCGCGGGATCTTGTATGACGGAACGAGTAAAGAGACTTACCGGTAACGAGATTGAACTAGGTATGGAGATACCGACGATTGAATCTCGGGAAAGTAACATACCGCTAAACAAAGGGAACTGCATACGTGATTGATTGAATCCTTCGCATCGTGGATCGACCGATAAAGATCTTTGTGGAATATGTGGGAACCAATATGGGCATCCAGGTTGCGCTATTGGTTATTGACCGAAGAGGTGTCTCAGTCATGTCCACATGATTCTCGTTGGTGACCGAATGTTGTTCACGTTGGAGTAGTATTGGGATATTCACGTTGGTGACCGAATGTTGTTCAAAGTCTGGGATGAGATCCCGGACATCACGAAGAGCTCTGGAATGGTCCAGAGGTAAAGATTTATATATGGGAAGTCATATTTTAGCTACTGGAAAAGTTTCGGGTTTTACCGGTATTGTATCGGGAAGCTTCCAGAAGGTTCTAGAAGGTTCCAGAGGATTCGGGAAGGGTCCCTCCAGCACCTAGGGCGTGCATGGGCTGTAGGAGGCGTCCTAGCCTTATTGGGCCACGCGCACCATACCCCTAAGGCACATCCGCCTAGGGGAAGGGAAACACTAAGGGGGAAGGGGCCTCCACTTCGCTTGGAGGGTATTCCTCCCCCTTTGGCCGCCCCCTCCTTGGAGGAGGGGCTAGGCTGCGCCCCCAGCCCTCCAACACCCATATATATAGTGGGGAAGAGGCGCAAGGGCTACCACAACAATTCCCACACCCTGCGGCCTCCCCTCTCTCCCGTTCTTCCTCGTTCATATTCCCGGAGGCGCTTGGCGAAGCCCTGCTGGGATTGCTCCACCATCATCTCCACCATGCTGGTTGAAATTCCATCTACTTCGGAGTTTGTGGGTGTTGATGTTCAAATTTCTTCCTTCCCTGGTCTTTTTTTGATTCAGCGGTATTGTGGGACGAAGCGGTCCGGACCAACTTTACATGTCCACGTACATGAGACCAGTTCCATCGACTGACATGCAACTTGTTGCATAAAGATGGCTGGCGGGTGTCTGTCTCTCCCACCTTAGTTGAATCGGATTCGACAATGGTGGTCCTTGTAGAAGGTTAAATATCAACTTGAATATCACCGTTGTGGCTTTGCGTAGGTAAGAACGGTTCTTGCTAGTCACCCATAGCGCAGCCACGTAAAATATGCAACAACAAATTACAGGACGTCTAACTTGTTTTTGCAGGGTGTGTTGTGATATGATATGGCAAAGACATGATAAGATTTATTTGATGTATGAGATGGTCATGTTTTGTATAGATTATCACGACTTGCATGTTGATGAATACGGCAACCTGCAGGAGCCATAGGGTTGTCTTTAATTATTGTATGACATGTGTGTCAATCATTAAGCACTATGTAATGCTTTACTTTATCGCTAAGTGGTAGCAATAGTTATAGAAGCATGGTTGGCGTCACAACCCCGATGGTGACACGATGATGGATATCATGGTGTCATGCCGGTGGCGATGGAGATCATGTCGGTGCTTTGAAGATGGAGATCAAAAGCACAAGATGATGGCCATCTCATGTCACTTATGATTTGCATGTGATGTTAATCCTTTTATGCATCTTATTTTGCTTAGGACGACAGTAGAATTATAAGGTAATCCCTCACTGAAATTTCAAGATAAAGGTGTGTTCTCCCCAAGTGTGCACCGTTGCGAAAGTTCGTCGTTTCGAAGCACCACGTGATGATCGGGTGTGATAGACTCGGCGTTCACATACAATGGGTGCAAGCCAGTTTTGCACATGCGGAACACTTGGGTTAAACTTGACGAGCCTAGCATGTACATACATGGCCTCGGAACAAAAGAGACCGAAAGGTCAAACATGAGTCATATTGTAGATATGATCAACATGGAGATCTTCACCATTGAAACCACCTCATCTCACGTGATGATCAGACTTGGGTTGGTGAATTTGGATCATGTTACACTTGGACAACCGGAGGGATGTTGATTTGACTGGGAGTTCTTAAGTAATATGATTAATTGAACTCATTATCTTGAACAAAAGTCTAAGTTTTGTCTTTGCAAATTATGTTGTAGATCAATGGCTCACGTAGTCGCTCCCCTGAATTTCAATGCATTCCTAGAGTAAGCTAAACTGAAAGACGATGGAAGTAACTTTGTGGACTAGGCCCGTAATCTGAGGATTATCCTCACGGCTGCCCAAAAGAATTATGTCCTTGATGCACCGCTTGGTGCGCCACCCCCTCCAGCAACTGCGGACGCCGTGAATACTTGGTAGTCGCGCGTTGATGAGTACTCAATAGTTCTGTGCGCCATGCAGTATGGCTTAGAACCGGGACTTCAAAGTAGTTTTGAACGTCATGGAGCATATGAGATGTTCCAGGAGTTGAAGTTTATTTTTGAGAAAAATGCCCGGATCGAGAGGTATGAGACCTCCAATAAGTTCTATGCTTGCAAGATGGAGGAGAACGGTTCTGTTAGTGAGCGCATACTCAGAATGTCTGGGTATTACAACCGTCTGGCAGAGTTGGGAGTTGAGCTCCCGCCTCAGGAGATCACTGACAGAGTTCTTCAATCACTACCACCTAGCTACAAGAGCTTTGTGTTGAACTATAATGTGCAAGGGATGAACAAGTCAGTCTTCATGCTATTCGCGATGCTAAAAGTCGCTTATTCAGACATCCAGAAGGAGCATCAAGTGTTGATAGTCAATAAAACCAATAGTCTCAAAAAGAGCAAGGGAAAGAAGGGAAAGAGTGGCAAAGCAGTTGCTCCTCCTCCCGTGAAGAAACCCAAGGCTGGACCCAAGCCAAAAACGGAGTGCTTCTATTGCAAGGGAACTGGCCACTAGAAGTGGAATTGCCCCAAGTATCTAGCCGACAAGAAGGGGGGCAACGTCAACAAAGGTATATATGATATACATGTTATTGATGTGTACCTTACCAGCTCTCGTTGTAATGCCCGGGTATTTGATACCAGTGCGGTTGGTCACATTTGCAACTCTAAATAGGAACTACGAAATAGAAGAAGGCTGGCGAAGGACGAAGTGGCGATGTGCGTGGGAAATGGTTCCAAGGTTGATGTGATCACCGCCGGCACACTCACTCTTCTATTACCATCGGGATTAATGAAAAACTTGAATAATTGTTATTTAGTGCCTGCGTTGAGCATGGGCATTATATCTGGATCTTGTTTAATGCGAGACGTGTACTCATTTAAACAGAGAATGATGGCTGTTCTATTTATATGGGTAATATCTTTTATGGTCATGCACCCATTGTGAGGGGTTTATTCTTATTGAATCTCGATAGTGATGATACACATGTTGATAACATTGACGCCAAAAGATGTAGAGTTGATAATGATAGTACCACAGTCTTGTGGCACTGCCGCTTAGGTCATATTGGTGTAAAGCGCATGAAGAAACTCCATGCCGATGGACTTTTGAAGTCACTTGATTTTGAATCACTTGACACATGCGAACCATGCCTCATGGGCAAGATGACCGAAACCCTGTTTTCCGAAACAATGGAATGGGCAAGTGACTTGTTGGAAATCATACATACTGATGTGTGTGGTCCGATGAGTGTTGACGCGCGCGGTGGATATCGTTACTTTCTCACCTTCACCGATGATTTGAGTAGATATGGGTATATTTACTTAATGAAGCATAAGTCTGAAATGTTTGAAAAGATCAAGCAATTTCAGAGTGAAGTTGAGAATCATCGTAACAAGAAGATTAAACTCCGATGATCTGATCGAGGGGGAGAGTATCTGAGTTATGAGTTTGGCAATCACTTAAGACAATGTGGAATTGTTTCACAACCAATGCCGCCTGGATCACCACAGCGTAATGGTGTGTCTGAACGTTGTAATCGTGCCTTATTGGATATGGTGCGTTCTATGATGCCCCTTACCGATCTGCCACTCTCGTTTTGGGGTTATGCATTAGAGACAGTTGCATTCACTTTAAATAGGGCACCATCTAAGTTCGTGGAGATGACAACGTATGAACTATGGTTTGGCAAGAAATCTAAGCTGTTGTTTCTTAAGGTTTGGGGCTGCGATGCTTATGTCAAAAGGCTTCAGCCAGAAAAGCTCGAACCCAAAGCGGACAAATGCGTCTGCATAGGATACCCAAAGGAGACGATTGGGTATACCTTCTATCTCAGATCCGAGGGCAAAGTGTTTGTCACTAAGAACGAGTCCTTTATCGAGAAAGAGTTTCTCTCGAAAGAATTGAGTTGGAGAAAGATAGAATTTGATGAGGTTATTGAACCTTTACTTCAACTAGAGAGTAGCACATCACAGAAAGATGTTTCTGTGGCTCCTACGTCAGTTGAAGAGGAAGCTAATGATAGTGATCATGAAGTTTTGAATCAAGTTACTATCAAACCTCGTAGGTCGACAAGGATACGTACTGCTCCTGAGTGGTACGGTAACCCTGTCTTAGAGGTCATGTTGTTGGACAACGATGAACATACGAGCTATGGAGAAGCGATGGTGGGCCCGGATTCCGACCAATGGTTAGAGGCCATGAAATCCGAGATGGGATCTGTTGGGGATATTACCACTTGGCGTAAACCGGCCAGGAGAGGCCGGGTTAACCCCATAAGTAGTTCATCTGTATCTGAAGCCCATGAAGACAGACGATGACGCTTTGTGAAGGCCAGGGCCCAAAGCCGGTTTAAGGCCTGTAGACATAAACCGACGTTGATATGTAAACTTGTGTTGATAAGATATAAGTAACAGAGACCGAGCCGGACACGATTATGAGCCGGCCTCGGGATTCTGTAAACCGACGGGCGTCAACCCATGTATATAAGGGGACGACCCGGCGGCGGTTCAAGGACAACAGACAACAACTCGAGACCCAGGCAAAGCGTATTCGCTCCCTGGTCATCGAAACCCCATCAATTCCATCACAACTAGACGTAGGCTTTTACCTTCATCGTAAGGGGCGAACTAGTATAAAACTCTCTTGCGTCCCTTGTCCGCTTTAACCCCTTTAAGCTAACCCGTATCGATGGCTCCACGACTAAGTCCTTTCTCTAGGACATCTGCCGTGACAAAACCACGACAGTTGGCGCCCACTGTGGGGCTATCACACGATGGTTTCAAGTTCTTAGAGGGCCCCTTCGAAGGACTCAAGGGTTACGCTGTGGGCCGGATGACCAAGAGTCGTCGCGGCAAGCTCTACATCGACGATGCAGGCTGGGGCCCCGAGGCCGGCTCAATCGAGTACGGGTACCGGGTCCCCTTTGGTGGCATACACATTTTCATTGGCAAGATCGGCGAACCGGGCCCTGAGCCGGACATCTGCACCGACCTCGTCGAGACGGCTCAGCGTGCGAGATCTGCCCGGGTCAAGCCTGTCATGAAGCGTGCCTTCGTGGGAGTTATCCATGGAGGGGAATCTGAGGATAGATCGGAATCTGGTGGTGAGACCGTCGTTTATCCCGGCGACGAGTCATCAACCGGAGAGACCGAGTCGTTATATCAGTTACAAGATGGCCGGATTGGGGGCTGTTCCGATGGTGACAGTATTCCGGACCCCTTTGATCTGCCAAACCGGGTTGCGATCTTCATGGCCGGCATACAACCGGCGCTCCACTCTTCGACCGCAGCGACGATGATTTCCGGATCGGCAGCGGCGGCAGCAGCCGGGGCAGGAGGCCCTGTGCGACCGCCAGCTCAGGTTCTATCTGATTTGTTTGATGCGTTGGCAACGCTGATGGCGGAGGTTAACCTGGCATATCAGGATGCACACAATGCGGAAATCGCGGAAGTGAAAGATCAGATCACCCAGGCCAAAGCCGACTTAGCAGCTGAGGATACCAGGATAGCCGCGGAGCGGGCCGCTTTGGATGCACAAGCTTACCGGATTATGCTGGATCAGAGTGCGTCGAACGAAGTCCTGAAGAGGAGGCACCGATCTCGCTTACCGCCGGTTTATGACGCTAGAAATCTCTTTAACACCCCAGGAGCAGGGACCAGTAATCCGCCGGTGGTAAACCGGGCGGAGGCACCGGGGGCAGGGGCGCCGACGTTTGGTGGATCCGCCTCGTCAGAACAACATTGTAGCACCACATGTCCCCACGCCACCGGGTCATTATTCTAACCCGATGGACAACATTGTCGCTGCCGCTTCACGGCTGGCGGCCATCCCAATCGAAGGCGATTCTTCGGCGGCAGTCGAGACGCGTCGGGTTAAGGAGCTTCTTCAGACAACCTTGGTTCAACAGGAGGCTTATTCATATAGTCGCGATCGGATTCATTCCACTCCCCGTCCAAGCCGGAGTTACAGCAGGCGTATGGACGAACCGACAGTGTCAAGCAATGCGCGGAACCGTGATCCGCCCCGTGGCAATAACCCGGCGGGTGATGCTGGTGATGCTCAGGAGGTGGTGGACCGGGCTCGGGCACGCAGAGAGGCCGAGTTAGCGGCGCGGCATGAAGCCCGTCAGCTTACTCCGGTTCGTCCAGCCAGATCAGTGGAACCAGGAGTTACCTCTAGTTCTTTGGGAGTGCCATGTCTTGTCCCAGCGTCGCGCAATGTGCGCCTGCCCAAGGATTTCAAGGGCCCACGCAAGGTGCCGAATTACACCGCCGATTTATCCCCTGAAACATGGGTCGAAAGCTATGAGATGGCCATGGAGATGCTGGATGTGGATGATGCGGCATGTGTGAAATACTTCACCATGATGCTAGAAGGGACAGCCCGCACTTGGTTAAAGAGCTTACCGGCTAATTCTATCAGGTCATGGGCCGAGTTGAGAGACCGGTTTATTCAAAATTTCAAGGATACATGCAAGAAGCCCATGTCAATTGTGGACTTAGCCGCCTGTGTCCAGGAGGAAGGAGAGTCAACAACCCATTGGGTGCGCCGGGTTTCGGAGATTTTGCATTCATCGGACCGCATCAACGCTGACACCGCAGTTTTAACATTGGAAGGCAATTGCCGGTTTGAACCCCTGAAGTTGAAGTTGGGACGGCTCAAACGTCATTGTAATGACATGGGAACCCTCATGGCTGCACTGGTGAAGTATGCCGACTCTGATAGTACCAAGGATCCCGAGTCTGACGATGATAAGACAGGGAAGGGAAAGAAGAGCGGCAACACCAAGGGGCAGCACCACAACCCGGCGGGTAATGGAAACGGCGGCAAGCGTAAGGTGGACCACGGTTTAGAATTTGTGGCTAACACTAATACACATGACAAGGGCTAGCGGCGTAAGGGTAAACCACCCCAGCACGGTGGAAGGCCAAGTCCTAATCCGGACCATTTGTCTTATCTGTTGAACCAGCCGTGTCCAAAGCATGGGACGAAGGAGGACCCGTCCACACACCTCTAGAAAGATTGTTACATCATGCAAGAGTTCAAAAATTCTGATTCTTTCCGGTATGATCATGGACTAGGAGTCGGTTCGGGCCCCGGCTCTCATGGGCCGGGTTATGGCGGAGGAAATTCCGGTTCAGGCTTCCATGGTAATCAGGGTGGACATAACAATCAAGGTAATCAGGGTAACCAAGGCGGCTATAATCACCAGGGCAATCAGCAGCAGCAGCAGTCGGGTTACCAGAGCAACCCGAAGCAGTTGAATAGCGGACAGTATCATGTCTTCACCACTAGCTTGGACAAGCGTGATCAGAAGCTTCATAAAAGGGCGGTGAATGCCGTTGAACCGGCGGTGCCCCGTTATTTGCGCTGGTCCGAGCAGCCGATTGTGTGGAGTAGAGAAGATCATCCGCCCCGGGTTGACAATCCGGGTCATCTGGCTCTGGTGGTGGCACCTCAGGTGGGAGGTTATAAGTTCACTAAGGTACTCATGGATGTAGGGAGTAGTATCAATATCCTTTATTATGAAACTTTCCATCGCATGGGGTTAACAGATAGAAATCTTAAACCGCCCAATACGGTGTTCCATGGCGTGGTGCCTGGTAAGTCGGCATATCCTGTTGGTAAGATAGCTCTGTAGGAGGCCTTTGGAGATGAGAATAACTCGAGATCAGAAACCTTGACCTTTGAAGTGGTGAAAATCAGCAGCCCGTATCATGCCCTATTTGGACGGCCAGCTTATGCTAAGTTTATGGCGCGGCCCTGTTATGTCTATCTACAACTCAAGATGCTGGGTCACAAGGGAACTATAACCGTGCATGGGAGCCGCAAGATTGCTCTGGAGTGTGAAGAAGGTGATGCGGCTTATGCTGAGTCAGTTTGTGCAACAGAAGAGTTGAAGTTTTACAAGGACAATGTTGATCCGGCAGATATGACTTCGTTGAAGAAACCAACTACAGAGCATGATCCGGCCCTGAAGTTTAAATCAGCTGATGAGACTAAGCTTGTTGACTTCGTGCCTGGCGATTCGTCCAAGCAGTTTAGCATCAGCGCTAACTTGGATCCGAAATAGGAAAGCGCGCTCATCGAGTTCATCCGTGAGAATCGGGACATCTTTGCATGGAAGCCTTCTGACATGCCAGGTGTACCGAGAGAACTCGCTGAGCACACTCTCAATGTTGATCCCAAGTATAAACCGGTCAAGCAGTTTCTCCGCCGGTTCAATGAAGAAAGACGCAAAGCTATTGGAGAAGAAGTAGCCAGGCTCTTGGCGGCTGGATTTATTGTTGAAGTATTCCATCCTGAGTGGTTGGCTAATCCGGTGTTGGTCCTCAAGAAGAATGGCACTTGGCGTATGTGTGTGGACTACACAGATCTCAACAAAGCTTGTCCAGCAGATCCTTTTGCCCTTCCCCGTATTGATCAAATTATTGATGCTACGGCGGGTTGCGAGCGTTTAAGCTTTTTGGATGCATACTCTGGTTATCATCAGATCAAAATGGCAGTTAAGGACCAGGAGAAGACAGCCTTCATAACTCCCTTTGGAGCCTTCTGCTATGTGTCCATGCCCTTTGGGCTCAAGAGTGCCCAGGCGACTTATCAACGGTGTGTGCAGAATTGTCTGCATAAACAGATCGACCGCAATGTTCATTCCTATGTGGATGATATTGTGGTAAAATCAAGGAAGGAGACATTGATTGATGACTTGAAGGAAACCTTTGATAACCTGCGGGTTTATAAAATGATGCTTAATCCGGCCAAGTGTGTCTTTGGTGTACCTGCAGGCAAGCTCTTGGGCTTTTTGGTGTCTAACAGGGGCATTGAAGCTAATCCGGAAAAAAAATCAAAGCCATCACCTCCTTGGCTAAACCAAAGTGTATCAATGATGTTCAACGCCTGGCAGGCCGGATTGCCGCGTTGAGCCGGTTTGTCAGTCGCCTTGGCGAGAAGGCCATCCCTTTATATCAGATGTTGAAGAAAACGGATAACTTCGTCTGGAGTGACGCCACTAATGAAGCATTTGAGGACTTAAAGCGGCAGCTGGCTAATCTGCCGATTCTCGCTGCTCCAGTGGACAGAGAACCATTGTTGCTATATGTGGCACCTAACGCTCGGGCTGTTAGTGTGGCTATTGTGGTGGAGCGCAAGGAGGCAGGAAAGGAATATCCGGTTCAGCGGCCGGTTTACTATATCAGTGAGGTACTTATTGAGTCCAAGAAGAGGTACCCGCATTGGCAAAAATTGGTGTATGGGGTTTTCATGGCAAGCCGGAAGCTTAAGCAGTATTTCCAAGGTCATCCCATCATGGTGGTCAGCTCTGCTCCTTTGGGGGATATAATCCAGAACAGGGAAGCAACTGGTCGGATTGCTAAGTGGGCTATCAAGCTCGGGCCTCACGGGTTGAAATACATACCCCGAACGGCGATCAAATCTCAGGCACTTGTGGATTTCATCAATGATTGGACAGAATTACAAGCGCCAGAGGAGAAGCCGGATCACACTTATTGGACTATTCATTTTGATGGGTCCAGGCAATTGGAGGGCTCGGGGGCTGGAGTCGTATTAATTTCCCCACGAGGTGATAAGTTTTGTTATGTTCTCCGTTTAATGTTCCTTTGCACTAACAATGCAGCTGAATATGAGGCTTTACTACATGGTCTTCGGATGGCTAAAGAGATGAACCTAAGCCGAGTTAAGTGCTTCGGTGACTCGAATCTGGTGGCTCAACAAGTGTCCGGCACTTGGGATTCCAAGGACCCACTAATGGCAGTATATCGTCGTGAGGTGGATATTGTTGCAGGCCACTTTAAAGGTTATCAGGTGGATCATGTGGACCAGCGGAAGAATGAAGCGGCGGACGCTTTAAGACGCCTGGGTTCCCAACGTAAACCGGTTCCACCTAATGTCTTCCTGGATGTTTTGCATAATCCGTCCATCAAGCTCCCTGGTGAAGAGGATTTGGCTGTTCCTGATCCGGAGGCTCGGTTGGTGGCGGCTCTTCATGTTATCCCGGATTGGACGGTTCCATATCTGGCGTATATAAACCGAGGCGAGTTACCAGAGGATGAAACTTTGGCCAGGCAGATAACCCGGCGGTCCAAGTCCATGACTATATCAGTGGAGAGTTACATCATTGCAGTGTGACAGGGGCGTTTCAACGCTGTGTGTCTCCTGAGGAAGGCCGTGAAATTTTGCGTGAGATCCACGAAGGAGATTGTGGTCACCATGCCGGTTCAAAATCTTTGGTGGCCAAGGCGTTTCTTCATGGTTTCTATTGGTTGACAGCTCATGCTGATGCCGAGGACTTGGTCAAAAGATGTGATGGCTGTCAGAAATTCTCAAGGCGCGCTCATGTACCAGCTCAAGAATTGAGGATGATTCCAATCACCTGGCCGTTTGCAACTTGGGGCTGGATATGGTTGGGCCTTTCAAGAGGTCCAAGGACAAGAAGACCCACCTTTTGGTGGCGGTTGATAAGTTTACGAAGTGGGTGGAGGCAGAGCCAGTTAGTAAGTGTGACGCAGCCACGGCGGTTCAATTCCTCAAAAAGGTGATCTTTCGGTTTGGCTTTCCACACAGCATTATAACAGACAATGGTACCAATCTGTCAAAGGGTGCCATGAAGGAGTTCTGTCAACGTGAGCACATCCGGCTTGACATGTCATCAGTGGCTCACCCCCAGTCCAATGGTCAAGCGAAGAGGGCCAATCAAGAGATCTTGAGAGGCATCAAACCCCGGCTTATGGTTCCTTTGCAACGGACGCCGGGTTGTTGGGTTGAGGAGTTACCTTCTGTGTTGTGGAGCATCAATACCACACCCAACAGATCAACAGGATACACACCATTATTCATGGTTTATGGAGCGGAAGCAGTTCTTCCTAGTGACATCCGTCATGACTCGCCTCGTGTAGCGGCATATGTTGAAGCTGACAACGAGAAGGCACGGCAGGAACCTCTTGACCTGTTAGATGAAGAACGTGACATGGCGGCAGCCCGTTCGACGATTTATCAGCAAGATCTGCGTCGTTATCATAGCCGCCGGGTTAGAACCAGAACCTTTCAAGAAGGTGATTTGGTGCTTCGGCTCATCCAGGATCAGACAGATATGCACAAGCTATCCCCCCTTGGGAAGGACCCTTTGTGGTCAGCAAGAATCTACACAACGGGTCGTACTACCTAATCGATGTCCGAGAGCGCAAAGACTCACGTAAATCGGAGGAGGAGACCAACCGGCCGTGGAATATTGCTCATCTTCGGCCTTACTATACTTGAGCTATAGGCTCTGCTTATGTACATATTATGACATTGTATATATATAATAAACTGGAACCTCAGCTATAGCGGGGTATCTGTTGTTTTTCTTACATCATGTGTGGTTACATGGAGCTTACAAAGCGGCGTCCGTTTTACCCCTTGATTTAGCTTCTCAAAGCTTCATATTAGATCACTTGGGGGCTTGGTCGTATCCGAACCATAGCTACACCTCTTGATCGGCGCAATGCCACAACATCACTTGGGGGCTTGGTCGTATCTGAACCATAGCTACACCTCTTGATCGGTGCAATGCCACAGCATCACTTGGGGGCTTGGTCGTATCCGAACCATAGCTACACCTCTTGATCGGCGCAATGCCACAGCATCACTTGGGGGCTTGGTTGTATCCGAACCATAGCTACACCTCTTGATCGGTGCAATGCCACAGCATCACTTGGGGGCTTGGTCGTATCCGAACCACAGTCACACCTCTTGATCGGCTCAAAGCCACATCAATCCGGGGCCAAAAGAGAGTGTCGTAAAACAACAGCTCAAACATAGGCACCCACTGAGCACAGCTCACAATGTTGTTTGGAGATTTTTTGCTGTTGAATTTAGGGCCTGGCAGTCCGTGAAAAGCCTCGACTACAAAAGTTTTATTTGCCTTTTGCTAAGTTTCTCTTTCTTTTGGTAAGATTTGTGATGTTTTCAAACCGGTGTTTATCAACCCGGTTAGGCTGTCAACTACAAGTTGTCAGTACATGGTCAAGTTATAATCCGGAGACTGTCAGCCCGGTCTGGTTTCGACTCAAAGTCACCACTATGGAATAAACCGGTGTTTATCACAACTCGGAGCGGTTTTATTGTAAACCGGCATCCTATAACAGGAGTTACTTTTTCCCCGGATTAGGGTTATTACCCTCATTACAAGGTTGGTCAGCCAACACTATGCCTAAAGGTCACAGGTATCATATATTTCCATATTTGGTTATCTTTTACAACCTTGGTTATAAACCTTGGTCATATATATATTTGGGTATCATGACCCGCCCGATGGTAAACCGCCAGGGCACTTTTAGCTTCTTATCTGCAGGAACAACTTGAACAAATAGCTATGGATTATGAACATCATATCTTAAGCATGACGGATTAGCACGCATCAGTTGCAGATAAATATGCACGAAGGCATAACAGACCAAGTGTTTTAACTAGCCTATTA
Source organism: Triticum aestivum (assembly GCF_018294505.1). Lineage (NCBI taxonomy): Eukaryota > Viridiplantae > Streptophyta > Magnoliopsida > Poales > Poaceae > Triticum > Triticum aestivum. Next base: position 487,828,284 of record NC_057805.1, on the reverse strand, counting down.
CAAGGCGTTTCAGTGCCCAAAGGGATAATTGTTTCTCAATAAGTATTACAACACGTGGAAGACTAAACCGGCCCCCGGATTATGATTGCTTATCAGCTTGACCTGACGGCTGCGGATCATCTTGCACCGGTTCATCTTCTTCGTCTCTACCCAGCGGCTGGAAGTCAACAGTTGTCCAGTCAGTCCCAGTTAAATCTTGAAACACAGCTTCGTCGCTTATAAGGGTGGACGGTTGAATGTCAGGGGCATAAGTGTGCTTACAGATTGGAGGGATTAGGTTTTGAGCCTCAGGAGTTGGTGTAGCAACCCGCTTGTTATTGGTATCATAACTCGCCTGGTAAAATGAAAGATCAGCCTCTGCAGCAAGTTGACAAGCCAGTGGACGTACTTCCCGGTTTATGGCGCGAAGATCTTCAGTGCCAAATTCTGATCCATCTTCTTTTAAGCTTGGGTAGCCTTTAGCCACTTCCGTCGGATCAAGATCAGGCACCGATGCTTTTGCCCGGGTTAGTGCGGTCAGAGCGCCAGCCCTTGCAGCAGACCTCTTTAGTTCTTCTACCTGGGAAGGCAGCATAGATAGCCTGTCTAAGGTATCCTTGATTAACGACGGGGGCGGCTTATTGTGTGAAGCGGTGCAGATAATTCATTGTGCGCTGGTATACAGTTGTTCTATCAGTGTGTAGGCAGCCTTCAGCTTCTTCTGAACATCAGAGCCCAGATGACTAATGCGAGTTCCTGCATCATTGCAAACATCAGTAAACCGGCAACGCATGGGAAGATATGTTGAAAGAATAAAGCAAGGATGCTTACCAAACACAGCAGCAGTCATGGCATGTATCTGCCACTTTACACCAGTCAGCTCGTCTACCACCGGTTTGAGAGCTGCTTCTGCGTCTTCAGCTATTTTCTGTAAAGCGGATTTCTCTGTGTTCCAATCCGCCCGCTCCTTGGTGAAGCTCTCCTTTAGCTTTTCCATAGCTGCTAGGGCGCTCGTCAGCTCATATTTTGCTTTCGAAGTTTCGGCCTGTTGGGACTTGATGTTCTCTTGCAGATCAGCGGTTTGGCTTTCCTTCTTGCTCAGTTCAGCCTATAAAGAGACAGATACATAATGAGTTGACAGTACATATTTGAAGTACCAAGCACATAACAAGTTATGCCCTTGATACTTGGGGGCTAATGCATATTTGCTCCTTATCAGAAATTTCTACAAGTCCCAAGCACAATACAAGTATTAATCTCGGCACTTGGGGGCTAATGTGTGTTTGCTCAAAAACTGTTGGTAGGGGAATTCATATATAGTCCCGGTTAAGCCGGCCCTTGGGGGCTATATCGGTGAAAGAGTAGTATGGCAAATTTTAAGGAACCGGTTCATCATAAAGAAGTAATCCGGTCCCTGGAGGCTAAATATGCAAAGTTAAGTTATGACAAAAGCCCCGGTTTAGATTGGTATCATAAACCGTCACTTGGGGGCTACTAGGAGTTGATAAACTGCAATTGGACAAAAGAGAAAAATAGTAGTTACCTCATATCGCTCCTTCATCAAGTTTACCAAACTAGCTTCATAGTCACGGCTGGTATACAGACGGTTCAAGAAGCCAGAGTGAATGTCTTGAGCATTGAGATGGGCGTAGCTTGATAAATCGGCATTCCATTTGCCTTTGCCAATAGCAGAGAGCTCGTCCTTAGCAGTATGCTTTGACAAAGCGATAGGGTTGCCAGGAGTGGTGTGGCCAGTGCCAGTAATCATAATGTCATCATCTTGGTCATCAGCAGCCTTCAATGGAGTTGGCGGTTTGTCGGTATCCTTAACTGGACTGACCGGTTTGTCATCAGTTCGGACAGGGCTGGTTGGCCGGTCTGCATGGCTTGTAGTGTCAACTTGCACTTGTTCGGCAAGGAAGTCATGGTCTTGAGGCGGCGGATCATTAAGCATGGCGTCAGCGTCGGTTTCTTCCGGATCTGGAGTTGTTTCCGGTTCAGCAGCTACATTATCATTAGCCGGTTTGTTTAACTGAGCCTTCTTGCTGGGTCTTGGCTTGGCGCTGAGAAAAGATAGACATAAGGATCAGTACAGTATCTAAAGATAACACATCAAGAATAAAGACACGTGCATAGCTCACCCAGGAACTGTTTTGAGGGGTGGAAGCTGTGTGGCCGATGACTCGCCAGAAGATGAGTGAGAAGTACCCTGATAATTTGAATCAGACGGGTTAAGAGGCTGGCGGAAACAACCTGCTTTGGGGCATGAAGTATCAATGGGATAAGAGACCTCTGATCGGCGTTTCCGAACCGGACTGTTCGGTAAACCGGCGGAGGTAACTACCTGGCCGCTGTGCCGGGTTGTACGGCGAGCCTCGTGCTGCTGCGTCTTCAAAAGAAAGTTTGGGTCCAAGTAAGCAAGAGGGTGAGAAAATTTTACTTTCCGGTTTGCTTGACGGATTTTTGATGTTGGCAGAGGATCTGAATCGGAGGAAAGAATGGTTACCTCTACGTCCTCAGCATGACTGCCTTCAGCGTCGTCCTGATAATAATCATTGTCAATGAGATGTATGAAAAATGAACCAAGAGAGTCAAGTTCTACCTCTGGTTCCGGATTACCCACATCGTCATCAGCTGGTGGATCGGAGGATGCAGTGGTCCTTCTCTTGGCAGGTTTTTTAACAACCTTGGTCTTTGGATGAACTGGCTTGACTGGTTTGTCTTGTGGCTTCGCCGGTTTGTCTTGTGATGGTTTCTTGTTCCAGAACGGATCATCACCCTGTCAGAAATAATCACACTTTCAGAGAATATTTGGACAGAAGCAACTTCAGATAAAAAGATTATATGATTCTTACAGCTGGTGGTTTGTTGAAGGTGCAGAAAGGGAGTAGTCCGGTTTGGGCACAGACAGCCTCCGGTTCGTTCAGTATCTTTTTTACAGCCTCAGTGACTTCTGCATCTGTGAGATGAATGTCAATGTGCCGCTGAGCATCATTCAAACTCCCCATATACTCACACATCAAACCGGAGCGCCGACTTAAGGGCAGAATACTCCAGCTTATCCAACAACGAGCAAGATCAACTCCTGTCAAACCGTTTGCCATGAAGGCTCTAAGCTTTGATAATTGAGGAGCATAGTTGGCCCTTTCTCTTGCAGTCAACCTCTGAGGAAAAGGATGTGTGTTGCTCAGGCGTTCAGGGCGGTAACCCGGCAGGGGGTTTTCATCAGGTGGAGATGTATCCATGCAATAAAACCAAGTCTGGTTCCACTCTTTGGGGTGACTGTGGAGTTTGGGATGAGGGAAGGTGACTTCTTTCCTTTTCTGAACCGCCATTCCGCCCAGTTCCGTATTGGGTCCATCCGAGAACTCTGTGCGACGGTTTAAGTGAAAGAAATCCCTAAACAGTTCGACTGTAGGTTCCTCTTGCAAGTAAACCTCACAGAAGACTTGGAAGTGGCAGATGTTGGTCACAGAATTGGGACCGATGTCTTGAGGGCGCAGCTGAAAATTGGCTAGTACATCTCGGGAAATTTTTGAACCGAGAGGGCTAAAACCTCATCCGAGGTGATCAGCAAACACGACTACCTCTCCATCCTTGGGTGTAGGAGGATTTTCCGCGCCAGGGACCCTCCAGTGGATGACATCTTTTTTGGCTAAAGCGCCCGTTTTAACAAGATTGGTTAACTGTTCTTCGGTTACTCGAGAAGGAGCCCAATTGCATTCATAGACTTGCTTGGCCATGGCAATGGAAGTCTGAAACATGATTATTGCCGGTTTAAGATTCATAGTGGACAACTATAGAGCGATATAAGGATACAAGCATATTGATAAACCGGATTTCGTTATTTGTAAACCGGAATCTGACAATGGAAACAGTTTAATGCATTGGCGGTTCAACAGGGGACTAATGGTATCTACCGGGTCATCATTGTTTCTGTGAAGTTAAACCGCCTAATCTGGTATTGAAGATACAGATCTAAGAGGCATAAGTGAAAGAAAAACAAGTTTCACAACTTGGCATAGTAATTTCAGATCTGCGGTGCGTTGGAAAATCAAAATATGTTCTGACCTAATTTCAAGTGTTCGAACAGTTCAGCAAAGTTCAGATAAGTTTTATACAAAGCAGATGCCCTAACGAGGAAAAAGGAGTTTAAACTACAAGGGCACTGGAAAATATTAGATCTAACTAGCCATTGGTGTTGCTAAAGAGGAACAGGGAAGAACAGCTCCAGGAACTTCGAAGAACTCTGATGAACACTAAACCCTAATGGCGGATCTAGGGTGAGGAGAAGAGGAACTTACTGGTGACGAGGAAGCAGTGGAGGATTGCCGCGTTTCTATGGTGCGATCAGGCTGATGCAGCGGCTGTTGTTGAGGCAGATGCGAAGACCGACGGCGGCGGCGGAGCTCGAAGGGTTGGTCGGCGCGAGGAAGAAGACAATGCGAAGAGGCACGAGGGGGAAAATGGAAAGACCCCCTGGCCCTATTTATAAAGGCAGAAAGATAAGCGTCAGGCGTGAAAATCGAGGAGCCTAAATTTTGGATATGAGGCGGAGCTGTCGCCTCGATTGTCGGAGGCTCGTTAACGACAGGTGACATCACAGCGGTTTACCATGATCCTAGAAGATGATGTCACGGCGGTTTACAAGATTATGTGAAGATGTTGAAGAAGAAATTTTCTTAAGTATTGAGGATTGACATGAACCAGTTCAAATCAATCTGGGGCCTAATGCTTGGATATTACCACTGGGCGTAAACCGGCCAGGAGAGGCCGGGTTAACCCCATAAGTAGTTCATCTGTATCTGAAGCCCATGAAGACAGACGGTGACGCTTTGTGAAGGCCCAGGGCCCAAAGCCGGTTTAAGGCCTATAGACATAAACCGGCGTTGATATGTAAACTTGTGTTGATAAGGTAGAAGTAACAGAGACCGAGCCGGACACGATTATGAGCCAGCCTCGGGATTCTGTAAACCGACGGGCGTCAACCCATGTATATAAGGGGACGACCCGGCGGCGGTTCAAGGACAACAGACAACAACTCGAGACCCAGGCAAAGCGTATTCGCTCCCTGGTCATCGAAACCCCATCAATTCCATCACAACTAGATGTAGGCTTTTACCTTCATCGTAAGGGGCCGAACTAGTATAAAACTCTCTTGCGTCCCTTGTCCGCTTTAACCCCTTTAAGCTAACCCGTAGCGATGGCTCCACGACTAAGTCCTTTCTCTATGACATCTGCCGTGACAAAACCACGACAAGATCCATGTATGAAAACAAAGTATGGACTTTGGAAGTATTACCTGAAGGGCGAAAGGCCATTCAGAATAAATGGATCTTCAAGAAGAATACGGACCCGGACGGTAATGTCACCGTCGATAAAGCTTGACTTGTGGCAAAGGGGTTTTCACAAGTTCAAGGAGTTGACTACAATGATACATTCTCACCCGTAGCGATGCTTAAGTCCGCCAAAATCATGTTGGCAATAGCTACATTTTTCAATTATGAAATCTGGCAGATGGATGTAAAAACAGCGTTCCTTAATGGTTTCCTTAAGAAAGAGTTGTATATGATGCAACTAGAAGGTTTTGTCGATCCAGAGAATGCTGACAAAGTATGCAAACTCTAGCCATCCATTTATGGACTGGTGCAAGCATCACGGAGTTAGAATCTTCGCTTTGATGAGGTGATCAAAGCGTTTGGGTTTATACAAGTTTATGGAGAAGCTTGTATTTACAAGAAAGTGAGTGGGAGCTCTAAAGTGTTTCTAATATTATATGTGGATGACATATTGCTGAATGGAAACAATATAGAACTTTTGGAATGCGTGAAGGAATATTTGAACAACATTTTTTCAATGAAGGACCTAGGAGAAGCTGCTTTCATACTAGGCATCAAGATCTATAGAGATAGATCGAGACGCTTAATAGGACTTTCACAAAGCACATGCCTTGGTAAGATTTTGAAGAAGTTCAAAATGGATCAGTCCAAGAAGGGGGTCTTGCCTGTTTTGCAAGGTGTGAAGTTGAGTAAGACTCAATGCCCAATGACTACATAGGACAGAGAAAAGATGAGTGTCATCCCATATGCTTCTGTCATAGGCTCTATCATATATGCAATGCTGTGCACGAGACTGATACGTCTCCACACTACTAGGGAAAACCCTAGCAGCAGCGCGGGTTTAATGCCTATCAGTAGCGCGGGGAACCGCGCTACTAGTAAGGCGCTACAGCTAAAGGTTAGCAGTAGCGTGTGTTAACCCACGCTACTGCTATGTCGACTTAGTAGTAGCGCTTTCATCAAAGAGCGCTACTGGTAATTACTAGTAGCCCTTCTCGCAGCCCGCGCTACTACTATTATTCTGTATTTTACTTTTATTTCATGTTGTATTCATACACCTTTATACAAGTTTTCATACAGCAGCAATTTAGAGATTGTTTTTACATCATAATGAGTTATTATATCACAGGGTGAAAGAACCGTGGACTAGTTTCAAGTGGATGCCATCCACTTGAAACTAATCCGCGGTTCTTTCACCCAATAATATAATAAATATCACCATCATCATCATATCATTAACAACTTATCATCATAATACATCATTGTCATATAACACCTCCTCATGATCATCATTTTCATCAATGAGACATCACATAGCAAGTTGGTCACTAGTCATAATCACAACAACTCCTCATCATCAACTCTAACACATTGTACCACATAATAAACATATTGTATCTCATAGGACCTACTACATTCTCTTAGGACCTACTATATTCTCTTAGGTAAAATTGCATAAAACAAGATAGCCCCTGACTCTCCATTATGGAGAATGGAGATTATCCTGTCTCCAATTCTTGCTTTTTGCTTAATGTTGCTTCCAAGAACCTCCTTACGACTGTCCATACATTTTTTTCCATTCTTTGATTAGCATGTGTTCACCGGTTTTAGAAATCCGAGTATGCACAGGTGAGATTCGTAGGATGACCTGGCTGTATGTTCAAAACATCAAGGCGACCATTCTGATACATCAGATGAGGCACACAATCCATCGGGATTTTCTGTTGAAAAACATAGTAATAACTTCGTAGTTAGCAATGTAGTTCAGTTTTAGAAGTATGCAAAAGATGCACGGATGTCGTAATAGTAAAAAATCTTACCATGGTATCTCCATAGAAGTTACCGTGGTTCAACACGTGCACTAGTGCACATATTCAGCATAATTTTGAGGAGTTTGATAATAGGTATTGTAATTCTCAAGATCAGTACAAAATGCGATCAGATGATTTTTCTCCTGATAAGTTAACTCAGAGCCATTGGTGTAGTAGGTTCTGTCTACCATCTTCCGCACATGGTTTGAAGAATGAAAATAAGCTATCAATGGAAATAAGCTGTCAACTATTTTGAAATAAACAATATAAATTAGTTAATAACTATGTTTGAGAAACTCACATAGCGGTAGAATTGGAAGCGTATCAATAAGGACCCAAATGTCCATATTGTCTTGGTCGATGTTAGGATCACCAAGATCCATGGTGACAAGCATACCCTCATAAAAACCATACATCTTGCAAAGTGCTTCCCAATTGTGGCAACCAAAATGGGTTACGCTCTCAGAATTGTGCAGATTTACGTCAAAATCCATACCATGCTGGGTCCTTAGGTGAATTTTCTTTGTTTCAAAACTTTCATGGTGTCACCTCTCCAAGACATAGCGTCTTGCATGGCATGGGAAAAGCTAGTCGAATTGTAAAAGATGAAAATTACACGTTGAAATAGTTGAAGTCGTGCTTAATTACGAAAAAACACTTGTCGTCGTTGCGTACCATTTCACATCGAAGGTCTCCTGGAGCTTAATGCTGAAGTGCCGATCTTCGTCCAGGTGAGGCCTGTCGCACAGACCTCGGTCATCGTTGCACCAGTCGCACTCCCCCGGAGACTTTCCTCGTCCGAGTATGACATTTCTATGTTCATAATTCAAAGATTAAACTTGTACAATTAAATATATGTACTACAAAAACTAAATTAGATCATTATTATTCATCACGGGTTGACTATCGGTCTGCCGAGTCTTTTCTTGATAACTCTCAGCTCACGTGGTGTATACATTTGACCGTTGGTGATGATCGCTCCTCCTTTCGTCCCTGAGTGCATTACACTAAAATGTCTAGCACACGGGAAAGAAGGAGAAGCGACCACCATGACTACAGTCGGATTCTTCGTCCTCTCATTGCGACCGTCGATGATGGTCGTTACTCCTCCTTCCCCTAGTGCATAACAAAGGTCTAGCACAAGGCGAAGAAGGAGAAACGACCCCCACGACAACAGTCGGGATTCTTCGTCCTTTCATATATGGTGGAGCCTCGATAGACTTAAAGTCAACCCAAAATATCGTTTAACTATCTTTCTAGAAATCCAGGCCACTCGATATTTCCTACATATTCTAGCACAAGTCATGCCAAAATTCACGGAAAAATCCGGCATGACCTTTGCTAAAAAAGGACATATCGAGCGCCTGAAATTTGTCGGAACGGAAATTAATCAACACTGCGGCAAAACATAGGCCACTCGGAGGTGTAACCTACAAACATGACCGGCCACTGGGGCAACACATATCCTATTTGAGCAACACAAGGTATACATGTTTTTATCTACATCATATCTTATAGGACTCATATTGACATGGAGATTTGGCTGGTCTCACTGATACGTCTCCGTCGTATCTACTTTCCCAAACACTTTTGCCCTTGTTTTGGACTCTAACTTGCATGATTTGAATGGAACTAACCCGGACTGACGCTGTTTTCAGCAGAATTGCCATGGTGTTATCTTTGTGCAGAAACAAAAGTTCTCGGAATGACCTGAGACTTCACGGAGATTATTTTTGGAAATAATTAAAAATACTGGCGAAAGAATCAAGGCCAGAGGGCCCACACCCTGTTGACCAGGGTGGGAGGCGCGCCTGCCCCGCCAGGGCGCGTCCTCCTGCCTCGTGGGCCCCTTGGAGCTCCACTGACCTCAAATCCAACTCTATATATTCATGTTCGGGGAGAAAATAATCAGAGAGAAGGATTCATCGCGTTTTACGATATGGAGCCGCCGCCAAGTCCTAATCTCTCTCGGGAGGGCTGATCTGGAGTCCGTTTGGGGCTCCGGAGAGGGGAATCCGTCGCCGTCGTCATCATCAACCATCCTCCATCACCAATTTCATGATGCTTACCACCGTGCGTGAGTAATTCCATCGTAGGCTTGCTGGACGGTGATGGGTTGGATGAGATTTATCATGTAATCGAGTTAGTTTTGTTAAGGTTTGATCCCTAGTATCCATTATGTTCTGAGATTGATGTTGCTATGACCTTGCTATGCTTAATGCTTGTCACTAGGGCCCGAGTGCCATGATTTCAGATCTGAACCTATTATGTTTTCATGAATATATGCGAGTTCTTGATCCTATCTTGCAAGTCTATAGTGACCTACTATGTGTTATGATCCGGCAACCCCGAAGTGACAATAATCGGGACCACTCCCGGTGATGACCGTAGTTTGAGGAGTTCATGTATTCACTATGTGTTAATGCTTTGGTCCGGCACTCTATTAAATGGAGGCCTTAATATCCCTTAGTTTCCGCTAGGACCCTGCTACCACGGGAGGGTAGGACAAAAGATGTCATGCAAGTTCTTTTCCTTAAGCACGTATGACTATATTCGGAATACATGCCTACATTACATTGATGAATTGGAGCTAGTTCTGTGTCACCCTATGTCATGACTGTTACATGATGAACCGCATCCGGCATAATTCTCCATCACCGATCCAATGCCTACGAGCTTTTCACATATTGCTCTATGCTTATTTATTTACCGTTGCTACTGTTACAATCACTACAAAACCCAAAAATATTACTTTTGCTACTGTTACCGTTATTATCATACTACTTTGCTACTAAATACTTTGCTGCAGATATTAAGTTATCCAGGTGTGGTTGAATTGACAACTCAACTGCTAATACTTGAGAATATTCTTTGGCTCCCCTTGTGTCGAATAAATAAATTTGGGTTGAATACTGTACCCTCGAAACTTGTTGCGATCCCCTATACTTGTGGGTTATCAAGACTATTTTCTGGCGCCGTTGCCGGGGAGCATAGCTCTATTCTTTGAGTCACTTGGGATTTATATCTTCTGGTCACTATGAATTACTTGAAAGACGCGAAAACCAAAATTTATCCCTCAACTACGAGGGGGGAGACCAGCTAGATAGTTGTGCTGGTTGTGTTTTCAGGGAAAGAACTGTTGATCAAGCTAAAATTCTATTGAATAATATGCTGTCCAATGAAAATAATTGGACACTTCCTGAACCAACTCCTAGGCCAACTCTGAAGAAAAGGGGTGTTCTATTTCTCAGTCCTGAAGATATGCAAGAGGCAAAGAAATCTATGAAAGAAAAAGGTATAAAAGCTGAAGATGTTATGAATTTACCTCCTATTAAAGAAATACATGGTCTTAATCTACCGCCTGTTGAAGAAATACACGGTCTTGATAACCCGACACAGGTAGTAAAGGTAAATTCTCTTTATAGATATGATAAAGCTGAAATCCCTCCTACTAAGTTTGCTAGCCAATGCTTAGATGAGTTTGATGATTTTATAGTTAAGCAAGAAGATTTCAATGCTTATTTGGTAGACAATTAAAACTCAACGCTTATATGATTGAACACTTGAGTGATTATATGTCTAGAGTTAAAGGTGAACTTAAACTCATTAGTAAACATGCTTCTATGGTTACCACTCAAGTAGAACAAGTACTTAAAGCTCAGAAGGATTTGCTCAATGAACTGAATAGTAAGAATAATGATTTTGCTGTTAGAGTGGCTACTAGAGGGGGTAAAATGACTCAGGAACCTTTATATCCTGAGGGCCACCCTAAGAGAATTGAGCAGGATTCTCAGAGAAATAATTTAGATGCACCTAGTCTTTCTAAGAAGAGGAAAAGAAAAATGATAGGACTTTGCATGCTTCTAGTGAACCTGTTGTTGACACACGTGAGAATCCCAATGATATTTCTATCTCTGATGCTGAAACACAATCTGGCAATGAACATGAACCTAGTGATAATGTTAATGATGATGTTCATGTCAATGCTCAACCTAGCAATGATAATGATGTAGAAACTGAACCTGCTGTTGATCTTGATAACCCACAATCAAAGAATCAACGTTATGATAAGAGAGACTTTCTTGCTAGGAAACACGGTAAAGAAAGGGAGCCATGGGTTTAGAAACCCATGCCTTTTCCTCCCAAACCATCCAAGAAAAAGGATGATGAGGATTTTGAGCGCTTTACTGAAATGATTAGACCTATCTTTTTGCGTATGCGTTTGACTGATATGCTCAAAATGAATCCTTATGCTAAGTATATGAAAGAAATTGTTACTAATAAAAGAAAGATACCGGAAGCTGAAATTTCCACCATGCTTGCTAATTATACTTTTAAGGGTGGAATACCAAAGAAGTTAGGAGATCCAGGAGTACCCACTAGACCATGCTCCATTAAAAGAAATTATGTTAGAACTGCTTTATGTGATCTTGGAGCCGGTGTTAGTGTTATGCCTCTCTCTTTATATCGTAGACTTGATTTGAATAAGTTGACACGTACTGAAATATCTTTGCAAATGGCCGATAAATCAAGTGCTATACCTGTCGGTATTTGTGAGGATGTGCCTGTTGTGGTTGCAAATGTTACTATTTTAACGAACTTTGTTATTCTTGATATTCCCGAGGACGATAGTATGTCTATTATTCTTGGAAGACCCTTTTTGAATAGTGCAGGGGCTGTTATTGATTGCAACAAAGGCAATGTCACTTTTCATGTTAATGGTAATGAGCATACGGTACACTTTCCGAGGAAACAACCTCAAGTCCACAGTATCAATTCTATTGGAAAAATTCCATCGATTATTTTTGGAGGTTTTGAATTTCCTCTTCCTACTGTCAAGAAGAAATATGATATTCTTATTATTGGGGATGTGCATATGCCCGTTGAGGTAACATAGTGTTATTCAAAATTTCTCCGGTTCCATGTTATTCGGAATGAGTTTGTTAACAAGACTTGATCAACCTTGTTAGTGGATTCTTTTTTATGAGCATGAGATGGATGAAGTTAGAAAGCACAACTTTCTGTACCCTTCTTTTACTTTATGTTATTTAGCTGAAATAAAGCAAAAATAGCATTTTCTGTCAGTTTTCTGAATTATCCGTGCAATAAAAAATACCCCGAAAATAAAAGTTCTCCAAATGCCCCGAAATTGGAATATGATTTTTTCTAGAATATTTGAGAATATCTGGCACTGAGAACACAGCAGGGGGAGCAAGCACCTGACCACGAGGGTCCAGGGCGCGCCCACCCCTACAGGGCGCGCCCCCTGCCTCGTGGGCCCATGGTGGTTCCCCTCCACTTATTCCTGCACCCACACACTCTTTCTTCCTCCCAAAAAAATCACCAACCAGCTCAAGCACGAGTTCTAGCTCATTTTGCTACAATTTTCGATCTCCTTGCTCAAGGCACCTCTCACAAAACTGCTTTGGGGGATTGTTCCTTGGTATGTGACTCCTCCAATGGTCCAATTAGTTTTTGTTCTAGTGCCTTATTCATTGCAAATTTTTGCTGCCTAGGTGACCATGTTCTTGAGCTTGCATGTCAAATTTATATGGTCCCAAGTAATTCTAATGCATGATATAGTCTCTAGGCACTTGTGGGAGTAGTTGCTATCGGTTTTATTGAATTTGGTTCATTTTTGTTTGAAGTTACTAAAAATTTCAGAAATTTTCAAAAAATGATGAAGATATTTTTGAGGGGCTCTTCGAGCCGAAGCTCGAAGGATAAGGAAAGTGCAGAAGAAGAGAGGCCCAAATATAACCTCCCTCGCATCGCGGAAGTTCGGCCGTGTGAATGGCCTTGTGATGATTTCTTGAGAGCAGCCGGGATTTATGATGATTTTTATGAATTGGCTGAGAATGCAGGCCTCACCGACTTCCTCCGCAACCAATGCGAACAGTACCTCTTACTCACCAATATCTTTGTGCAAAATTTTCATTTCCATTCTAGGAGGTCACCACCTATGGTGGATTTTTATTTATATGATGAGTATAAGGAGATGACCCTTCGTGAATTTTGTGAGGTTTGCAAGTTGCCGTTTTCGGGCATCATAGAGGAACCACATCGTGACGATGTGGATTGGTTTATTGACACCATTGGTGTAGGGGAAACGAGGAAGGTTTTCGACACACGAATTACTAGCATACACTTTCCTGTTCTACGTTACTTTGCTATATTTGCTAGTAGATGCTTAATTGGTCGCGGAAACTATGGAAACCTGAGTGCCCCTGATATTGTTATTTTGTGCCATGCCTTATTTCGTGATGACACATTTAGTATGGGCGCTATTGTTGCAAAGCGGTTAAACCTTAACCGTACTAAGGGCCCCATCTTGGGAGGCATTTTCACCTCGCGCCTCACTGCATACTATAATATACCTATTAGGCATTATGAGAAAGAAGAAAAATTGCCGCCTCCTGCTTTTCCAGACTATAAGAGTATGGTAGCACATGATTTTATTGTTAAGAATAGGGAAAGGGCGCTTAAGTACAAATTAATATTTGGTAAAAATCACCCTGAGACTATTACTCTGCCTGCTCCTTCCTTGTTTGATTTGTCTGCAGGCAAGCACCTTGTTCTGCCGGAGACTGTTCGCGCATACCTAAACCCTACATCAGCTACAGAGCCAGAGCCGGAACCACAATTTGATCCTCCACGACAGTCTGACTACCAGTGGGATCTGGAGGTGATTGCCAACCAATGGCAATCCGAGGCTTCTTCTCAGTACGACCCCAACTATAACTTTGGATATCCGCCAGGCCAGCCGTGGCATTAGACCAACTTAGGCCAAAAGCCTAAGCTTGGGGGAGTACGTATTTCTCACTGACACTACATTTATGTTCACACGCTCATGCTAGATGTCGGTGCTCATACTCTTTCATTGTATTATCCATGCTAGTTTATTTTCTTTTTCTTGCTTTCTTCTTGTGTGTTTGAAAAACCTTAAGAAAAAACCAAATAAACTAGTAGTAGCTTTTAGCTAGTTTATTTTCTTGCTTGTAGTAGTAATAATTAAAAGAAAACCCAAAAATATTTCATGTTCTTCTTTTTCTTGTTGGGAGCTTTCCCGTGTAAATAGTTTTATTTCTTTTCTTTCCTTTGGGGGTCGATAGGAGAAGACCATGATGAAATTGTTGAAGTGGCTCTTATATGCATTATTTTTGATTTAACCTAGAGCCCATATTGCCTTGTCTTCTCCTGTTTATTGAATGCCTGCAGATTCCAGCTTAGTCCAATGCACGTGCACTATTATTATAATTCACATCGTTCGGTCGTGCAAGTGAAGGCAATTATGAAGATATATGATGGACTGATTGAGATGAGAGAAGCTGGTATGAACTCAACCTCTCTTGTTTTTGTAAATATGATTAGTTCATCGTTCCTGATTCAGCCTATTATGAAGAAACATGTTTGCAATGACAATTAGAGATTATAGTTGCTTATGCCATGCTTAATTAGCTAGGAGTTTATAATGGTTTACCTTGCGTGCCAACATGCTATTAAAATGGTTGTGATGTGGTATGATAGGGTGGTATCCTCCTTTGAATGATTCAAGTGACTTGACTTGGCACATGTTCACACATGTACTTGAAACAAATCAACATAGCCTTCACGATATTTATGTTCATGGTGGATTATATCCTACTCATGCTTGCACTCAATGTTCATTAATTTTAATGCATGTTCATGACTGTTGTTGCTCTCTAGTTGGTCGCTTCCCAGTCTTTTGCTAGCCTTCACTTGTACTAAGCGGGAATACTGCTTGTGCATCCAATCCCTTAAACTCCAAAGTTATTCCATATGAGTCCACTATACCTTCCTATATGCGGTATCTACCTGCCGTTCCAAGTAAATTTGTATGTGCCAAACTCCAAACCTTCAAATGAAATTTTGTTTTGTATGCTCGAATAGCTCATGTATCTACTAGGGATGTCCGTATCTTCCATGTTAGGCGGGTTATTCTCAAGAGGAGTGGACTCCGCTCCTCACTCACGAGAAAATGGCTGGTCACCGGGATGCCCAGTCCCATGCTTTATGCAAATCAAATCAAAATAATTGCAAACAAAACTCCCCCGGGACTGTTGTTAGTTGGAGCCACTCGTTGTTTCGAGCAAGCCATGGATTGATGCTTGTTGGTGGAGGTGGAGTATAAACGTTACCATTCTGTTTAGGAACCGCCTATAATGTGTGTAGCATGGAAGATATCGCCATCTCTTGGTTGTTATGTTGACAATGAAAGTATACCGCTCAAAATATTATTTATCTCTATTTCAAAACCGAGCTCTGGCACCTCTACAAATCCCTGCTTCCCTCTGCGAAGGGCCTATCTATTTACTTTTATGTTGAGTCATCACCCTCTTATTAAAAAACACCAGCTGGAGAGTACCGCTGTCATTTGCATTCATTACTGTTAATTTATATTGGGTATGACTATGATTGGATCTCTTTTACCATGAATTACAATGTCTAGTCAGTCCATGATCTTTAAAGGTGCTCTGCATTTATGTTTTGCGGTCTCAGAAAGGGATAGCGAGATACCATCTTGTTATATCATATTATGATTGTTTTGAGAAAGTGTTGTCATCCGAGATTTATTATTATTGCTCGCTAGTTGATTATGCCATTGACATGAGTAAACATGAGGCCTAACTGTTATTGTGAATATGGTTAGTTCATAGTCTTTGCTGAAAACTTGAATGCTGGCTTAACATATTTACAAAAACAAGAGCAAACAGAGTTTGTAAAAGTTTTTCTTTATCACTTTCAGTTTATCAACTGAATTGCTTGAGGACAAGCAAATGTTTAAGCTTGGGGGAGTTGATACGTCTCCGTCGTATCTACTTTTCCAAACACTTTTGCCCTTGTGTTTGGACTCTAACTTGCATGATTTGAATGGAACTAACCCGAACTGACGCTGTTTTCAGCAGAATTGCCATGGTGTTATCTTTGTGCAGAAACAAAAGTTCTCGGAATGACCTGAAACTTCACGGAGATTATTTTTGGAAATAATTAAAAATACTGGCGAAAGAATCAAGGCCAGGGGGCCCACACTCTGTCCACGAGGGTGGGAGGCGCGCCTGCCCCCCCCCCCCAGGGCGCGCCCCCTGCCTCGTGGCCCCCCTGGAGCTCCACTGACCTCAACTCCAACTCTATATATTCGTGTTCGGGGAGAAAAAATTCAGATAGAAGGATTCATCGCGTTTTACGATATGGAGGCGCCGCCAAGCCCTAATCTCTCTCGGGAGGGCTGATCTGGAGTCCATTCGGGGCTCCGGAGAGGGGAATCCGTCGCCGTCGTCATCATCAACCATCCTCCATCACCAATTTCATGATGCTTACCGCCATGCGTGAGTAATTCCATCGTAGGCTTGCTGGACGGTGATGGGTTGGATGAGATTTATCATGTAATCGAGTTAATTTTGTTAGGGTTTTATCCCTAGTATCCATTATGTTCTGAGATTGATGTTGCTATGACTTTGCTATGCTTAATGCTTGTCACTAGGGCCCGAGTGCCATGATTTTACATCTGAACCTATTATGTTTTCATGAATATATGTGAGTTCTTGATCCTATCTTGCAAGTCTATAGTGACCTACTATGTGTTATGATCCGGCAACCCCGAAGTGACAATAATCGGGACCACTCCCGGTGATGACCGTAGTTTGAGGAGTTCATGTATTCACTATGTGTTAATGCTTTGGTCTGACACTCTATTATAACGAGGCCTTAATATCCCTTAGTTTCCTCTAGGACCCCGCTGCCACGGGAGGGTAGGACAAAAGATGTCATGCAAGTTCTTTTCCATAAGAACGTACGACTATATTCGGAATACATGCCTACATTACATTGATGAATTGGAGCTAGTTCTGTGTCACCCTATGTCATGACTGTTACATGATGAACCGCATCTGGCATAATTCTCCATCACCGATCCAATGCCTACGAGCTTTTCACATATTGCTCTTTGCTTATTTACTTTACCATTGCTACTGTTACAATCACTACAAAACCCAAAAATATTACTTTTGCTACCGTTACTGTTATTATCATACTACTTTGCTACAAAATACTTTGCTGCAGATATTAAGTTATCCAGGTGTGGTTGAATTGACAACTCAACTGCTAATACTTGAGAATATTCTTTGGCTCCCCTTGTGTCGAATCAATAAATTTGGTTTGAATACTCTACCCTCAAAAACTGTTGCGATCCCCTATACTTGTGGGTTATCACTCACCTCGAGGTCGGAGGGGGTCGATGACGGGGACGACGGCGGGGATGATGGAGGGGCTCCTAGATTTCTGCAAAAACAAAAACCCTATAAGTTATCACTAATACATCCCGAATAGTATCAAACATATAACATCACTAATACAACTAAAACCCTAGCGAATGACGGGTATCGACGACGAGGATGCGGGATAGGCATCATCGACGTCGATGCGAGAATAATTGCTTAAACTAAAAAAATAACAACAAATGTGACATGTTCAACTAGTTCTATTAATTCAACTAGTTCTTACTAAAAATAAACTAGTTCAACTAGTTTTATTAATTTACTTACTAATTATTTTAAACACTTACTAAAAACAGTAAAAAAATACATTATACAATAGTAAAATAATACAGTAAAAAACAGAAAAAAAGAGATGGAGGGAGGAGGGGAAGGGAGGAGGAAGGAGACAGGAGGAGGGGGAGGAGGCCGATGGGATCGGACGAGGGAGGGGCGGGGGGAGGAGGGGGAGGGGGCGGCCGGAGGAGGAGGAGAGAGGGGGCGGCCGAAGGAGGAGGAGGGAGGGGCGGTGGGAGGAGGGCGTCCGGAGGAGGAGGGAGGAGGAGGGACGGAGGGAATACCTCGGTGGAGGAGCAGCGCGGCGGCGGCGGCGGACGACGGGTTCGGCGCGGGCGAGAGTGAGTGAGTGAGAGGGTCGGGGCGTGGTGAGGATAAAGTAAGTAGTAGCGCGTTTCCGAGATACGCGCTACTGCTATGGAATGTAGCAGTAGTGGTGTGATACGTCTCCAACGTATCTATAATTTTTGATTGCTCCATGCTATATTATCTACTGTTTTGGACAATATTGGGCTTTATTATCCACTTTTATATTATTTTTGGGACTAACCTATTAACCGGAGGCCCAGCCCAGAATTGCTGTTTTTGCCTATTTCAGAGTTTCGCAGAAAAAGAATATCAAACGGAGTCCAAACGGAATGAAACCTTCGGGAGCATGATTTTTGGAACGAACATGATCCAGGAGACTTGGACCCTACGTAAGAGAAGCTTCCAGGAGGCCACGAGGTAGGGGGCGCGCCCACCCCCCAGGGCGCGCCCTCCACCCTCGTGGGCCCCACGTTGCTCCACCGACGTACTTCTTCCTCCTATATATACCTACGTACCCCCAAACGATTAGATACGGAGCAAAAACCTAATTCCACCGCCGCAACCTTCTGTACCCACGAGATCCCATCTTGGGGCCTGTTCCGGAGCTCCACCGAAGGGGGCATCCATCACGGAGGGCTTCTACATCAACACCATAGCCTCTCCGATGAAGTGTGAGTAGTTTACCTCAGACCTTCGGGTCCATAGTTAGTATCTAGATGGCTTCTTCTCTCTTTTTGGATCTCAATACAACCTTCTCCCCCTCTCTCGTGGAGATCTATTCGATGTAATCCTCTTTTTGCGGTGTGTTTGTTGAGGCCGATGAATTGTGGGTTTATGATCAAGATTATCTATGAACAATATTTGAATCTTCTCTGAATTCTTTTATGTATGATTGGTTATCTTTGCAAGTCTCTTCGAATTATTAGTTTGGTTTGGCCTATTAGATTGATCTTTCTTGCAATGGGAGAAGTGCTTAGCTTTGGGTTCAATCTTGCGGTGTCCTTTCCCAGTGATAGTAGGGGCAGCAAGGCACGTATTGTATTGTTGCCATCAAGGATAACAAGATGGTTTTTTTTATCATATTGCATGAATTTATCCCTCTACATCATGTCATCTTGCTTAAGGCGTTACTCTGTTTTCATGAACTTAATACTCTAGATGCATGCTGGATAGCGGTCGATGAGTGGAGTAATAGTAGTAGATGCAGGCAGGAGTCGGTCTACTTGTCTCGGACGTGATGCCTATATACATGATCATACCTAGATATTCTCATAACTATGCTCAATTCTGTCAATTGCTCAACAGTAATTCGTTCACCCACCGTAAAATACTTATGCTCTTGAGAGAAGCCACTAGTGAAACCTATGGCCCCCGGGTCTATCTTCATCATATTAATCTTCCAACACTTATTATTTCCTTTGCTTTTTTACTTTGCTTTTATTTTACTTTGCATCTTATCATAAAAATACCAAAAATATTATCCTATCATATCTATCAGATCTCACTCTCGTAAGTGACCGTGAAGGGATTGACAACCCCTTATCGCGTTGGTTGCGAGGATTTATTTGTTTTGTGTAGGTGCGAGGGACTCGCGCATAGCCTCCTACTGCATTGATACCTTGGTTCTCAAAAACTGAGGGAAATACTTATGCTACTTTGCTGCATCACCCTTTCCTCTTCAAGGGAAAACCAACGCAGTGCTCAAGAGGTAGCAAGAAAGATTTCTAGCGCCGTTGCTGGGGAGGTCTACGCAAAAGTCAACATACCAAGTACCCATCACAATCCCTTATCTCCCGCATTACATTATTTGCCATTTGCCTCTCGTTTTCCTCTCCCCCACTTCACCCTTGCCGTTTTATTCGCCCTCTCTTTTTCGTTCGCCTCTTTTTCGCTTGGTTTTTGTTTTCTTGTATGTTGTATTGCTTGTTTGTCACGATGGCTCTACCTAGATTTGGTGATCTTCACCTTAAAAGGTTAGAAGAGATTGAAAGCAACGTCAGGAGTTTTATGCTTTTGCAATTTGAGCATAATAATTTCTTCAGAAACGAGCTTAAGGAACAGAAAGGTTTTATGAGTTATATGAATAAAGAGCTCGATGATATGTCTAAGAATTTGATGGTTTAAGATCCCAAATTGCTCGCCTTGAGAAGTTGATTGCTGAAATATCGGATAAGCAGGCTACCTTAGTTAATAAGATGGCCGCTAAACCAGATTTCTATGAAAATAAAGATGAAGATCTAAAAGTTATTGATGTATCTCCTATTAAATCCTTGTTTCGCAATATGAATCTTGATAATGATGAGACTGAATATGATCCACCTTTACCTAGAAGGCGTTCCAAAAATTCGGAGTTTTTAGATCTTGATGCTAAAATTGATAAAAGTGGGATTGAAGAGAACAATACCCTAGATATTAATAAGCCCACTATTTTGGATTTCAAGGAATTTAATTATGAAAATTGCTCTTTGATAGATTGTATTTCCTTGTTGCAATTCGTGCTAAATTCTCCTCATGCTTATAGTCAAAATAAAGCGTTTACTAAACATATCGTTGATGCCTTGATGCAATCTTATGAAGAAAAACTTGAGTTGGAAGTTTCTATCCCTAGAAAACTTTATGATGAGTGGGAACCAACTATTAAAATTAAGATTAAGGATCATGAGTTCTATGCTTTATGTGATTTGGGTGCTAGTGTTTCCACTATTCCCAAAACTTTGTGCGATTTGCTAGATTTCCGTGATTTTGATGATTGCTCTCTAAACTTGCACCTTGCGGATTCCACTATTAAGAAACATATGGGAAGAATTAATGATGTTCTTATTGTTGCAAATAGGAACTATGTGCCCGTAGATTTTATCGTTATTGATATAGATTGCAATCCTTCATGTCCTATTATTCTTGGTAGACCTTTCCTTAGAACGATTGGTGCAATTATTGATATGAAGGAAGGGAATATTAGATTGCAATTTCCATTAAAAAAGGCATGGAACACTTCCCTAGGAAGAAAATAAAATTTCCATATGAATCTATCATGAGAGCCACTTATGGATTGCCTACTAAAGATGGCAATACCTAGATCTATCCTTGCTTTTATGCCTAGCTAGGGGCGTTAAACGATACCGCTTGTTGGGAGGCAACCCAATTTTATTTTTAATTTTTTTGCTTTTGCTTCTGTTTAGGAATAATTCTTTGATCTAGCCTCTGGTTAGGTGTGTTTTTATGTTTTAATTAGTGTTTGTGCCAAGTTAAACCTATAGGATCTTCTTGGAAGATAGTTATTTGATCTTGCAGAAATTTCCAGAAACTTTCTGTTCACGAAAAACATTATTAAAATTCACCAGAACGTGATAAAATAGTGATTCCAATTGCTGATGATCAATAAACAAATTTCCTAGGTCTTCCTATTTTGGATGATTTTTTGGAGTTCCAGAAGTTTGCGTTAGTTACAGATTACTACAGACTGTTCTGTTTTTGACAGATTCTGTTTTTCGTGTGTTGTTTGCTTATTTTGATGAATCTATGGCTAGTAAAATAGTTTATAAACCATAGAGAAGTTGGAATACAGTAGGTTTAACACCAATATAAATAAAGAATGAGTTCATTACAGTACCTTGAAGTGGTCTTTTGTTTTTATTTCGCTAATGGAGCTCACGAGATTTCTGTTGAGTTTTGTGTTGTGAAGTTTTCAAATTTTGGGTGAAAGATTTTGATGGATTATGGAACAAGGAGTGGCAAGAGCCTAACCTTGGGGATGCCCATGGCACCCCCAAGATAATATAAGGACACTAAAAAGCCAAATCTTGGGGATGCCCCGGAAGGCATCCCCTCTTTCGTTTACTTCCATCGGTAACTTTACTTGGAGCTATATTTTTATTCACCACATGATATGTGTTTTGCTTGGAGCGTCTTGTATGATTTGAGTCTTTGCTTTTTAGTTTACCACAATCATCCTTGCTCTACACACCTTTTGAGAGAGCCATACATGATTTGGAATTTGTTAGAATACTCTATGTGCTTCACTTATATGAGTTATATAGTTTTTGCTCTAGTACTTCACTTATATCTTTTAGAGCACGGTGGTGGATTTGTTTTATAGAAACTATTGATCTCTCATGCTTCACTTAGATTATTTTGAGAGTCTTAAATAGCATGGTAATTTTCTTAAATAATCCTAATATGCTAGGTATTCAAGAATAGTAAAAACTTTCTTATGAGTGTGTTGAATACTAAGAGAACTTTGATGCTTGATGATTGTTTTGAGATATGGAGGTAATAATATCAAAGTCGTGCTAGTTGAGTAGTTGTGAATTTGAGAAATGCTTGTATTGAAGTTTGCAAGTCCCGTAGCATGCACGTATGGTAAACGTTATGTAACAAATTTGAAACATGAGGTGTTCTTTGATTGTCCTCCTTATGAGTGGCGGTCGGGGACGAGCGATGGTCTTTTCCTACCAATCTATCCCCCTAGGAGCATGCGCATAATGCTTGGTTTTTGATGACTTGTAGATTTTTGCAATAAGTATGTGAGTTCTTTATGACTAATGTTGAGTCCATGGATTATACGCACTCTCACCCTTCCATCATTGCTAGCCTCTTCGGTACCGTGCATTGCCCTTTCTCACATTGAGAGTTGGTGCAAACTTCGCCGGTGCATCCAAACCCCGTGATATGATACGCTCTTTCACACATAAACCTCCTTATATCTTCCTCAAAACAGCCACCATACCTACCTATTATGGCATTTCCATAGCCATTCCGAGATATATTGCCATGCAACTTTCCACCATTCCGTTTATCATGACACATTCATCATTGTCATATTGCTAAGCATGATCATGTAGTTGACATAGTATTTGTGGCAAAGCCACTGTTCATAATTCTTTCATACATGTCACTCTTGGTTCATTGCATATCCCGGTACACCGCCGGAGGCATTCATATAGAGTCATACTTTGTTCTAGTATCGAGTTGTAATCATTGAGTTGTAAATAAATAGAAGTGTGATGATCATCATTTTCTAGAGCATTGTCCCAAGTGAGGAATAAAAAAAAGAGAAAGGCCATAAAAAAGAGAAGGCCCAAAAAAATGAGAGAAACGAGAGAAGGGACAATGCTACTATCCTTTTCCACACTTGTGCTTCAAAGTAGCACCATAATCTTCATGATAGAGAGTCTCTTGTTTTGTCACTTTCATATACTAGTGGAAATTTTTCATTATAGAACTTGGCTTGTATATTCCAACAATGGGCCTCCTCAAGTGCCCTAGGTCTTCATGAGCAAGCAAGTTGGATGCACACCCACTTAGTTTCTTTTGTTGAGCTTTCATACATTTATAGCTCTAGTGCATCCGTTGCATGGCAATCCCTACTCCTTGCATTAACATCAGTCGATGGGCATCCCCATAGCTCATTGATTAGCCTTGTTGATGTGAGACTTTCTCCCTTTTGTCTTCTCCACATAACCCCCATCATCATATTCTATTCCACCCATAGTGCTATGTCCATGGCTCGCGCTCATATATTGCGTGAAAGTTTATAGGTTTGAGATTACTAAAGTATGAAACAATTGCTTGGCTTGTCATCGGGGTTGTGCATGATGAGAGCATTCTTGTGTGACGAAAATGGAGCATGACTAAACTATATGATTTTGTAGGGATGAACTTTCTTTGGCCATGTTATTTTGAGAAGACATAATTGCTTACTTAGTATGCTTGAAGTATTATTATTTTTATGTCAGTATGAACTTTTGTCTTGAATCTTTCGGATCTGAATATTCATACCACAATTAAGAAGAATTACATTGAAATTATGCCAAGTAGCACTCCACATCAAAAATTATCTTTTTTATCATTTACCTACTCGAGGACGAGCAGGAATTAAGCTTGGGGATGCTTGATACGTCTCCAACGTATCTATAATTTTTGATTGCTCCAAGCTATATTATCTACTATTTTGGACAATATTGGGCTTTACTATCCACTTTTATATTATTTTTGGGACTAACCTATTAACCGGAGGCCCAGCCCAGAATTGCTGTTTTTTCCTATTTCAGAGTTTCGCAGAAAAAGAATATCAAACGGAGTCCAAACGGAATGAAACCTTCGGGAGCGTGATTTTTGGAACGAACATGATCCAGGAGACTTGGACCCTACGTAGGAGAAGCTTCCAGGAGGCCACGAGGTAGGGGGCGCGCCCACCCCCTAGGGCGTGCCCTCCACCCTCGTGGGCCCCATGTTGCTCCACCGACGTACTTCTTCCTCCTATATATACCTATGTACCCCCAAACGATCAGATACGGAGCCAAAAACCTAATTCCACCGCCGCAACCATCTGTACCCACGAGATCCCATCTTGGGGCCTGTTCCGGAGCTCCGCCGGAGGGGGCATCCATCACGGAGGGCTTCTAAATCAACACCATAGCCTCTCCGATGAAGTGTGAGTAGTTTACCTCAGACCTTCGGGTCCATAGTTAGTAGCTAGATGGCTTCTTCTCTCTTTTTGGATCTCAATACAATGTTCTCCCCCTCTCTCGTGGAGATCTATTCGATGTAATCTTCTTTTTGCGGTGTGTTTGTTGAGGCCGATGAATTGTGGGTTTATGATCAAGATTATCTATGAACAATATTTGAATCTTCTCTGAATTCTTTTATGTATGATTGGTTATCTTTGCAAGTCTCTTCGAATTATTAGTTTGGTTTGGCCTATTAGATTGATCTTTCTTGCAATGGGAGAAGTGCTTAGCTTTGGGTTCAATCTTGCGGTGTCCTTTCCCAGTGATAGTAGGGGCAGCAAGGCACGTATTGTATTGTTGCCATCAAGGATAACAAGATGGTTTTTTTATCATATTGCATGAATTTATCCCTCTACATCATGTCATCTTGCTTAAGGCGTTACTCTGTTTTCATGAACTTAATACTCTAGATGCATGCTGGATAGCGGTCAATGAGTGGAGTAATAGTAGTAGATGCAGGCAGGAGTCGGTCTACTTGTCTCGGACGTGATGCCTATATACATGATCATACCTAGATATTCTCATAACTATGCTCAATTCTGTCAATTGCTCAACAATAATTCGTTCACCCACCATAAAATACTTATGCTCTTGAGAGAAGCCACTAGTGAAACCTATGGCCCCCGGGTCTATCTTCATCATATTAATCTTCCAACACTTTCTTATTTCCTTTGCTTTTTTACTTTGCTTTTATTTTACTTTGCGTCTTATCACAAAAATACCAAAAATATTATCCTATCATATCTATCAGATCTCACTCTCGTAAGTGACCGTGAAGGGATTGACAACCCCTTATCGCGTTGGTTGCGAGGAGTTATTTGTTTTGTGTAGGTGCGAGGGACTCGCGCGTAGCCTCCTACTGGATTGATACCTTGGTTCTCAAAAACTGAGGGAAATACTTACGCTATTTTGCTGCATCACCCTTTCCTCTTCAAGGGAAAACCAACGCAGTGCTCAAGAGGTAGCGCGATGGTAGCAGATACGCGCTACTGCTAAGTGGGGCTAGCCATCTGCGCCTGGTACAAACATAGCAGCATCGCGTTGTCCTAGAATGCGCTACTGCTAAAGTAATAGCAGTAGCGCGGTTTATTTAAGCATGCTACTACTAAGTAGTAGTAGTGGACTGTTTTGTCCAGCGCTACTGCTAAGATGTTGTGTACAAGGTTTTCCCAGTGCCAATGTATCTATAATTTATGAAGTATTCATGCTATTATATTATCATTCTTGGATGGTTTACAATCATTTTATAGCAACTTTATATCATTCTTTTGGGACTAACCTATTAACCCAGTGCCCAGTGCCAGTTGTTGTTTTTTGCTTGTTTTTTACAACGCAGGAAATCAATATCAAACGGAGTCCAAACAACGCGAAACTTTTTGTGGATTCTTTATGGACCAGAAGACATCGAGTGGGCCAGAGAAGCACCTAGGGGTGCCCTGAGGGGGGCAAAACCCAGCAGGGCGCGCCTGGGGGGCCTAGGCGCGCCCAGGTGGGTTGTGCCCACCTCGGTGGCCTCCCGCACCCCTCTCTGCCCTATAAATCACGAAATATTCGAAAAACCCTGGGGGTAGCCCTAGATCAAAAGTTCCACCGCTGCAAGGCCTCTGTATCCACGAGATCCAATCTATATCCCGTTCCGGCACCCTGCCGGAGGGGGAGATCATCACCGGTGGCCATCTTCATCATCCCAACGGCCACCACGATGAGGAGGGAGTAGTCCACCCCCGGGGCTGAGGGTTTGTACCAGTAGCTATGTCTTTAATCTCTCTCTCTCTCTCTCTCTCTCTCTCTCTCTCTCTCTCTCTCTCGTGTTCTTGAGATACCATGATCTTGATGTATCGCAGGCTTTGTTAATATAGTCGGATCATATGATGTTTTCCCCTCTCCATCTTGTTGTGAATTGAGTTTTCCCTTTGAGATTTCGTTTTATCGGATTGAATACTTTTATGGATTTGAGAGCACTTGATATATGTCTCGCATATGAATACTCGTGGTGAAAATGGGGTATCATATTGATTCACTTGATATGTGTTTTGGCACTTAACTCGCGGATTCCCGAGATGACATTCGGGTAATCTACGCATATGGGTTGATGCACGTTCTTGTCTTTGTTTCTCTGGTAGAAATCTCGAGGCACTCTTTGAGGTTCTTTGTGTTGGATTGAGTATTATGAATCTGAAATTATTTGGTGTTATTTTAGTATGAATTATTGGATAGATCGATAAGAAAGAATAGCTTCGAGGTGGTTTCGTACCGTACAAATGATTTCTTCTTATGTTCTCCGCTAGATAGGAACTTTGGAGTGATTCTTCATCGCACGTTGAGGGATGGTTATATGATCCAATTATATTAGCATTGTTGAGAGATTGCACTAGTGAAAGTACGGACCCTAGGCCTCATTTTCAAGAATTGCAATACCGTTTGTGCTCACTTTTGTTATTCTACCTTGCTGTTTTTTTATTGTTCCTTTTACAAAGATCAATATCTACTATCATTACTACACTTTTATCACCATCTCTTCACCAAACTAGTGCACCTATACAAATTACCGTTGTATTTGGTGTGTTGAGGACACAAGAGACTTTTTATTACTTGGTTGCAGGGTTGTTTGAGAGAGACCATCTTCATCCTACACCTCTCATGGATTGATAAACCTTAGGTCATCCACTTGAGGGAAAATTGCTACTGTCCTACTAAACTCTGCGCTTGGAGGCCCAACATGAGTCTACAAGAATAAAGTTACATAGTAGACATCAAGCTCTTTTCTGGCGCTGTTGCCGGGGAGGTTAGGTAAGCGGCACTCACATCCCATCAACGAAGCTCTTTTATGGCGCCGTTGCCGGGAAGATGAGTGCCTGAAGGTATATCCTTAGATCTTGCAATCGAATCTTTTAGTTTCTTGTTTTATCACTAGTTTGGTTTATAAATGAAAACCACAAAAAATGGAATTAAGGTGGTCTCATATTATTCGTCTTTATCATGTCTTTCGTGAAAATGATGGAAAAGAAAATTGTGCTCAATTGATAGAAGAAGAATTCAATAAAATGTTTGCCATAAAATCTTTGAATGATGAGCATGATTGCAATGTTTAAGCTAGTATGAATTATTTGAATATCCATGGTGCTAATGACATGCAAAGCTACAAGCTTGGGGATGTTATGTTTGATGAATATGATATTTTTAGTCCCCCAAGTTTTGATGAGAAAATTTATTATTATGATTGCATGCCTCCTATTTATGATGATTATATTGATGAAAGTGGATTTGGAGAGGTCATGACTTTAGTTAATGATGAATCCACTATTTTGGAGGAGGTTGCAATTGATTATGACAATAAAGTTCCTATCTATGAGGATTATGGAGATGACATGTATGCTATATTGAATAATGATAAGCATGAAACTTGTCATCACGATTTTAATTTTCAATCACATGATAGTTATTTTTTTGAGTTTGCTCCCACTACTATTTATGAGAATAAATTTTCTTATCTGGAGAGTAACAGAATTTATATGCTTATGCATCATGAAAAGAATGCTTTATGTGATAGTTATAGTGTTGAATTCAGTCATGATGCCACTGAAAATTATTATGAGGGAGGAACATATGCTTATATGAATTGCAATAATATCAAGTTTTCTCTCTATGTGTTGAAAATCTTGAAGTTTTGCTTGTTTTGCTTTCCTATGCTAGTTGATTGTTGTTCCCATAAGTTGTTTGCTCACAAAATCCCAATGCATAGGAAGTGGGTTAGACTTAAATGTGCTAGTCATATGCTTCATGATGATCTCTTTATGTTTCAATTCTTATCTTTTATGTGAGCACATCATTGAAATCATCATGCCTAGCTAAAAAGCCATTAAAAAAAGCGCTTGTTGGGAGACAACCCAACACTTTTACCTATTGTTTTTCTGTGTTCACATGATTATTCTACTGTAGTAATCATGTTTTATTGCTTTTGTTTCAATAAAGTGTCAAGTAAAGCCTTTGGGATAGTGTGGATGATAGTTGACTTGATTCTGTCCAAAAACAGAAACTTTTGCACTCAGTCCAGGAATTGTGAAAATTCACTGGAACGTGCTTTTGATCTAATTTTTTACAGGTGATAGATATACACATTCCCTGCGTTTTTCCTATTAAGAATTTTTGGAGTAGCAGAAGTATGGTTAGAGTACAGATTACTACAGACTGTTCTGTTTTTGACAGATTATGTTTTCAATGCATAGTTTGCTTGTTTCCTAGTTTCTATGGCTTATATTGGTCAATATAAATTGTAGAAATGATAGGGTACAGTAGGAATTATGTGGAAACAATTATGAATTTTGTCTTGACAGTACTCAAGTGAATGATTTGTTTTATTATACTGACACATCTCACGAAGTTCCGTTAAGTTTTGCGTGATCGAAGTTTTCAAGTTTTGGGTGAGATGTCGATATGATGAGAATAAGGAGTGACAAGACCCTAAGCTTGGGGATTCCCAAGGCACCCCAAGGTAATATTCAAGGAATATCCAAGCAACTAAGCTTTGGGATGCCCCGGAAGGCATCCCCTCTTTCGTCCCCAACATTATCGGTAACCTCACTTGGAGCTATGTTTTCATTCGTCACATGATATGTGTTTTACTTGGAGCATCAAATTATTTTGTTAGGATTTGATTGTTGTTATTCAGAATAATATTTTGCATCTTTTACTTCAATAAAAATGTCAAGTATAGCCTTTGTCATGCTTATTTTGCAAATGTACATGTTGCTGCTTCAAAACAGAAAGTTTATTGCTGTTGCAAAAATTCTCTAGAAAATTAAGAATGTGATAAAAGGTTGAATTTTTTTGCATAGTAAGCTATAATAAATTTTCTACAGTGTGGTAATTTTCTAGAATTTTTGGAGTTAGGTAAGTATGATGAATATTGCACTCTTTACAGACTGTTTTGTTTAGACTGATTGTTGTTATGTTTGCATTGTTTACATATGTTTGCTTGTTCTATTTGAGGATAGGAGTATTAAATATGCAGAGGCATTTAGTATGCAATGTTAAATTATAATTTTAGTGATTTGCTACAGTAGAGAATGATAAGGTTTTGCATTGATTTATACTAACTTATCTCACGAGTTCTTGTTGAGTTTTGTGTGGATGAAGTTTCAGTATTAGGTAAACCATGATATGAGAGGAATTAAGGAGACACAAAAGCTCAAGATTGGGGATGCACAAGGCATCCCAAGTTAATATTCCAAGAAGTCTCAAGCATCTAAGCTTGGGGATGCCCCGGTAGGCATCCCACCTTTCTTTTTCAACAATTATCGGTTAGTATTGGTTGAGCCTAAGTTTTTGCTTCTTCACATGATATGTACTATTCTTGGTTTCTCATTTTATTTTGTTTTGCTTTTTGCTCGCTGTTTTATAAAACACTTAGATCTGAAAGTTTTTAAATAAAAGAGAGTCCTCAAATAGCTACCCATTTACATAACTACTCGCTTGATCTTCACTTATATCTTTTTTGGAGTAGTTTGTCATTTACTCTTGTGCTTCACTTATATCCTATGAGTAAATTGTTGAATGAATTGAATATCATGAAGTTGAAATTATATGTTCATATCATGCCTAGTGGTAGCTTCACATTGGGTTTAGGAAGTGAAGTCTTTTGAAGATTGACAATCACAATATTGGTCATACAAGCAATTCCTGAATGATTACTATAAGGAAGAGAAGTTTCACATGCAAATACACTATCTTGGAAATATTTTGTGATTGTGAGACCCCATCAAAATATTATATGCCAAAATTGTTGACGTTGGACAAGGAAGACAACGTAATGATTTATGTTTGTTCATATTCACATAGAAGTTATATTGTCATAGATCCTTCAACATGTGGTGCTTTCCCCCCATCTTTGCTAGCCAAAAAATTCCGCGCCAAGTAGAGATACTACTTGTGCATCCAAAAACCCCTAAACCCAAATCTTATTTTCAAGAGTCCATCAGACCTACCTAAGGATTGAGTAAGATCCTTCAAGTAAGTTGTCATCCGTGCAATAAGCCAATAAAAATTGCTTCTAAAAGTGTTAGATCATTTAGTGTAAGAGAAAATTGAGTGTTGTACGAACTTGTGATGGCAAAGTAATAAAAGCGACGGACTGCATAATAAAGGTTGCTATCATAAGGGGCAATATAACGTGACGTTCTTTTGCACTAAGGGGTTGAGCATACAAACAAAAAGCGCATGGCAACCTCTGCTTCCCTCTGCGAAGGGCCTATCTTTTACTTTTATGTATTTACTTTCATGCAAGAGTCAAGGTTTTTATCTCTATTCCTTTTTATTTTTCTCTTTTGGCAAGCATCATGTGGTGAGGAAAGATCTAGGCACATATATCGAGTTGGATATGGGTAGCATGAGTTATTATTCTTGACATCACCCTTGAGGTGAATACGTTGGGAGGCAAAATTATACACCACTATCTTTCTATGTGTCCGGTTGAAACGCTTTGCTCATGTGTATGCGGTGAGTGTTAACAATCATCAAATACTATATGATGGTTGAGTATGTGGAGCTCTTACTTAGACTCAGTTGAATAAGATGAATTGCAATTGCTTGGTGACTGAGAACATAGGTTGTTGAGTTTCAAGACAATTCATTGTTTGAACCTTAACATGTGAATTGGTTGCTACTTTAACATGAGAAGTTTTATAAGAAAGAATTGCTGTTATGATGCTAGGGAAAGTGATTGAAATTATCATTGATCAAACTTATGCACTTTGCTAGCATTCACACTTCATAAATTATTTCTTTTATCATTTACCTACTCGAGGACGAGTAGGAATTAAGCTTGGGGATGATGATACGTCTCCAACGTGTCTCTAATTTATGAAGTATTCATGCTATTATATTATCATTCTGGGATGTTTTACAATCATTTTATAGCAACTTTATATCATTTTTTTGGACTAACCTATTGACCCAGTGCCCAGTGCCAGTTGGTGTTTTTTGCTTGTTTTTTACATTGCAGGAAATCAATATCAAACGGAGTCCAAACAACGCAAAACTTTTTGTGGATTTTTATGGACCAGAAGAGATCCAGTGGGCCGGAGAAGCACCTGGGGGTGCCCCAAGGGGGGCACAACCCAGCAGGGCGCGCCTGTGGGCCCAGGGGCGGCCAGATGGGTTGTGCCCACCTCGGTGGCCTCCCGCACCCCCTCTTTGCCCTATAAATCACCAAATATTCCAAAAACCCTGGGGGTAGCCCTAGATCAGAAGTTCCGCCGCCGCAAGGCCTCTGTATCCACGAGATCCAATCTAGACCCCGCTCCGGCACCCTGCCGGAGGGGGAGATCATCACCGGTGGCCATCGTCATCATCCCGGCGGCCACCACGATGAGGAGGGAGTAGTCCACCCTCGAGGCTGAGGGTTTGTACCAGTAGCTATGTGTTTAATCTCTCTCTCTCTCGTGTTCTTGAGATGTCATGATCTTGATGTATCGCAGGCTTTGTTAATATAGTCAGATCATATGATGTTTTCCCCTCTCCATCTTGTTGTGAATTGAGTTTTCCCTTTGAGATTTCGTTTTATCGGATTGAATACTTTTATGGATTTGAGAGCACTTGATATATGTCTTGCATATGGATACTCGTGGTGACAATGGGGTATCATATTGATTCACTTGATATGTGTTTGGGCACTCAACTCGCGGATTCCCGAGGTGACATTGGGGTAATCTACGCATAGGGGTTGATGCACGTTCTTGTCTTTGTTTCTCCGGTAGAAATCTTGAGGCACTCTTTGAGGTTATTTGTGTTGGATTGAGTATTATCAATCTGAAATTATTTGGTGTTATTTTAGTATGAACTCTTGGATAGATCGATCGGAAAGAATAGTTTCGAGGTGGTTTCGTACCCTACAAATGATTTCTTCTTATGTTCTCTGCTAGATAGGAACTTTGGAGTGATTCTTCATCGAACGTTGAGGGATGGTTATATGATACAATTATATTAGCATTGTTGACAGATTGCACTAGTGAAAGTACAGACCCTAGGCCTCATTTTCAAGCATTGCAATACCGTTTGTGCTCACTTTTGTTACTTGCTACCTTGCTGTTTTTTATTGTTCCTATTACAAAAATCAATATCTACTATCATTACTACACTTTTATCACCATCTCTTCACCGAACTAGTGCACCTATACAAATTACCGTTGTATTTGGTGTGTTGGGGACACAAGAGACTTTTTATTATTTGGTTGCAGGGTTGTTTGAGAGAGACCATCCTCATCCTACACCTGCCACGGATTTGTATACCTTAGGTCATCCAGTTGAGGGAAAATTGCTACTGTCCTACAAAACTCTGCGCTTGGAGGCCCAACACGAGTCTACAAGAATAAAGTTGCATAGTAGACATCAGAGACCAGATGTAAGCCTTGCCATAAGTATGGCCAGAAGGTTTCAAAGTGATCCACGAGTGGAACACTGGACGGTGGTCAAGAATATCATTAAGTAGCTGAAAAGGACTAAGTAGAGCGTCGAGGAGGTAGATGAGTTCCGTTAGCACGACGGTGTGGTGACGATGATGATGAAGTTATCCACGCAGGGCTTCGCTTAAGCACTACGAAAATATCACTGGAGGTGTAAATTGTCGAGGGGGCCGCTGCACACGGCTTGAAAAAATTGTGTGTCTAGAGGCGCCCCCTCCCACGTATATAAATGAGGGAGAGGGAGGAGGCCGGCCAAGGTGCGCCCCAAAGTGGGGAGTAGTCCTACTAGGACTCCATGTCCAATTCGGATCCCCCTTCCTTTTACCGGAGAGGGAAAGGGGGAAGGAGAGGGTGAACGAGAAGGAAAGGGGGGCGCCGCCCCCTTCACTACTCCAATTCTAACCCCTCCCTTATGGCGGACACGCCAGCCCCTTGTGGGCTGGTGTGCCTCCCTCACAAGGCCCATGTGGCCCATAACTTTCCCCGGGGGGTTCCGGTAATCCCCGGTACTCCAATAAATACCCGGAACACTCCGGAACCATTCGGGTGTCTGAATACTATCGTCCAATATATCAATCTTTACCTCTTGACCATTTCAAGACCCCTCATCATGTCCGTGATCTCATCCGGGACTCCGAACAATCTTCGGTCAACAAATCACATAACTCATAATACAAATCGTCATCGAACGTTAAGCGTGCAGACCCTACGGGTTCGAGAACTATGTAGACATGACCGAGACACCTCTCAGGTCAATAACCAATAGCGGAACCTGGATGCTCATATTGGCTCCTACATATTCTACGAATATATTTATCGGTCAAACCGTAATGACAACATACGTTATTCCCTTTGTCATCGGTATGTTACTTGCCCAAGATTTGATCGTCAGTATCTTCATACCTAGTTCAATCTCGTTACCGGCAAGTCTCTTTACTCGTTCTGTAATACATCATGCTGCAACTAACTCATTATTCACATTGCTTGCAAGGCTTATTATGCTGTGCATTACCGAGAGGGCCCAGAGATACCTCTCCGATACTCAGAGTGACAAATCCTAGTCTCGATCTATGCCAACCCAACAAACACCTTCGGAGATACCTGTAGAGCATCTTTATAATCACCCAGTTACGTTGTGACGTTTGATTGCACACAAGGTATTCCTCCGGTATTCAGGAGTTCCATAATCTCATAGTCAAAGGAATATGTATAAGTCATGAAGAAAGCAATAGCAATAAAACTTAATTGACCATTATGCTAAGCTAACAGATGGGCCTTGTCCATCACATCATTCTCCTAATGATGTGATCCCGTTCATCAAATGACAACACATGTCTTTGCTTAGGAAATTTAACCATCTTTGATTAACGAGCTAGTCTAGTAGAGGCTTACTAGGGACACTGTGTTTTGTATATGTATCCACACATGTATCAATTTTCCGGTTAATACAATTCTAGCATGAATAATAAACATTTATCATGATAGAAGGTAATATAAAATAACAACTTTATTATTGCATCTAGGGCATATTTCTTCAGTCTGCCACTTGCGCTAGAGTCAATAATCTAGTTCACATCGCCATGTGATTTAACACCAATAGTTCACATCACCATGTGATTAACACCCATAGTTCACATCGCCATGTGACCAACACCCAAAGGGTTTACTAGAGTCAGTAATCTAGTTCAAGTCACCATGTGATAAACACCCAAAGAGTTCTATGGTGTGATCATGTTTTGCTTGTGAGAGAGGTTTAGTCTAGGGGTCTGCCACATTCAGGTCTGTATGTATTTTGCCAATTTCTATGTCTACAATGTTGTGCAGGAGCTACTCTAGCTAATTGCTCCTACTTTCAATATGTATCCAGATTGAGACTTAGAATCATCCGGATCGTGTTAAAGCTTGCATCGACGTAACTCTTTACGATGAACTCTTTATCACCTCCATAACCGAGAAATACTTCCTTAGTCCTCTTAGGTAACTAAGGATAACTTTGACCGTTGTACAGTGATCCACTCCTGGATCACTATCGCATCCCCTTGCCAAAATCATGCCAAGGTGCACATTAGGTCTGGTTCACACATAGCATACTTTATCGAACCTATGATTGAGGCATATGGAATGACTTTCATTCTGTTTCTATTTTCTGCCGTGGTCGGGTTTTGAGTCATACTCAACTTCGCACCTTGCAACACAGGAAGAACTCCTTCTTTGACTGTTCCATTTTGAACTACTTCAAAATCTTGTCAAGGTATGTACTCATTGAAAAATCTTATCAAGCGTCTTGGTCTATCTCTATAGATCTTGATGCCCAATATTTGAGCAGCTTCACTGAGGTCTTTCTTTGAAAAACTCCTTTCAAATACTCTCTTATGCTTTCCAGAAAATTCTACATCATTTCCGATCAACAATATGTCATTCACATATACGTATCAGAAAGGCTGTAGTGCTCCAACTCACTTTCTTGTAAATACAGGCTTCACCGCAAGTCTGTATAAAACTATATGCTTTGGTCAACTTATCAAAGCGTGTATTCCAACTCCGAGATGCTTGCACTAGTCCATAGATGGATCACTGGAGTTTGCACACTTTGTTAGCACCTTTAGGATCGACAAAATCTTTTGGTTGCATCATATACAACTCTTCTTTAAGAAATCCATTAAGGAATGCAGCCTTGACATTGTGACGCCCCCGGTTCAATCGTACACTAATCATGCACGCAAATGTGTACGATCAAGATCAGGGACTCACGGGAAGATATCACAACACAACTCTACAACATAAATAAGTCATACAAGCATCATAAAACAAGCCAGGGGCCTCGACGGCTCGAATACAAGTGCTCGATCATAGACGAGTCAGCGGAAGTAACAATATCTGAGTACAGACATAAGTTAAACAAGTTTGCCTTAAGAAGGCTAGCACAAAAGTAGAAACGATCGAAAAGGCAAGGCCTCCTGCCTGGGACCTCCTAACTACTCCTCGAAGCCGAACTCCATGTAGAATCATCCTCGGGATCTCTAGCTCCTGGACTCCAGCATCTGGTTGCGACAACCAGGTAGAATGGAAAGGGGGAAAAGAGGGAGAAAAGCAACCGTGAGTACTCATCCAAAGTACTCGCAAGCAAGGAGCTACACTACATATGCATGGGTATATGTGTAAAGGGCCATATCGGTGGACTGAACTGCAGAATGCCAGAATAAGAGGGGTATAGCTAATCCTATCGAAGACTACGCTTCTGGCAGCCTCCATCTTGCAGCATGTAGAAGAGAGTAGATTGAAGTCCTCCAAGTAGCATCGTATAGCATAGTCCTACCCGGCGATCCCCTCCTCGTCGCCCTGTTAGAGAGCGATCACCGGGTTATATCTGGCACTTGGAAGGGTGTGTTTTATTAAGTATCCAGTTCTAGTTGTCATAAGGTCAAGGTACAACTCCGGATCGTCCTTTTACCGAGGGACACGGCTATTCTAATAGATAAACTTCCCTGCAGGGGTGCACCACATAACCCAACACGCTTGATCCCATTTGGCCGGACACACTTTCCTGGGTCATGCCCGGCCTCGGAAGATCAACACGTCGCAGCCCCACCTAGGCACAACAGAGAGGTCAGCACGCCGGTCTAAATCCTATGGCGCAGGGGTCTGGGCCCATCGCCCATTGCACACCTGCACGTTGCGAACGCGGCCGGAAGCAGACCTAGCCTAGCAGGCGTTCCAGTCCAATCTGGCGCGCGCCAGTCAGTCGCTGATGTCACGAAGGCTTCGGCTGATACCACGACGCCGAGTGCCCATAACTGTTCCCGCGTAGTTGGTTAGTGCGTATAGACCAAATGGCCAGACTCAGATCAAATACCAAGATCTCGTTAAGCGTGTTAAGTATCCGCGAACGCCGACCAGGGCCAGGCCCACCTCTCTCCTAGGTGGTCTCAACTTGCCCTGTCGTTCCGCCACAAAGTAACAGTCGGGGGCCGTTAGGAACCCTGGCCCACCTCTACCGGGAGGGAGCCACCTGTCCTTTCAGCCCCTCATCAGAATCACTTGCGGGTACTCAACGAGCCGACCCGACTTTAGTCACCACATGTGTCATGTATATATAAAGTATATAGTATATACCTGTGATCACCTCCCGAAGTGATCATGGCCCAGTAGTATAGCATGGCAGACGGACAAGAGTGTAGGGCCACTGATGGAACACTAGCATCCTATACTAAGCAGTAGGATAGCAGGTAAGGGTAACAACTGTAGTAACGATGACAGGCTATGCAGCAGAATAGGATTAACCGAAAGCAGTAACATGCTACACTACTCTAATGCAAGCAGTATAGAGAAGAATAGGCGATATCTAGTGATCAAGGGGGGGCTTGCCTGGTTGCTCTAGCAAGTAGGAGGGGTTGTCAACACCGTAGTCGTACTGGGTAGCAGCGGCGTTCGTCTCGGTGTCTAGCGAGAGAAGGGGGAAAGAAACAATAAATATAATGCAAACATATGCGCGACGAAGCATGACATGACAATGCGTGGTGCTAGGTGTGCCCTAACGCGGTAGGAGGTGATACCGACGAAGGGGGGAAACATCCGGGAAGGTATCCCTGGTGTTTCGCGTTTTCGGACAGATGAACCGGAGGGGGAAAGTTGCGGGTTCGCTATGCTAGGGATGTGTGGCGGACGAACGAGCTACGTATCCGGATTCGTCTCGTCGTTCTGAGCAACTTTCATGTACAAAGTATTTTCATCCGAGCTACGGATTATTTTATATTAATTTTTAAATATTTAATTCATTTTTAGAATTAACAGAATTAATTTAATTAGAAAATGCAATTATGACGTCAGCATGATGTCAGGGTGATGTAGGCAGTCAACTAGTCAGTTGACCTAGTCAAACTGACATGTGGGTCCCACTGTCATTGTCTAAGACTAACTAAGCAGGTTTAATTAGTTTAGTTAATTGATTAGGTTAATTCAACTCACTTAATTAAGTTAATTAATTAATTAATTAATATTTCTATTTTTTAATTCTTTTTTAAACGTTTTAGGGAGCGGGGCCCCCTGTCAGTGGCCTAGAGGGGCCATAGCGGGTGTGGCTAATCGGGTGGAGCCGGGCGAAGGCGCTCAGGCGTGGGCGCCCGAAGGCAGACCCAGGGCGCGGTGAGTGTTCACCGGAGCGCGACCAGGGGGCGGAGGTGGGACAGCGAGCGGCGGCAGCCACTGCGGGAACCGCAAGGGGGCCAGGGGCGAAAGCGGACGGGGCGACAGAGGCGTCCGGAGGCAGCAGCGGGGTTCGCGGGCGCGCGACGGGCGCCGGAGCGGGTGACGTGCGCGCGCGGGACGACGCGTGCGCTGGACGTGGCCGTGGCCGTGAGCGCGTGCGCGAGGAAGACAGGAGGAGGGGAGGAGGAGGGCACGGCCCTCACCGGCCTTGGAGAGCAGAGGTGGCGGCGAGGCTCGATGTGGTCCGGCGGGGAGGAGGATGGGGACGGGTCGGCAGGGTCGACGACGGGGAAGAGGTCAAGGCGGCGAGGTCTCCGGGCGGCGGTGGTGTAGCGCACGGCTACGGCGCCGATGTCCAGGGGGCGGCGGGGCGTTGGCGTTGCGAGGAGGGAGGTGAGGACGAGCGACGAAGACGAGGTGGCGGCACCGATGACAGCGGGTGGCAGGGTGGCCCCGGCGGGGGTTCCGGGCGGCGGCGGCGTCGAGCACTCCCGATCCCGATCGGGGAGGAGTGAGAGAGAGACGGGATCGGGGAGAGTGGGTGGGGGTTCGGGTTAGGTTAGGGTTTGGCTGGGGAGTGAGGGGATAAGGTGTGGCCGGCTGGGCCTGGTGGGTTGGCCCAGTGGGGTTGATGGCCTGCTGGGCCGGAGCCCAGGGGGTTCTTTTCATTCTTCTTTTTTTGTTAGTTTTCTTTTCTGTTATTGTCTTTGTTTCCTATTGTTTTATTTTTTTTGTAAAATATATACTTGGCATCTAATTTAGTAATTCAATTTAGGCCATTGTCACAAAAAGTCTAGTCCTCAAATAATTTAGTTTGACATTTTATTAATTACAAAAGGTATTTAAATAATTATTTATGCTGCTGTTTTATTCATCTGATAGTATTTAAACATTTTATAAAGGTGTGGTTTCTCCACCATAATTACCTATGCAATATTTGGTTCACTCCGGACATTTTAGTTTTAATATTCGAAAACTTTTATTGTTTGACTTGATTTCGAATTTTGAATTCGAATGGGATTTGAACCAGAGTGAGTTTAGTAACAATAACAGTGGTGACGTGGCATCATTAGTAGAGGGTTACTGTAGCTTAATTATCCGGGCGTCACAATTCTCCTCCACTACAAGAAATCTCGTCCCGAGATTTAAGAGGCGGACTAGAGGGAGAAGGTTCTGGTTACGAATCTCCAGCGAGTGTTCTCGGTCTTGGTTGCTCTTCTTGAAGAGGCCGATCCATAACCTTGAGGTCTTCATTTCTCTGCTTCAGGTCATCATGATGAAGTCGGCGTCCTTTCTTCCGGAACTCCATCGTACTTACGAAAGAATAAAGGGTGGGCATTCCGGGAGAACAGACCTCTGCAAGGTCGACTATCTGGACAATAACATCGAGGAAGGTGGCGGAAGTAACTCTCGAATTGAAACTTACGAAAATGTCGAGAGCAAAGTAAGGAGGTATCATGGGAAGTTTCGAGCGGGCAGGCAATCGTTCGATGCCTGAAACAGGGCATGAAAGGGGCTCAAAGCAATCGGGAATAAGTATTGCGTCTTATACCAGAATAGATCAATAGGCAGGTGGCCTGTGAATTACATACAAAGTCAAGCACGAGGAATAACTTTGACAACAGGGTGTACAGGAGAGTCAGGTTTTGATCCTGTGGAACTGTGGTTTACGGGCCCACCATGTGGTTAAAGTAAGAAGGGCGGTGACATCTTGCACGATCATGATAGCAAGGCATGTCAGAGGGTAGCCTGTCAATTATATGTCAGCAACATCATCGGTACCAAGGGCGAGGGACGAAGAGAACCATTTTCCTGCTCGTTGAAACGAGGCGGACCAATAGGCAAAGTTCTCGTCCATCGGTGGGTACTGGAATGTCACCAACAATAGTAACAGGGTCTTACTGACAGAGTTGTACACCGAGGTATTTGCACAAGCAGGGAATTAATACTGCTTAGATCATAATGATCACTAGAAACGTTAATCCAACCAATGGAAAGGAAAATATGATTATCAGATTAAACAGAACAATGGAAAGGAAAATGTGTTTAAACACATATTTCAAGGGTATATCCTTCCCAAGGACAAGCAGAGCATGATATCCATGTCAGGATATAAGGTAGAAAACTCTTTAGGTAGGGGAGAGAAATTTCATGACATTACCCATACAGCGGTGTTTGGATAATTGAGCAGGAAACATTTAGCATTGGGCTTCGAATGTTCTTATTGAAAATCGGAGTACCATAGACATGCTTCGAGATAGCATTGACGTGGTCATCAGGTGAAGATCCGACTTTGGAAACACAAAGGATTCATCAAGAACAACTTATAGAATAAGTGTTACAATTTCCTCATGGAAGAATCGCTAAGCTTGCTAAAAAGAAAACTATAACAATAGGTCCTCCGGCCAGGTGTGCTAGGCATGACATCACCGTACCGGTTCATATAAAGACCAATGATATAATTCTTGGAAATATGTTTCAACCATCATATCCGACCGAGATTCAGATCTGATTGGTGTCAGAATACCTCCAACTCAGGATGCCTGAGAAGAAAAGGTGCAACACAAATTGACGAGATGTCATTGTAAGATTCTCGGGAAATGAACTATGGAAGCAA
This sequence comes from Triticum aestivum, assembly GCF_018294505.1. Lineage (NCBI taxonomy): Eukaryota > Viridiplantae > Streptophyta > Magnoliopsida > Poales > Poaceae > Triticum > Triticum aestivum. The sequence goes on along the minus strand of NC_057805.1, from coordinate 487,787,488 downwards.
GTTCCGGAACAAGAGTTCATCATTTAACCAAGGAAAGAACGAGGAGGTGGCTGATGAACTCTGTGACAATTCATTGAGATTTTCAAAAGATCTATTTCCACAATTATGTGAACAAGGAGATAACATTTGTCAAAGCAAATGATATAATGATGTAAGTTTGAGGAAAACATCCACAATTAAACATTGGCTTAAAAGGTGCACCCGAAATGTGGGCTTATAGTAGCATGATCAACGTTAGAATGGTGGTTCAGCAACCGATAGGCTAAGAATGAATTATCGATCATTAACTTCAAAGCAATAGGGTTGCTAGAAGTGCAGAATCCAAACAACACCGTTCACTTGTGGGTACCCCGGTTGGAATCAACACGAGGACCAAAAAAGAATGGTGATGGTGAGAAGTATCATTATAGCAAGAATTCTTAAGAGGTGGAGCAATCCTCACAACATTCTTGACATCAAAGATGGTAATACTCCGCGGTAGAACATAACATAAGTTGGATAGCAAGGAACTCAAGGTACAACACAAAACAGGAACAAGCTTTGTGTGGGAGGGAACGCAATAATGTTGTGGATGATAACCCAAATCATCGAGGGCAAAGGATGCTATTTCTCATCAAGAATTCGATAGATATCTTGGAAGACCTCAGAATGTTGATGATGATCACGACACATTTGTCGAGAGGTTCCACGAAGAAGCAATCGAACAGCGAATGCATCAAGCAAAGGGACGGTTGTAGCGAAAGATATTGGATCCACGGATACAACACCAACTCGGGATCAAGCTTGTTGTTTGAGGTGGAACGATAAGATGAGGAAATCGACGTAAGCTTAGCTCATCATCGGAAGTTGTGGTCCAGGATTAAGGACCAAGTAGCACAGTTAAAATCAGCACGATAATGATATAGCCGACCAGGCTAGGAACGACTTGAAGGATTATTAAACTCATAAGCAACGAAAATTACTTAGAGTTATAGAATCGGAGTGCAGACTTGATTCACTAATCGGTGTTCTCGGTTGACGACAACCCAGAACCCAGGAAAATTGGAATCGGTGAGAATTAACAGTTGATGAAGAACCCATAAGAAGTTATGCAGTCCCATGATATTCTCGAGATACCAGAGTGTAATACTCGACGATAGATCAAAGTAAAGGTTGGACTGGGGTATTGATCCGCAGAAAAAAATACTTAAGCTTGCCCGAGAAATGGGATCAAAGAAGAACAATATGGTCGAATGTATAGCTGCAAGGGATCCAATTTAATGACACCGAAAGAGTTACCAAAATGATTAAATATTTTGCAAGAAGCTTCCGTGATAAGTTCCACATCGGGTCCATGGGCATGAACACAAAGGTTCAAGGTCGACTCCCACTTCTTCACTGCAAAACCTTTCATTCACTTCTCGCTTTCGAAGAAGTTGTAGCATTGAAATTTTATCTGGCAAAATGTCAGAAGAGTATGACTCATGAAAACTTTCGAGTTCACACATATTATGGAAGGCATAGGTTCAACCCATCGGGTATCTTAGAACATATACCATGAACTTTAGGATCAATTAAGACATGCTCGAAGCAGAGCATGGTTGACAAAGGCATAGGATATTACTTGCCAAAGGCAGAAGACACAATTTACCAAAGGCATTAGGTATCAGGGGAGAAACTCTCAAGGTTATTGGATATGAAGGACACTGTCGGATAATAACCAAGCAATTGGTCTCGCAGACCACAAGGAATCTAAGGTGCGTATCGGTACTCAATCAGAAGGAAAAAGAATGCAAAGGCATCAGATTATAGAAACAACTAACTAATCCAAAGCTCAAATGCAAATGAATTATGATTTCCAAATCAAAGGATCAGAAGCAAACGCTCTGATTAAGAATGGATAAGTTGTGTAAGCTTAGGGGTAAAATCAACAACAATTTGATTGGTCGAGATCCAGCCCATGCTTAATATGACGTCTGAGCCGAAAGGATGAATTCTAGGATCTGATTGGGGATTGCGAGCATTCGCAACATATTGAATCAATGGACTCAAAATGATAGTGACAAGGGCTGCCAATAAGATTAATATACTTATGGGATTAACCATAATGAAAGCAAGCAAGAATTTCAAGAGCAATAAGCTGCTAAGGATTTTTGGAAGATCGAATAGTATTTCGAAGACCTTAGTGAAACACATAAACAACTGGGGATGGGCGGATACTTGGTATGTGCGAGGAATTATCCGTAGGAGTGTTCATGTGGGTAATGAACTGCAAGACAGTAGGCACTAAGAATTCTCGGAACTATAGAGAGAATTTTCAGGGTATCTTGTAAGAACAAGATCCATGGGATTGAAAGGGCAAGTGTATGTAGTTATCCATAATGATATAACAGTGGTAGGGAATTTGCAAAGGCGGTGGGCACAAGTGTCTCGAGAGAACATCGGAGATTATCTTCGGAATCTTCTGGTGCAGCCGGCGATCATCTGGACTGAAGGGGCTCTCCGAGAGAAAGTATTTTCGAGAACCTAAAGTTAGATTTTAGTAAATTCAATAAACCCGAATAGAAGAGAGATAAGAGTCCCAGAGTATAGACGAGGAATAAAAGATCCTAATACCACCCAATGGCGACGTGGGCCCGTAAGCCACACAGCCATGTTAGTAAAAGTTTTGCAATGACTAGACTCAACTTCGGCCAAGGAGTGCGGAAGGGGGATTCCTACAGGCAGTCGGCTCTGATACCAACTTGTGACGCCCCCAATTCAATCGTACACTAATCATGCACACAAATGTGTACGATCAAGATCAGGGACTCACGGGAAGATATCACAACACAACTCTCCAACATAAATAAGTCATACAAGCATCATAATACAAGCCAGGGGCCTCGAGGGCTCGAATACAAGTGCTCGATCATAGACGAGTCAACGGAGGCAACAATATCTGAGTACAGACATAAGTTAAACAAGTTTGCCTTAAGAAGGCTAGCACAAAAGTAGCAACGATCGAAAAGGCAAGGCCTCCTGCCTGGGACCTCCTAACTACTCCTCGAAGCCGAACTCCATGTAGAATCATCCTCGGGATCTCTAGCTCCTGGACTCCACCATCTGGTTGCGACAACCAGGTATAATGGAAAGGGGGAAATGAGGGAGAAAAGCAACCGTGGGTACTCATCCAAAGTACTCTCAAGCAAGGAGCTACACTACATATGCATGGGTATATGTGTAAAGGGCCATATCGGTGGACTGAACTGCAGAATGCCAGAATAAGAGGGGGATAGCTAATCCTGTCGAAGACTACGCTTCTGGCCACCTCCATCTTGCAGCATGTAGAAGAGAGTAGATGGTAAGTTCACCAAGTAGCATCGCATAGCATAATCCTACCCGGCGATCCCCTCCTCGTCGCCCTGTTAGAGAGCGATCACCGGGTTATATCTGGCACTTGGAAGGGTGTGTTTTATTAAGTATCCAGTTCTAGTTGTCATAAGGTCAAGGTACAACTCCGGGTCGTCCTTTTACCGAGGGACACGGCTATTCTAATAGATAAACTTCCCTGCAGGGGTGCACCACATAACCCAACACGCTTGATCCCATTTGGCTGGACACACTTTCCTGGGTCATGCCCGGCCTCGGAAGATCAACACGTCGCAGCCCCACCTAGGCACAACAGAGAGGTCAGCACGCCGGTCTAAATCCTATGGCGCAGGATCTGGGCACATCGCCCATTGCACACCTACACGTTGCGAACGCGGCCGGAAGCAGACCTAGCCTAGCAGGCGTTCCAGTCCAATCTGGCGCGCGCCACTTAGTCGCTGACGTCACGAAGGCTTCGGCTGATACCATGACGCCGAGTGCCCATAACTGTTCCCGCGTAGTTGGTTAGTGCGTATAGACCAAACGGCCAGACTCAGGTCAAATACCAAGATCTCGTTAAGCGTGTTAAGTATACGCGAACGCCGACCAGGGCTAGGCTCACCTCTCTCCTAGGTGGTCTCAACCTGCCCTGTCGCTCCGCCACAAAGTAACAGTTGGGGGCCGTCAGGAACCTAGGCCCACCTCTACCGGGATGGAGCCACCTGTCCTTTCAGCCCCCTCATCAGAATCACTTGCGGGTACTCAACGAGCCGACCCGACTTTAGTCACCACATGTGTCATGTATATAAAGTATGTAGTATATACCCGTCATCACCTCCCGAAGTGATCACGGCCCAGTAGTATAGCATGGCAGACGGACAAGAGTGTAGGGCCACTGATGGAACACTAGCATCCTATACTAAGCAGTAGGATAGCAGGTAAGGGTAACAACTGTAGTAACGATGATAGGCTATGCAGCAGAATAGGATTAACCGAAAGCAGTAACATGCTACACTACTCTAATGCAAGCAGTATAGAGAAGAATAGGAGATATCTGGTGATCAAGGGGGGGCTTGCCTGGTTGCTCTGGCAAGTAGGAGGGGTCGTCAACACCGTAGTCGTACTGGGTAGCAGCGGCGTTGGTCTCGGTGTCTCGCGAGAGAAGGGGGGAAAGAAACAATAAATATAATGCAAACATATGCGCGACGAAGCATGACATGACAATGCGCGGTGCTAAGTGTTCCCTAACGCGGTAGGAGGTGATACCGACGAAGGGGGGAACATCCGGGAAGGTATCCCCGGTGTTTCGCGTTTTCGGACAGATGAACCGGAGGGGGAAAGTTGCGGGTTCGCTATGCTAGGGATGTGTGGCGGACGAACGGGCTACGTATCCTGATTCGTCTCGTCGTTCTGAGCAACTTTCATGTACAAAGTATTTTCATCCGAGCTACGGATTATTTTATATTAATTTTTAAATATTTAATTCATTTTTAGAATTAACAGAATTAATTTAATTAGAAAATGCAATTATGACGTCAGCATGATGTCAGGGTGATGTCAGCAGTCAACTAGTCAGTTGACCTAGTCAAACTGACATGTGGGTCCCACTGTCATTATCTAAGACTAACTAAGCAGGTTTAATTAGTTTAGTTAATTGATTAGGTTAATTAAACTCAATTAATTAAGTTAATTAATTTAGTTAATTCATTAATTAATTAATATTTCTATTTTCTAATTCTTTTTTTTACATTTTAGGGGGCGGGGCCCCCCTGTCAGTGGCCTAGAGGGGCCATAGCGGGTGTGGCTAATCGGGCGGAGCCGGGCGGAGGCGCTCGGGCGTGGGCGCCCGAAGGCAGACCCAGGGTGCGGCGAGTGTTCGTCGGAGCGCGACCAGGGGGCGGAGGTGGGACGGCGAGCAGCGGCAGCCACTGCGGGAACCGCAAGGAGGCCAGGGGCGAAAGCGGACGGGGCGACGGAGGCGTTTGGAGGCAGCAGCGGGGTTCGCGGGCGCGCGACGGGCGCCAGAGCGGGTGACGTGCGCGCGCGGGACGACGCGTGTGCTGGACCTGGCCGTGGCCGTGAGCGCGTGCGCGAGGGAGACAAGAGTAGGGGAGGAGGAGGGCACGGCCTTCACCGGCGTTGGAAAGCAGAGGTGGCGGCGAGGCTCGATGTGGTCCGGCGGGGAGGAGGACGGGGACGGATCGGCGGGGTCGACGACAGGGAAGAGGTCGAGGCGGCGAGGTCTCCGGGTGGCGGTGGTGTAGCGCACGGCTACGGCGCCGATGTCCAGGGGGCAGCGGGGCGTTGGCGTCGCGAGGAGGGAGGTGAGGATGAGCGACGAAGACGAGGTGGCGGCACCGACGACAGCGGGTGGGAGGGTGGCCCCGGTGGGGGTTCCGGGCGGCGGCGGTGTCGAGCACCCCCGATCCCGATTGAGGAGGAGCGAGAGAGAGAGGGGATCGGGGAGAGTGGGTGGGGGTTCGGGTTAGGTTAGGGTTTGGCTGGGGCTGAGGGGATAAGGTGTGGCCGGCTGGGCCTGGTGGGTTGGCCCAGTGGGGTTGATGGCCTGCTGGGCCGGAGCCCAGGGGGTTCTTTTCATTCTTCTTTTTTTTGTTAGTTTTGTTTTCTGTTTTTGTCTTTGTTTCCTATTGTTTTATTTTTTTTGTAAAATATATACTTGGCATCTAATTTAGTAATTCAATTTAGGCCATTGTCACAAAAAGTCTAGTCCTCAAATAATTTAGTTTGACATTTTATTAATTACAAAAGGTATTTAAATAATTATTTATGCTGCTGTTTTATTCATCTGATAGTATTTGAACATTTTATAAAGGTGTGGTTTCTCCAAATAATTACCTATGCAATATTTGGTTCACTCTGGACAGTTTAGTTTTAATATTCGAAAACTTTTATTGTTTGACTTGATTTCGAATTTTGAATTCAAACGGGATTTGAACCAGAGTGAGTTTAGTAACAATAACAGTGGTGACGTGGCATCATTAGTAGAGGGTTACTGTAGCTTAATTATCCGGGCGTCACAGACATCCATTTGCCAGATTTCATAAAATGCGGCAATTTCTAACATGATTCGGACAGACTTAAGCATCGCTACGAGTGAGAAAATCTCATCATAGTCAACACCTTAAACTTGTCAAAAGCCCCTTCCGCGACAAGCCGAGCATTGTAGATAGTAACACTACCATCAGTGTCCGTCTTCCTCTTGAAGATCCATTGATTCTCAATGGCTTGCTGATCATCGGGCAAGTCCACCAAAGTTCACGCTTTGTTCTCATACATGGATCCTATCTCAGATTTCATGGCCTCAAGCCATCTGTCGGAATCTGAGCTCATCATTGCTTCCTCATAGTTCATAGGTTCATCATGGTCTAGTAACATGACTTCTGGAATAGGATTACCATACCACTTTTGTGCGGAATGTGCTCTGGTTGACCTACGAGGTTCGGTAGTAACTTGAAGTAAAGTTTCATTTTCATTATTCCTCTCTAGTTGGTGTAGGCATCATGGGAACGGTTTTCTGTGATGAGCTATTTTCCAATTTGAGAGAAGGTACAATTACCTCATCAAGTTCCACTTTCCTCCCACTCACCTTTCGAGAGAAACTCCTTCTCTAGAAAGGATCCATTATTAGCAATCAAAGATCTTGCCTTCGGATATGTGATAGAAGGTGTACCCACCAGTTTCTTTTGGGTATCCTATGAAGACGCACTTCTCCGATTTGGTTTTGAGCTTATGAGGCTAAAGCCTTTTGACCTAAGTGTCGCAACCCCAAACTTTAAGAAATGACAGCTTAGGTTTCTTGCCAAACCACAGTTCATATGGTGTCGTCTCAACGGATTTAGATGGTGCCCTATTTAACGTGAATGCAGCTGTCTCTAATGCATAACCCCAAAACAGTAGTGGCAAATCGGTAAGAGGCATCATAGATCACACCATATCTAATAAAGTGCGGTTACGACGTTCGGACACACCATTACGCTGTGGTGTTCTAGGTGGCGTGAGTTGTGAAACAATTCCACATTGTTTTAAATGAAGGCCAAACTCGTAACTCAAATATTCGCCTCCGCGATCATATCGTAGAAACTTTATTTTCTTGTTACAATGATTCTCCACTTCACTCTGAAATTCTTTGAACTTCTTAAATGTTTCAGACTTGTGTTTCATTAAGCAGATATACCCATATCCACTTAAATCATCTTTGGAGGTCAGAAAATAACGATACCCGCCGTGTGCCTCAATACTCATCGGACCGCATACATCGGTATGTATTATTTCCAATAAGTCATTGGCTCGCTCCATTGTTCCGGAGAACGGAGTTTTGGTCATCTTGCCCATGAGGCATGGTTCGCAAGTATCAAATGATTCATAATCAATTGATTCCAAAAGTCCATCTGCATGGAGTTTCTTCATGCGCTTTACACCAATATGACCTAAACGGCAGTGCCACAAATATGTTGCACTATCATTATCAACTTTGCATCTTTTGGCATCATTATTATGAATATGTGTATCACTACGATCGAGATTCAGTAAACCTTTTACATTGGGTGTATGACCATAGAAAGTTTTATTCATGTAAACAGAACAACAATTATTCTCTGATTTAAATGAATAACCGTATCGCAATAAACATGATCTAATCATATTCATGCTCAACACAAACACCAAATAACATTTATTTAGGTCCAACACTAATCCCGAAGGTAGAGGGAGTGTGCGATGGTGATCTTATCAACCTTGGAATCACTTCCAACACACATCATCACCTCGCCCTTAACTAGTCTCTATTCATTTTGCAACTCGTGTTTCGAGTTACTAATCTTAGCAACTGAACCGGTATCAAATACCCTGGAGTTACTATGAACACTAGTAAAGTACACATCAATAACATGTATATCAAATATAGCTTTGTTCACTTTGCCATCCTTCTTATCTGCCAATTATTTGGGGCAGTTCCACTTCCAGTGATTATTCCCTTTGCAGTAGAAGCCCTCAATTTCAGGCTTAGGTCTAGCTTTGGCTTCTTAACGGGAGTGACAACTTGCTTGTCATTCTTCTTGAAGTTCCCTTTATTTTTCTTTGCCCTTTTCTTGAAACTAGTGGTTTTGTTAACCATCAACACTTGATGCTCTTTCTTGATTTCTACCTTCGTCAATTTCAGCATCGTGAAGAGCTCAGGAATCACTTTCGTCATCCCTTGCATATTATAGTTCATCACGAAGTTCTAGTAGCTTGGTGAGAGTGACTAGAAAACTTTGTCAATCACTATCTCCTCTGGAAGATTAACTCCCACTTGATTCAAGTGATTGTAATGCCCAGACATTCTGAGCACATGCTCACTAGTTGAGCTATTGTCCACCATCTTGTAGACAAAGTACTTGTCAGAGGTCTCATACCTCTCGATTCGGGCACGAGTCTAAAATACCAATTTCATCTCTTGGAACATCTCATATGCTCTGTGGCGTTCAAAACGTTTTTGAAGTCCCGGTTCTAAGCTGTAAAGCATGGTGCACTAAACTATCAAGTAGTCATCATACCGAGCTTGCCAAATGTTCATAATGTCTGCATCTGCTCCTGCAATAGATTTGTCACCTAGCGGTGTATCAAGGACATAGTTATTCTGTGCAGCAATGAGGATAATCCGTAGATCACGGACCCAATCCGCTTCATTGCTACTATCATCTTTCAACTTATTTTTCTCTAGGAACATATCAAAAATAAACGGGGAGCTATATTGCGATGATCTACAACATAGATATGCAAATACTATCAGGACTAAGTTCATGATAAAATAAGTTCAATTAACCAAATTACTTAAGAACTCCCACTTAGATAGACATCCCTTGAGTCATCTAAATGATCACGTGATCCAAATCAACTAAACCATGTCCGATCATCACGTGAGATGGAGTAGTCATCAATGGTGAACATCTCTATGTTGATCATATCTACTATATGATTCACGTTCGACCTTTCGGTCTCCAGTGTTTCGAGGCCATGTCTGTACATGCTAGGCTCGTCAAGTGTAACCCAGGTATTCGGCATGTGCAAAACTGTCTTGCACCCGTTGTATGTGAACGTAGAGCCTATCACACCCGATCATCACGTGGTGTCTCAGCACGACGAACTGTCGCAACAGTGCATACTCAGGAAGAACACTTGTACCTTGAAATTTTAGTAAGGGATCATCTTATAATGCTACCGCCATACTAAGCAAAATAAGATGCATAAAAGATAAACATAACATGCAATCAAAATATGTGACATGATATGTCCATCATCATCTTGTGCCTTTGATCTGCGTCTCCAAAGCACCGTCGTGATCTCCATCGTCACCGGCTTGACACCTTGATCTCCATCGAAGCGTCGTGATCGTCTCGCCAACTATTGCTTCTACGACTATCGCTAACGCATAGTGATAAAGTAAAGAAATTACATGGAGATTGTATTTCATACAATAAAATGACAACCAAAAGGCTCCTGCCAGTTGCCGATATCTCTTACGAAACATGATCATCTCATAAAACAACGTATATCACATCATGTCTTGACCATATCACATCACAACATGCCCTGCAAAAACAAGTTAGACGTACTCTACTTTGTAGTTGCAAGTTGTACGTGGCTGCTACGGGCTTCTAGCAAGAACCGTTCTTACCTACGCATCAAAACCACAACGGTGTTTCGTCAAGTTTGCTATTTTAACCTTCAACAAGGACCGGCCGCAGTAAATTTGATTCAACTAAAGTTGGAGAAACAGATACCCGCCAGCCACCTTTATGCAAAACTAGTTGCATGTCTGCCGGTGGAACCGGTCTCATGAACGTGGTCATGTAAGGTTGGTCCGGGCCGCTTCATCCAACAATACCGCCGAATCAAAATAAGACGTTGGTGGTAAGAAGTATGACTACCACCGCCCACAACTCTTTGTGTTCTACTCGTACATATCATCTACGCATAGACCTGGCTCTGATACCACTGTTGGGAAATGATACGTCCCCGTCGTATCTACTTTTCCAAACAATTTTGCCCTTCTTTTTGGACTCTAACTTGCATGATTTGAATGGAACTAACCCGGACTGACGCTGTTTTCAGTAGACTTTCCATGGTGTTATTTATGTGCAGAAACAAAAGTTCTCGGAATGACCTAAAACTCCACGGAACATCTATTTGGAAAATAATAAAAATACCGGAAGAAAAATCCACGTCAGGGGGCCCACACCCTATCCACGAGGGTGGAGGGCGCGACTGCCCCCCTAGGGCGCACCCCCTACCTCGTGGGCCCCCTGACCCTCCACCGACCTCAACTCCAACTCCATATATTCACTTTCAGTTAGAAAAAAATCAAGAAGAAGGATTCATCGCGTTTTACGATACGGAGCCGCCGCCAAGCCCTAAAACCTCTCGGGAGGGCTGATCTGGAGTCCGTTCGGGGCTCCAGAGAGGGGGATTCGTCGCCGTCGTCATCATCAACCATCCTCCATCACCAATTTCATGATGCTCACCGCCGTGCGTGAGTAATTCCATCGTAGGCTTGCTGGACGGTGATGGGTTGGATGAGATCTATCATGTAATCGAGTTAGTTTTGTTAGGGTTTGATCCCTAGTATCCACTATGTCTGAGATTGATGTTGCTATGACTTTGCTATGCTTAATGCTTGTCACTAGGGCCCGAGTGCCATGATTTTACATCTGAACCTATTATGTTTCCATGAATATATGTGAGTTCTTGATCCTATCTTGCAAGTCTATAGTCACCTACTATGTGTTATGATCCGGCAACCCCGAAGTGACAATAATCGGGACCACTCCCGGTGATGACCATAGTTTGAGGAGTTCATGTATTCACTATGTGCTAATGCTTTGTTCCGGTACTCTATTAAAAGGAGGCCTTAATATCCCTTAGTTTCCATTAGGACCCCGCTGCCACGGGAGGGTAGGACAAAAGATGTCATGCAAGTTCTTTTCCATAAGCACGTATGACTATATTCGGAATACATGCCTACATTACATTGATGAATTGGAGCTAGTTCTGTGTCACCCTATGTTATGACTGTTACATGATGAACCACATCCGGCATAATTCTCCATCACCGATCCAATGCCTACAAGCTTTTCACATATTGTTCTTCGCTTATTTACTTTTCCGTTGCTACTGTTACAATCACTACAAAACCCAAAAATATTGCTTTTGTTACCATTACCGTTACTTCCATACTACTTTGCTACTAAATACTTTGCTGCAGATATTAAGTTATCCAGGTGTGGTTGAATTGACAACTCAACTGCTAATACTTGAGAATATTCTTTGGCTCCCCTTGTGTCGAATCAATAAATTTGGGTTGAATACTCTACCCTTGAAAACTGTTGCGATCCCCTATACTTGTGGGTTATCAAGACTATTTTCTGGTGCCGTTGCCGGGGAGCATAGCTCTATTCTTGAGTCACTTGGGATTTATATCTGCTGGTCACTATGAAGAACTTGAAAGACGCTAAGACAACAATTTATCCCTCAACTACGAGGGGAAGTAAGGAACTGCCATCTAGCTCTGCACTTGATTCACCTTCTGTTTTGAGTAAGCTTGCGACACCTAAACCTGCTTCTTCTATTCGTTCTGATATGTCGCATGTTATTGATGATGCCACTTCTGCTATGCATGATACTTATGATGAAACTACTTCTATGCTTGATACTACTGTGCCACTTGGTGAATTTCTTGATGAACAAATTGCTAGGGTTAGAGAGAAAGAAATTATTGAAACCGATAATATTGATGAAAGTGATGATGAAGACTCTCCTGTTATTCCTGATGGTTGTGTTTTGAAAAAGAAGCTGCTTTAGCTATTTTAGCTTGCAAAGATAGATATGAGCTCAAGAGGTTATTAGCTAAATGGAAGCAACAATCTCTTAATGCTAGAATGAAACCTGACCCTGCTTTTGCTACTTCACCTATATGTGTTACTGATAAGGATTATGAATTCTCTGTTGATCCTGATATAATTACTTTGGTTGAATCTGATCCTTTTCATTGCTATGAATCTGAAACTGTTGTGGCACATCTTACTAAATTAAATGATATTGCCACCCTGTTCACTAATGATGAGAAATCTCGCTATCTTTATATCCTTAAAATATTTCCGTTCTCATTAAAGGGTGATGCTAAGATATGGTTTAATTCTCTTGATCCTGGTTGTGTGCGTAGTCCCCAAGATATGATTTATTGCTTCTCTGCTAAATATTTCCCTGCTCATAAGAAACAAACTGCTTTAAGGGAAATATATAATTTTGTGCAAATTGAAAAAGAGAGTCTCCCACAAGCTTGGGGGAGGCTTCTCCGATTACTTAATGCTTTGCCTGATGATCCTCTTAAGAAAAATGAAATACTTGATATCTTTTATAATGGACTAACCGATGCTTCCAGAGATTACCTGGATAGTTGTGCTGGTTCTGTTTTCAGGGAAAGAACACCGGATGAAGCAGAAATTCTATTGAATAATATGTTGACAAATGAAAATAATTGGACACTTCCTGAGCCTATTCTTAAACCAACTCCGAAGAAGAGAGGTGTTTTATTTCTCAGTCCTGAAGATATGCAAGAGGCAAAGAAATCTATGAAAGAAAAGGGTATTAAAGCTAAAGATGTTAAGAATTTACCTCCTATTGAAGAAATACATGGTCTTAATTTACTGCCTGTTGAAGGAACTTGTGATCTTAATCCTCCACCTATTGAAGAAACTCATGGTCTTGATAACCCGACACAGGTAGTAAAGGTAAATTCTCTCTATAGATTTGATGAAGGTGATATTCCTCAGTATAAGTCTGCTAGACAATGCTTAGAAGAGTTTGATAATTTTATTGTCAAACAAGAAACCTTCAATGCTTATTTTGGTAGACAATTGAAATACAATTCCGATACGCTTGAACACTTGAGTAATTACATGGCTAATGTTAAAGGTGAACTTAAACTCATTAGTAAACATGCTTCTATGGTTACCACTCAAGTAGAACAAGTACTTAAAGCTCAACATGATTTGCTCAATGAATTGAATAGTAAGAAAAAGGATTATGCTGTTAGAGTGGCTACTAGAACTGGTAAAATGACTTAGGAACCTTTGTATCCTGAAAGCCACCCTAGGAGAATTGAGCAAGATTCCCAGAGAAATAATATTGATGCACCTAGTTCTTCTAAAAAGAAGAAAAAGAAAAATGATAGGACTTTGCATGAACCTATTGCTAAACCACCTGAGAATCCAAATGATATATCTATTTCTGATGCTGAAACACAATCTGGTAATGAACATGAGCCTAGTGATAATATTAATGAAGATGTTCATGATGATGCTCAACCTAGTAATGATAATGATGTAGAAATTGAACCTGCTATTGATCTTTATAATCCACAATCAAAGAATCAACGTTATGATAAGAGAGACTTTGTTGCTAGGAAACATGGTAAAGAAAGAGAACCTTGGGTTCAGAAACCCATGCCTTTTCCTCCCAAACCATCCAAGAAAAAGGATGATGAGGATTTTGAGCGCTTTGCTGAAATGATTAGACCTATATTTTTGCGTATGCGTTTGACTGATATGCTCAAAATGAATCCTTATGCTCAGTGCATGAAAGATATTGTTACAAATAAAAGAAAGATACCGGAAGCTGATATTTCCACCATGCTTGCTAATTACACTTTTAAGGGTGGAATACCAAAGAAACTTGGAGATCTAGGAGTACCTACTATACCATGCTCCATTAAAAGAAATTATGTTAAAACTGCTTTATGTGATCTTGGAGCTGGTGTTAGTGTTATGCCTCTCTCTTTATATCGTAGACTTGATTTGAATAAGTTGACACCTACTGAAATATCTTTGCAAATGGCTGATAAATCAACTGCTATACCTGTCGGTATTTGTGAGGATGTGCCTGTTGTGGTTGCAAACGTTACTATTTTAACGGACTTTGTTATTCTTGATATTCCCGAGAACGATAGTATGTCTATTATTCTTGGAAGACCCTTTTTTGAATACTGCAGGGGCTGTTATTGATTGCAACAAAGGTAATGTCACTTTTCATGTTAATGGTAATGAGCATACGGTACACTTTCCGAGGAAACAACCTCAAGTCCACAATATCAATTCTATTGGAAAAATTCCATCGATTATTTTTGGAGGTTTTGAATTTCCTCTTCCTACTGTCAAGAAGAAATATGATATTCTTATTATAGGGGATGTGCATATCCCCGTTGAGGTAACATAGTGTTATTCGAAATTTCTCCGGTTCCATGTTATTCGGAGTGAGTTTGTTAACAAGACTTGATCAACCTTGTTAGTGGATTCCTTTTGATGAGCATGAGATGGATGAAACTAGAAGGCACAACCTTCTGTACCCTCTCTCTACTTTCTGTTATTTAGTTGAAATAAAGTAAAAATAGTATTTTTCTGTCTGTTTCCTGATTTATCCGTGCAATATAAAAATACCCCGAAAATAAAAGTTCTCCAAATGCCCTGAAAATGGAATATGATTTTTTCTAGAATTTTTGAGAATATCTGGCACCGAGAACACAACAGGAGGGGCAAGCACCTGGCCACGAGGGTGGAGGGCGCGCCCTACCCCCCTGGGCGCGCCCCCTGCCTCGTGGGCCCACAGTGGCTCCCCTCCACTTATTCCTACACCCACACACTTCTTCTTCCTCCCAAAAAAATCACCATCCAGCTCAAGCACGAGTTCTAGCTCATTTTGCTGCGATTTTCGATCTCCTTGCTCAAAGCACCTCTCACAAAACTGCTTGGGGAGATTGTTCCTTGGTATGTGAATCCTCCATTGGTCCAATTAGTTTTTGTTCTAGTGCTTTATTCATTGCAAATTTGTGCTGCCTAGGTGACCATGTTCTTGAGCTTGCATGTCAAATTTATATGGTTCCAAGTAGTTCTAATGCTTGATATAGGCTCTAGGAACTTGTAGGAGTAGTTGCTATCAATTTTGTTGAGCTTGGTTCACTTTTATTTGAAGTTACTAAAAAATCCAGAATTTTTCAAAAAATAATGAAGAGATTCTTGAGGGGCTCATCGAGCCGAAGCTCGAAGGAAAAGCAAAGTGAAGAAGCACAGAGGCCCAAATATAATTTGCCTCGCACCGCGGAGGTCCGGCCGTGTGAATGGCCTTCCAATGATTTCTTGAGAGAAGCCGGGATTTATGATGATTTTTATGAGTTGGCTGAGAATGCAGGCCTCACCGACTTCCTCCGTGACCAACGCAATCAGTATCTCTTACTCACCAATACTTTTGTGCAAAACTTCTACTATTTTCCTAAGGAATCACCTCCTTCAGTAGAGTTTCATTTATATGATGTTGTTAAGAAGATGCCACTAGATGAATTTTGCAAGGTTTGCAAAATACCTTTTGAGGGTAGTTTAGAGGAACCACATCGTAAAGATGTGGATGGGTTTATTGACACTATCACTGTGGGGGAAACTAGGAAGGTTTCCGATGCAAGAATCACTAGCATACATTTTCCTGTTTTACGCTACATTGCCATATTTGCTAGTCGTTGCTTAATTGGTCGCGGAAACTGTGAAAACCTTAGTGTTCCTGATATTACCATTTTGTTCCATGGTTTATTCTGCGATAACACTGTTAGTATGGGCGGTATTATTGCTAAACAGTTAAGTTTGAACCGTACAAAGGGCCCCATTTTTGGAGGTATTTATGCTTCATGCCTTGCTGCACATTATAACATACCTATTAGGCACTATGAAAAAGAAGAAAAATTGCTGCCCAATGCTTATTTAGATTATAAGAGTATGGTAGCGCATGACTTTATTGTTAAGAATAGGGAAGGAGCGCTTAAATACAAATTGTTCTTTGATAAACATCACCCTGAGACTATTACCTTGCCTGCTCCCTCCTTGTTTAATTTATCTAAAGGTTCGTATCTCGTTCCGTTGGCGGCCATTCACGCCTACCGGAACCCTACACCAGCCACGGAGCCGGAACCACAATTTGAACCTCCACGACAGTCTAACTACCAGTGGGATCCGGATATGATTGCCAACCAGTGGCAGTCAGAATCTTCTTCATCTCAGTATGACCCTGGCTACAACTATGGATATCCGCCAGGCCATCCGTGGCAATAAACCATCTCTTTTGCTGTGAGCAAGCTGAGTCGGTTTGTGTCAAAACTGGGAGATGATCATTGGCATGCGCTTGAGAGAGTTATGCGCTATTTGAAAGGCACCGCGAGCTATGGGATTCACTATACCGGGTATCCAAAGGTACTGGAGGGTTGTAGTGACTCAAACTGGATAGCTGATGCTGATGAGATTAAGGCCACAAGTGGTTATGTTTCTACACTTGGTGGTGGCGTTGTTTCCTGGAAGTCTTGCAAGCAGACCATCTTAACGAGGTCAACTATGGAAGCAGAACTCGCAGCATTAGACACTGCCACTGTTGAAGCAGAGTGGCTTCGTGAGCTCTTGATGGACTTACCTATGGTTGAAAAACCAATACCCCCTATCCTAATGAACTGTGATAATCAAACTGTGATCGTCAAGATAAACAGTTCTAAGGACAATATGAAGTCCTAAAGACATGTGAAGAGGAGACTAAAATCTGTCAGAAAATTGAGGAACTCGGGAGTTATTGCATTGGATTATATCCAAATGTCGAAGAACTTGGCAGATCCCTTCACAAAGGGTTTATCACGTAATGTGATATATAATGCATCGATGGAGACGGGTTTGAGACCCACCGCATGAGTTGTCCATAGTGGTAAACCACTCTGTGTGATCGGAGATGCCATGAAGTAGAAGTGGGAGACAAGCTGTTGGTCAGCTGGGAGGAGAGTATCCCTATATTAATTATCCCACTCAGTGAAGATGCAATACTCTCCTAGTCTGCATGGCAGGTTGATACTTATCTTAATGTGTTCCAACTGGCTTATTCGGGTAAGCAGAGATGTTTTCCTGTAGAGCATCTCCTGAGGAACACACCTATATGAATTTGACTGTTGAACGTCGCAGTCTGTGAGAATTTGGTGTTCTCTAATAAATTCATGAAAGGCCCGGGAGTATGACGTATATGCTCCACCCGCGGGGAAGCCTTGCGGCAACCCAGTATCGGTCAAGAATTTGTGTGAAACTAGTCTGGCAGAAAACTTGTAGTTCAAGGCATAGTCCACTATTCAAGTTGTGATCTAGTGTAGCATAAATCTCTGAATCGAAGTTAAACTTTACAGTCTCCACTGAACACCGGTATATAAACAATGTTTTGGAACTGAATGATGAGATGTGCCAATGAGACTTTGTGGGGGATTGTCGGAATTTTGCTAGTAGGACTTTGGCCCAAAGCCCAACTAAAATTCTGAAATTCTCTTCGCACATTCATGCACACATGTGAGTGGAGTGAGTGAGACTAAAATTTAGTCCCACCACATAAGTTGAGTGAGAGTTGCACCACTTTATAAGGTGAGCTCTTCTACCACTTGTATGAGCATGAGAAGAGGAGACCTACACGTGCACTCCTCCTCCTCGCTCGCCTCGCCACGCCACGCCTCGTCACGACGCGCCGCGGGTTGCCGGAATGAGCCGAGCCAAGGACAGAGCAATGCACGTTGTCTATATTTTTGCTGCTCGGGAAAATTAATGAGTCGTTAATTAATAATTAACGGACGCGTTAATTACTGAAGCGTTTCCGATTCTTTTGGATCGTGACGACTCGGACCTAGAGTTTACTCCCACGACCTACCCGGCCCGCATTATATAGTCAGGCAGACGTCTACCCTAGCCGCCGCCATATCGTATGGTTTCGCACCACCGTTCCAGATCATTGCGCCGCCAAGCGAGTCTTCTCCATCCCTCCTTTCGGCGTGCATCGAGAGAAGGGACAGCAGGCCTCCGGAACCCCGCCTCTCGTGATCTTGTACGGGAGAGGGGCGATCAGATTTTTGGGGAGCGCACTCGTGCGACTGCTGGCAGCGACGACTTCGCCAACGACGACTTCTTCCCCGACCTCGGCAACCTCATCCTCGACGACATGGGCGACAACCTCAACGCTGGCAGTGCTGCTCCCGCTGCACCATATGTGATTCTATCCTTCTTGTTCGAGATCGTGGTAGAATTCATGTTTCTAGTATGTGCCATAGATGTGATATGTTCATCTAGTGTGCTAGTTTGCATGATTAGTTTAATCTCTACTATTGCTGTCATGATTTATCTTCTGTTTATTCGAATTAAATCTCGTAGTAATTTGCTCATATTTCCAACATCTTCGTGGTAACACTTTTTTACTACAAATTATAAAGCGGTCGAGCATCATATACTTGAGCCATTAGTCTCACGTACCTTTATTGCACAAACTTGTGCACTTGTTTTCTGTGATCTGGAGCTAATTATTATATAAACATTCCTTGAATTATTCAGGATTCATCTTGAAAACCGTAAGTGAGTTATGGAATTTAGTTGTCAATTACAGTAAAAGCTGAACATCAATTTCATTTGTTTTTTTCTGGGTTCCCTTTCTTTTGTACATTATTTCAGCTTCGTTAGATGCATAATCATTTAAACATGTCCTTTCAATAAAACTAGTTTATTTTCCCCCCTTAAGGTATCTCCAATGCCGACCCTCAAACCACCCGCAACCGTCCGGACTGCGTAGTCCGGACATGTGCAACATGGTCCCGTACCGGTTCGTTTGGTGCTCCGGCGCTCTTTTCCGCAAACCCAAGACAAAGTGGGGGTGGGGGCCTTTGCAGACGTCCGCACCACTCCCACGTCCGTGTCTGACTAACCTAGCCCATGAAAAAATCTTTTCCTGCGCCCGCGCCCCTTCCCGCCTGAAGCTGTCAGCGCTGCTCCAGAGCACCGGTGCCGCATGCATGTCGGCTCAGAGCGATGCAACCTCTCATAGTGCTCCGGCATTGAAACGGAGCGCTGGCCGAGAGCGCCACCCTTGCTGCTTCCCAGTGCATGCGGTTACCCCACGTTCAAACGACAGCCTATACGTCCGCCTGCCTACATTAAACACATTTGCAGTTGCCAAGGAACAGCGAGCCGGCGTCACCCGTCCATCCGTCTACCATCCACCATTAAGCACGTTGCTAGTTGCCCTGCCATCCCCCCGCAATATAACAGCAGGCCCCGCCATACCCGCTTACATCATCCTCCGCTCCATTTCTCCTCTTTGCACCACACCCGCCAAAGCATCCTCGAGCTCCAAAGCCATCTGGGACAGCCTCGAATCCGAGCAGAAAAAGGAGATCGCGACCATTGCAGCCGACAGGAAGACGGAAGGCGGCGCCGTGGACGAGTCGATGCCACCCTCCTCGCCGGTCCATGCCGGCACCATAACGGGCGGGGTTCGTGCTCACTACACTGACATGGTGCGGGAGGAGCGGTAAGCTGCGTTCTGGCAGGTGCAGGCCGACCAAGCGTACAACCTCTGCCTCCTCGACGAGCACAATGCATGGAGGAGCTTCTCGCCCTGGCACGACCACAGTGTTGGACATGGATGTGGACGAGCAGGAGGCACTGGCCGACTCCTACCGCATCGCTCGTGAAATCCGCCGCGACCGCTGGCGGTACATCCAGTATTAGGCAGATTTACAGGCCGCCTGCAAGGAGATGGACTAGTTGGCGGATGAGGTGTTTGGCAAGAGCAGCGATGAGGAGGACATGGCCACGAAGCCAGCATGTCCGCAAGCGCCGCGGGCAACGAGGAAGAGTAGCGGATGGGAGGTCGTCGACGCTTGTATCCCATGAAGGACACCGCTCCTCCGCTCCCATTAAAGTCAAGCTTGGTGGTCTCAACATCGTCGGTCGATTAGCCACTTGGCGGCAACGTGGAGGCAGGTAGATTCATTTCCCAGGGCTCATGGCTGCGAACGAGGTGGGGCTTCATTTTTCGGGGCTCATGGCCGGCTAAAGATGGGGAATGGACACCTGCGGTCATTTTAGTCTAGATTTAGAGTTCAGTCTGGTTAATATCTCTAAATGTAATGAATTTACTCCGGTTTAGATGAAAAGCCTTTGATTTTATGTAAAATTCATCTATGTATGAATAAATATTGTCTAGTGCGTTCAAATATACATCAAATTTATTCATTTTCATTCAAATTCTTCCAAAATGTAAACGAACATATGTCGATAGTTTTGGATGACCTCCTCCCTCATCCGTGTCTGCGGACTGGCCTCCTATCCACAGACAAATGCAGTGTCTGATTTGGGGGGGGGGGGGGTTGTTGGAGATGCCGTTAGCCATTACAAAGAAATACTTGAACCGAAAAAACTGTAAAAAGCCGTTCAAATGTACATCTACATTAAGTTGCCTACTAATTAGTCTGTAAGTTATTAGTTTCATTTAAGACCCTGTTAGGCTTCTTCCTCTATTTTTTATAAGAGCAAGTACAATAATGGGTTTGTAGCCCAATTACATGACACTTTTGCCTATATGGAGGAGAGAGAGATGAAAAAATGGTGGGAGTGGGCTCTCATGCAAGACCCTAGCAATATGTGTACTCTTAGGCAAACGCAATAAATATAAAGAAAGAGATAGAGAGAAGGTGAAAAAAAAGTAGTACTCTTATAGCCAACCTTGTATAAGTGATGACTATATATGACATGGAAACACCATATAGCCAGCAGTTGGCTATACCATTAACCATGCTCTAAACAGATTTGGTCATAGTGATTGTACTTTCAGTAGAATGAAGTTAATTCTGCATTGAAGCTTATATTGTTTTAGTTCTTCTAGATGCTGCTTTAGGGCATCTCGAAGGGAGACCCATAAAACATTGGTATATGTCTGATCGTACACATTTATTCACTTTTGCAATTCAATGATGACTTGTATCAGTCCGCGAAGCAGGCTCGGCGAACAAATTCCGATATTTTGAAAACAAACGTGGGATAGTTTTGCCGGAGTTCAGACATGCATTTGACCAATCACATGTATGTCCATCTCTTCTCTCTCTCCTCCCAATCGCATATACATGGTCCCCATCTTCTCTCTCTCTCCTTCCAACGACATTAAACCACAAATACCCCATCACATGCATGGTCCCCATCTAACTTTTCTCCTCCCAGACGGATACTTTGTAATTAGAGTTGGATGGCTCCCTCCCATATCTTGTCTGCGGACCACGTCCGGACATAAAAATGAACATATACCAGAGGAATTTGCGAGTCGGTGTTGGATGCCCTTAGGTTCTCACCCCGAATTTTTTTATAAGGATATATCTGTGGCAAGAGATCTTGTTGCGTCCTTTTGCTAGACTACTCAAGGATGAAGCATCTTCAGATAGCATAAACTCCAGCAGCAAAGGTATTTCGTCTGATTTCGCGTCACTAGGTCATAGTGAATAATGCTCGATTTTACAGTGCCATAGCAACTTCCCAGTTAGGATTATTTTTTAGTGTTATGCTCGATGAAAATTGGTGCGTGAAGTGGGAATTCATCGAGCATAACATTAAAAAAGAAAGCAAACTTTGTTGTGCATAGTTACTTTCTTTTTTCTTCTTGTTGTGTGTCTTCTCTATCTATTTTCTTTGATTTTATCTTTTTTGTCCTTTTCTTTTCCATTTGCTTAAATTTGTGTTTTCCTACATCATGAACTTATTCAAATTCGTGAACATTTTTCTAAATCCATAAAAAACATCTTAAATTCACAAACTCTTTTCAAGTCTATGAACATTTTTACAAAACGTTGACATTTTTTCAAATTCATGAACTTCTATACTAATCGATCAATTTGCTTCAATTTTGTAAGTTGTCTCCAAATCCGTGAATTGTTTTCAAATATATGAACTTTTTTCCATTTTCTTAAAAAAATTCAAATTTGTAAACTTTTCTTCAAATCGATAAAATTGAAATGTCCACAATTCATGAACTTTTCTCATTTTGAATTACCGAATTTTTTAAAAAAAATTGTACATAAATTTTATTAAAAGTTTTTTCTTTCAAAACTGCTCAGAATGTGAATATTTTTTGGATTTGTGAACAAATTTTGAAAATAGGAACACATTTTGAATCCTGAACAAAATTTGACAAAGCAAACAATTTTGGAACGTACATTTTTATTTAATTTTCAAACATTGATTAAAACATATAACTCAATTGCATCTTGAACAAATTTTCGAAATTCTGAATTTTTAGAACATTGATTAAGAAATATGTACAAAAATTGAAAATTTTGAACAATGTTTTTGAACATGAAATATTTCGAAATTATAAACAAAAAATGAAATTCTCTAATTTTTTGATATATGAAAATATAATATATAAGCAGAAAAAATGAAAATGTTAAAGAAAACAAAACGGAAATAAAGAGAAAATAGGAGAGAACATAAAAAGAAAAAAGAAAAGGAAAAGGAATGCAATTCAGGAACCCCCTGGAAGGTTCCCAAAACCGCAAAAACCATGCTGAGAGGCTCCGTTTTATATCCGCAAGCGCATGGGCCAGCTAAATAGGCTCCCGACGGGAGCCATGCCGTCGCCTAATTCGGCCAAGGCCTAAGCGGGCTTTTTCTATTTTTAGGGTTTCCTTCTCTTTTCCGTTAATTCATTGTTCTCCTTATTGAACTTTATTAGTGTTTTTAAAACATGTTCAACAATTTGAAATATTTTTTAGAGTACCAAACTAACAGTTTTAAGTAACTGTTTAAATTATGTTTTTAAATTATTATTTTGTTCAAGTATTTATTAAGTGCTTTTAAAAAACCATTTTCCGTGTTCATTTCTCTCCCTTTGTATTTATTACTTTTGTTAAAAACCTAAAATAACAGTTTTAAGTACCTATGTAAATTATGACTCCAAATACCTTTTACTCTCAAACCCGGCATGGATGGCAACCATGGGCGTGCCTACCTGCTGGAAAAAGTTGGGGCCGCTTCAAGAATGTTCAAAAAAACATCATGTTCAACGTAAGGTGTTTAGGTAGGCCAAAAGGCTCCGTGTAAGAGCACCTTGTTTCTCGGAATCCGTAAAATGAGCCCAAATTTTCATTAACTTGTATGACCAATTAAAGGAACATTGCCAAGTTGTTTTTTTTGACAAATTTCGCATTTTCTGAAGATTTCTTGGTCAAAAAGGTCGATAAATGGCCAGATGTGTCACAACTTGCATGCACTATCGAAAATCATTCAAACCATGCTTGCAAAAGTTTGCGTCATTTAGAGAATGTCCAAAACTAGACCATGTTCAACACATAGTGTCCGGATAAAGCCAGAATGCTTTGTTTGAGAGCACACTTTCTCTCGACATCCTTGAAACGGCCCCAATTTTTTTCATGGCCTTGTATGACTAATTCAAGACACCATGTCAAGTTGTTATGATTTTCGACAAATTTTACATCTTCTGGAGTTTTTGGTCAAAAGTGAACAATAAATAATCGGATGTGTCACAACTTGCATATGGTGTCGGAAATTCTTCAAAGTTGGCATGGAAACCAACCATGGGTATGCCCACTTGCTTGCAAAAGTTAGGGTCATTTATCCATAGTCCAGAAAAACCACCAGTTAAGAGGAGTGTGTCAGACTAGGCCACACGGGTGTATCTGAAAGCATGTACTTTTTCCTATTTTAAAAGCTTTGTTGTTTGCAATTTCTGCCATTATCACTCAACATAAACATTTTCCCATGTCCTACCATTTCTAGAGTTTTGTCAAAATTTTGGAATTTCAAACTGTACGAATTTTTTAAAAATGAAAAAACTTTTACCAAAATAAAATTCTCAAGAATTGCTAAAAAAATAAACACTTATAAACCATGTACATTTTCCAAATTTATCAACTTTTGTTGAAAGCAAACATTTCATAAATTTATGACAAAAACTCGAAAACTGGAATATTTTTTGAAATTCCACAAAAAAAATCAAACTTGTAAACAACATTTGAAAACAAGAACATTTTTCGGTCTTCTAAAAATATTTAATTTTTTTAGCAGGTTTCAAAAAGAATAATAAACTGAAAAATGAATTAACAGAAAAGTAGAAGAAAAGCGGGAAAATAGAAAGAAAAAATGCTTAGGCCTTGACCCAGCTAGGCGACGGCATCACTCCCTTCGGGGGGCTGTTGGGCCGGCCAAGCGTTCACGAATTTGAAAATTTTCCTCGATTTTGAATAAATATTCACTAATTTCAAAAAAAAATTGCAGATTTTCAAAAAAGGTTCACTAAAAAAGTAATATTTTAAAAAAATTGAAAAAGATTCACAAATTTAAGAAAAGTTCATGAATTTGATTATCTAATTTTAAAAAGTTCATGTGTTTCAAAATAAATAAAAGAAAGGATAACAAAAGGAAAAAAAGAAAAAGAAAAACCCAAATAAAAGAGGACAAAACCAGGTTTAAAAAACACGAAAAACTGGCCTAAAAATTCACGAAGTTACATTTTCCACATAAAAAGCGAAAAGGAAAGCATGTGAGCCTAACAAGTAAGATGTCTCGGTTGGTTACTAGAACTTGAAGTAATCCTTGAGGGTTGGATTTCGAATCCCCCGTGGCGGACATTTCTTGAAGATTAAAAATAAAGAGCAGTAGTGGTCAATACTAACCGCACCGTGCAAATGCTCCCTGACCAAGTTTGTGTACTCATCAGGGTTGGGTTGAGTTGAGGGTGCAGCCCGTGCGCTAATTGGGCTTCGTGGTGGCTATACATGAAAAAATCTTGAATTCTACTGAGGTCTGTTCTGTCCTAAACTGTTCCAGAATGTTATTTGTTTCATATGAAGATTCCAAAAGCACACAAAAAAGTTCGCCGGGCCTTGTACTAGCGGTACATACATAGGGCGCGTATTGGTGGGCTCGGCACGGGCGACGCATTTTAAAAAAGACCATACTGCCCTTTATTATGACGGGGTATAGAGCGATCTCATCCGTTAATGTATTTAGAGGGGTTGTACCGAAGCAGAAATGTTAAAATGACGCAACACGAAGTGTCCTATGATGCTGTCAGTGGCCTATTTATGATGATGCCTTTACGATAATTCGCAAGAGCGCTCGTCCGCGCCTGCTCACGGAATCGGCTGGCGTCCATCGGGGTCCAGAGTATTAGCGCGTGATGTATACTGCCACAGTAGTCTACGGATATTTTAATGGGAGGGGAGATGGGAGGGGGACAACGTTTGTATCTAGCGGAGGGACGGTCGTTAGCGCTAACGACGTTAAGGGCAGAAGCAAAGGTGTACCAGAAGCACGGACGGAGGGTAGCAAGGTGTACCGGAGGCACAGACGGGTCAACCACAGCTACTAATTTATGTGAACAACAAATTCCAACATTTATGTCTGCATAAAGCATACTGATGATACATCTCAGAAAACAGAAAACGACCATTTGTTCTTTACAGGGAAGCGACTGCAGGCTGGAAAACAACCACAGCTACTAATTTATGAAAACAACAAATTGAAACATTATTTCTGCATGAAGCATACTGATACACCTCACAGGACGGAAAACTACCAACTCTTTTTTAACAATTTCTTTTCTCGTTTTGCAAACGAATGGCTACAGAGCCCTCATCAAGATAGATTTGCAATGTAGAGTATAATCATTCACAGATGGTGCTTGGGTCGAATCCAGTAGATGGAACAACATGGAGGACGACCTTAGGCTTGTTGCAAGTATTCTTCCTGTGGCCACCAACCCCACAGTTTGAGCATTTTGCTTCTTTCCTCTCTTTGTGAGGCATGTCACCTCTCTTCGGGCATGTGGGGCTCTTGTGTCCTGGTTCCCGGCATATACTACAGAAGCAAGTTCACTTACTTGTGCCATAACCATTCGCAGCATGCACATTAGGAGTGTGTGACTTATTCTTTGCACTCTGGTCGTCGTATGGAGGTTTGTCCCTGCTGGTGGTTGGTCGGCCTGGTTTCCGTTTGCGTTCTGGAGCTCTGAGGCCACTAAAATTACCAACTGCACTTCCTTCAGCATCACTGCACGCTGTGTTGTAGGGGACAGACAGGGGAACCAAATCTTTTTGTTTTATTTTTTGTGTCTCAATTCTTGCTTCCAAGCCCATACCATCCTGCAAGGCTGCTATTGGAGTCAATGTGTCCATTGCTTTCTTCAAGATATCCATGGCACACTCGTATGCTTCTGTGTTGGAATCACCCAAATGCACAACTTCGAGAGCATGAGTGTACAAGTTTGAGTGCCTGAATGTAACTGAGTTCAGAGAAATGATGTCCTTCTGGAGGTGTGATAGATGATTTGGTAGAACATCCCGTGCGTCCTTTGTCCATCGTTTCAAAATATGGTGTGCTTGTATACAGTCTATACCAAGGAAGTCAAGGACCTACAAAGCAGAAATCATACTAGGTTATGGTATTCTAACTGATGGGAAAGTTTGTCTTTTTTTTGGTACCTTCACTGAATGGCAGCAAAGCAAGCCTGTGTGCTCGAAGTTAGCACACTCGCACCTCAGTTTGTCTGCTAGTTTGTCAACTTCTACCCTGTACACTACTCTGCACCATTTCTCATGTTTTTCTGGATGGTATCGCCGTACCAAATAAGTTTCTCCCTTGCAGACCTCTTCTACTTTGTACTGCATTGATTCATACACAACATCGCCAAACTTATCGAACATAGCCCGGGTGTATATCTCACTGGCATGCATTTCAAGTGGTGCATTCATTTTCATGACTGGGGGTGTCTGCATTGAGGCAAAGAAGAATTAGTAACATAAGATGTAGTAGTCAGCTGAAAACAGAACAAGCTCATGAAGCTAGTTGGAAATCTTACTATTTTTGTACGCCTCTCTTCATAGTTTTCACTTGCCTCCCTATTGAAAAGTAGCCTCATGTATTGACGGACAAATAGGTGCATTGGGCAACTTGCTGGGACATAACCCTTCAGCATGTGGTTGGCACTCTCGCTGCGCTGTGTGCTTGTCATCTTCGCGCAGAATTTGCCGTTGAAGTATGGCTTTGCCCATTTCTCCCTTGTTTCATAGATGTTTGTGAGGTAAGGGTGTGTTTGTAAACCATGGCTTTCTATCAGATCCTTCCATGCAGTCTCAAACTCATCAACTGTTAGCATGTGTTGGATTCTCTTGTGAAACTCTGATCTGAATTTGCTTCGTTTTGTATAAAGTGGGCCAAGTTTTTCCTTTGCACTCTTGAGCACATGCCACTTGCACCACCTGTGAGTTGTGTCGGGCATGACGTTCTCCAGTGCTAGCTCCATCGCCCTGCACTGATCTGAATCCAGAAGTTGATTTTTACCATGATTGTTATTTTTGCCGAAAAAATACATGTGAAATGTAAGAAGAAGTTGGAAGGTGTCGGGTTGTATGTTGTCTAACCTGTAAGTACAGTTTGTGGGTGTTTACCACCCATCATACGGATGAACTCGGTGAATACCCACTCAAAGGTTTCAACAGTCTCATCTCGAACCAGGACGCCGCCAAAGATAATAGTTCGGAAGTGATTGTTGACTCCCACAAATAAGCCGAAAGGCATGTCCTACATATTTGTCCGGTATGTGGTGTCAAATGTTATTGCATCTCCGAAGAAATGGTACTGAGACCTGCTTGCTCCTGTTGACCACAACAAATTCCTTATCCGATTGTCCTCATCTGGCTGCACCCTGTAGTACAAGCCAGAGTCTTTTGCTCCAAGCTCAGCAAAAACTTCCATTGTTTTGCGCACATCATCATCAACTTGTTCTCTGCTGATCTGTCCACACAACCCCCTCAAAGCTCTCTTGCTGAATGGCACGTTGCTCATTGCGCCGAAGAAACTACCAATTATGTTGTACACCTTACCAATACTTATGTTGTTTTCGCGCAGCTGCTTCACAACATCTCTTGTGTATATGTCAATATGTCTGTGTGAAGGCCAGTACAGCTTCTCGCTACAATTTTCCGTTAGTGAGTGATTATGGGATGCTCTGTGCTCACTAATATACCAGCCATTGTCATTTGTCCGGAGTAACCTTATCATTGCGGGACATCGGCAGCGACAGGTTCGTGTGTTGCTTCTTTTGGGGACACCCTGAAGTTTTGACAGACAAATCAAATGTTTTGTTAGTTTGTTCTTCACTTGTACTGGCTGCTGTAGGTACTAATCAGCAAAGATGCGGACTGAATATGTAAAGTTGACTTAGTGAAGCATGTTGCTTACCGAGCAACCACACACAATCTCTTGCATGCACTTTGTTCTCTCCACATTTAGCCTGCTTTTGCTGTACCTGATTCCAAACCCTTTTTCCCATAAATAGAGATTGTAAAAATCGTACGCCTCCCCAAGTGAATCAAATGTGCTTCCGACTACATGTACTATGACGGTTGGTGTCTTCTCATTTGCATAACCACGAAGTGCTTTTTCCAGGGCAGTTGTCCCGCCGGCGCAGGGGGGGAGCGTTCCATTGGTGCTCTTCCAACACGGACTCTGCATAGACGAGAACTCTGTTGTCAGATGTTCGGAAGCAAGCATGCAAACCAATAATTCACTCAGAACCTATGGCTGCAGCGGTCTGCTTTATGTGATATGGAGTTCCATATATAGGTTGTCAGTCATATCTTGCAATGGAAAGAAAAATTCAGAACAAGTACGAACTGGGCAAACCGGAGCGATTGAGAGGGTATACCTCCTTGTCCATCCAGGCACCTGAGGATCGTCCCTCCCTGTTGACGTCTTTGAAGGTGCCACCGTCAGGGCGACGGCTTCGCAAGTACTGTTCAGATCGGCATCCACTGTAAGCGCTGCATCCCCAGCGTCGCCCATGCTGGAATCTGACCGGGCGCGGATAAGAACTTCAGCGCCTTCGTCATACTCCAGGGAGTTGTCGTGGGATAGATCCATCGGCGGAAATCTACCAAAAATCAAAGCGACCGCAATAGTTGGATGTCTTCCTGTACGGCGCCACCGACAACTTCGATGGAGAGGCGAAACAAAAGTGAAGGGAACATACCTGTCCATGGGATCCGACAGGAACTCAAAGCCATTGCTTTCCGCCTCCGCCGTCGCCATGCCCGCGAGCTCGGGAGCTTGTGCGGCGGATCAAGGGATATGGTTTCTTTTTTTTCGCTTCCGTAAAGCCGAGTTAAGTCGGGGGTCCCACTGGTGGGGCAGGGGCAGCTGGGGGGTAATTTTCCGTCATATGCAAATTGGATGTCGTTACATGTTAACGGGTTAAGTACCGTGTTGTTGCCGGTTATGTACCAATGGAACATCAGGCAGCGACCGTCCGAATTACTGCCCGAAGACGGGCCTGTTTCCGTATACGACTGTTCGTTTCAAAATAGATGACTCAACTTTATACAAAATTAATACAAAATTGGATCATCTATTTTTTAGAATGGAGGAAGTATGTTCGTACCCGCGCACTGCCAGCGGAGGCAATCGTCACGTCCACGCGTTGATCTCCATTTCGCCAGCACTAACGGGAGCAGGCAAGGACGAGCGCTCTATCGCCGCACTCGATGCCTTTAGCTTTATAATGGGATGTCTTACAGAAAATAGAGCAAAGTGGTCGCTCTTTGTAGTCTTCTTTTGGATTGTTGCACTCGAGCGTGCTATGACATCTTTTGAGACAAAAATGATAAATTTTGAATGAAATTGGAGCCCTTGTGTATATACCAAAATGTTTGCTTTAGAGGTCGGCTGTACTATTACGTGGTTAATGGGTCTGTGCTCTAGAAGCTAATCAATTGTCCACTGCTAGTATTAGTTTGGTCACTTTGGATCCGTCCACTTGAAACTAATACGCGGTTTTTCATCCAATGATATAATAACTTATCATCATCATCATCATAATATCATTAACAACTTATCATCATAATACATCATTGTCATATAACAACTCATCATCATCATTTTCGTCCATGGGACATCATATAACAACTTGGTCACTAGTCATAATAACAACTCCTTCTCATCATCATCATAGTACTCATAATCACAACTCCTCCTCATCATCATCATCAACTCTAACACACTGTAGCAGATAATAACAACTTCTCGTCATCATCATAGTCATAATCAACACTAACTAATTGTTCGTAATACCTAGGACCTACTCCTCTCTCCTAGGTAAAATACCATAAAACAGATAAACCGGTCCATCTCCATAATGGAGAATGGAGATAAACCTATCTCCAACTTGTGGCTTGCGCACATTCATGTTGTTTCCAGTTAGTTGTGTGTGCGCATTCATCACTTTGCTCCATTCTTTGATTTTGAGTCTTTCATCATTTGACGAAATCGAGTATGCACTGTGGTAAGTCTTCGAAGGAGTTGGTCGTAAGCTAACCATATGCATATCACCTTCGATAAACATCATGTCCGACACAACCTCCTTCGAGAGCCTCTGTTGAAAAATGTAATAGTAACTGATACGTCTCCAACATATCTATAATTTTTTATTGTTCCATGCTGTTATATTATCATTCTTGGATGTTTTATAATCATTTTATAACATTTTTGGCTACAAACCTATTGACATAGTGCCAAGTGCATGTTTTTTGCTTTTTTTACATCGCAGGAAATCAATACCAAACGGAGTCCAAATGCAACGAAGTTTCACAGTGACTTTTTATGGACCAGAAGACACCCAATGGGCCAAGGCATAACCTGGCGAGTGCTCTGAGGGGAGCACAACCCACCAGGGCGCGCCTGGGGGCCCAGGCGCGCTCCGGTGGGTTGTGCCCATCTCGGGCATCCCCCACACCGACTCTTTGCTCTATAAATATCCCAATATTCCAGAAACCCTAGGGGAGTCGACAAAATTTTGTTCTGGCTGCCACAGAGTCCAGAACCACCAGATCCAATCTAGACACCATCTCGGAGGGGTGCATCATGTCCATTGGTGCCTCTCCGATGATGCGTGAGTAGTTCTTTGTAGACCTACAGGTCCGTAGTTAGTAGCTAGATGGCTTCCTCTCTCTCGTTTGATTCTCAATTATATGGTCTCCTGGAGATCCATATGATGTTACTCTTTTTTTTTGCGGTGTGTTTGTTGGGATCCGATGAACTTTGAGTTTATGATCAGATCTATATCTTTATCCATGAAAGTTATTTGAGTCTACTTTGATCTCTTATATGCATGATTACTTATAGCCTCGTATTTTTTCTCCGATATTTAGGTTTTGTTTGGCCAACTTGATCTATTTATCTTGCAATGGGAAGAGGTGCTTTGTAGTGGGTTCGATCTTATGGTGCTTGATCCCAGTGACAGAAAGGGAACCGACACGTATGTATCGTTGCTACTAAGGATAAAACGATGGGGTATATTTCTACATAAATAGATCTTGTCTACATCATGTCATCGTTCTTATTGCATTACTCTGTTTCTCCATGAACTTAATACACTAGATGCATGCTGGATAGCGGTCGATGTGTGAATTAATAGTAGTAGATGCAGGCAGGAGTTGGTCTACTAATCTTGGACGTGATGCCTATGTAATGATCATTGCCTGGATATCCTCATGATTATTTGAAGTTCTATCAATTGCCCAACAGTAATTTGTTCACCCACCATTTGCTATTCTTCTCGAGAGAAGCCACTAGTGAAACCTATGGCCCCCGGGTCTCTTCTTTATTATATTTCCTTTGCGATCTATTTTCCTTTTCTTTTATTTTCAAATCTATTAAACCAAAAATACAAAAATACCTTGATGCACTTTATTTTATTTGGCGTTCGATCTATCAATATTTACAACTCTCTCACATCCGTTTGCCAATTTTTGGTGCTGTTACCCGAAAGGGATTGACAACCCCTTTAACACGTCGGATTGCGAGTATTTGTTATTTGTGTGCAGGTGTTGTTTATGTAGTGTTGCTTGGTTCTCCTACTGGTTCGATAACCTTGGTTTCATCACTGAGGAAAATACCTACCATCGTTGTGCTGCATCATCCCTTCCTCTTTGCAGAAATACCGACGTAGCTTCAAGCCGCATGAAAAGGAATTTTTGGCGCCGTTGCCGGGGAGGATCTTCAACACATACCAGGTTCCTAATCACAAATCTCATCTCCTCGCAATTTACATTATTTGCCATTTGCCTCTCGTTTTCCTCTCCCCCACTTCACAAAAATTTGCCGTTTTATTCGCCCTCTTTTTCGTTCGCCATTTTCTCATCAGATCTATTTTGTGTCCGTTCTTGTTTGCCTATTCATGTTACCACAAAGAAAATATTATGAAGTTCCTTACACCAATATTTTGCTTGAAATTGAGAAAAGTACTAAGAATTATATGACTACACAATTTGACCATAATAAGTATTTTACTGAAGAACTTAAGGAACACTCCGTTGTGTTGGATGCTATTACAAAGCAACTTGATGATATTAGTAAAGAAGTTTGCAATCTCTAATCTAAATATGCTTTTGCTGAAAGTTTGCTAGGAAAAATATCCGATGCAGAAGCTACTCTAGTAAACCAAATGGCTGCTAAACCAATCTCTCTAGAAGATAAAAGTGATGAAGATCTTAAAGTGATTGGTGTTTCTTCTATTGGTTCCTTGTTTAGTAAAGTTAAAATTGATTAAAAAGGGACTGGAGAAGAGTCAACTTTAGCTAGAAGGCATCCCTAAAATTCGGAGGGTGAAAATCTTGTTGAGAAAATTGATAAAAGTAGGTTTGAAGAGGTCAACACTTTAGCTAGTGATGTGCCCACTATTTTGGATTACAAAGACTTTAATTATGATAGTTTCTCTTTGATTGATTGTATTTCTTTGTTGCAATCCATAATAAATTCACCCCATGCCTATGAACAAAATAAAGCTTTTACTAAACATATTGTTGATGCTATGATGAAAGCTTTTGAAGAAAAGTTTGAATTAGAGGTCTCAATCCCTAGAAAATTACATGATGAGTGGGAACCTACTATCAAAGTCAAGATTAAAAATTATGAGTGTTTTGCTTTATGTGACTTGGGTGCTAGTGTTTCTACGATTCCAAAATCTTTATGTGATGTGCTTGGTCTTGCCGATTTTGAAGAATGTTCTTTAAATTTGCACTTGGCGAATTCTACTATTAAAAAGCCTATGGGAAGAATTAATGATGTTCTTATTCTTTCAAATAGGAATTATGTGCCCATAGATTTTATTGTTCTTGATATTTATTGCAATCCGTCTTGTCCAATTATTCTCGGTAGACTGTTTTTACGCACTATCGGTGCCGTGATTGATATGAAAGAAGGCAATATTAAGTTTCAATTTCCACTAAGGAAGTGTATGGAACACTTCTCTAGAACAATAATTAGGCCACCATATGAATCAATCATGAGGGAATCTTATGGATCTAGAACCAAAGATGACAACACTTAGATCCATGCTTTATGCCTAGCTAAGGGCGTGAAACAATAGCGCTTGTTGGGAGGCAACCCAATGAATAAAATTTATTTTTTGCTTTTGCTTTCTGTTCTTGAGTGTTTGCACAATTATGCTACTGTTATGATTATGTTTTTGTGTTTTAATTAGTGTTTGTGCCAAGTAAAGCCTTTAGGATCTTCTTGAGTGATATTGATTTGATCTTGTTTAAAAATAGAAAATTTTGCGCCCAGAAAAATAATTTACCTAAATCACAGAAGCGTGATTTTGCTCTTAATTTTTTATGCAAGATTCATATACAAATTTCCCAGGTCGTCCAAATTTAGCAGAATGTTTTGAGTTACATAAGTATTCGCATAATTCAGATTGCTACAGACTGTTCTGTTTTTTACAGATTCTATTTTCTTTGCGTTGTGTGCTTGTTTTAATGGCTCTATGGTTTTCCTTGATGAGTTTTAGCCATGGAAAATTTGGAATATAGTAGATATAATACAAAAATAAAATATGAATTGGTTTACAACAGTACTTATAGTAGTGATTTGTTTTCTTATACTAACGGATCTCACGAAAGTTTTGTTGAGTTTTGTGTGATTGAAGTTTTCAAGTTTTGGGTTATCTTATGATGGATGAAGGAATAAGGAGTAAGAAGAGCCTAAGCTTGGGGATGCCCATGGCATCCCAAGCTATTATCCAAAGAGAAGCAAGCAACTAAGCTTGGGGATGCCCCGAGTGGCATCCCCTCTTTCTTCTAACAACCATCGGTATTTTACTCGAAGCTATATTTGTATTCCTCACATACTATGAGTTTTGCTTGGAGTGTCTTGTATGATATGAGTCCTTGCTTGTTTTCCTTTATATTTTAAGTCATCAATCCTTCCTGGACACACCTATTTGAAAGAGCCAAAATTATGCCATGACTTGTTAGAATTGCTCTCTATGCTTCACTTAAATTTTTATGAGCTATGGATTTGCTCTAGTGCTTCACTTATTTCTTTTTTAGCACGGTGTGCTTGGTTACTTTTGAAGAAATGCTCTCTTGCTTCACTTAGATTTGTTTGAGAGTTAGTAAAATTTTCAAGAAATTCTCTCTTGCTTCACTTAAATTATTTCGAGAGAAAGAAAAATTATGCTCATGATCTTCACTTATATTCGTTTGAGCCTATCAAAAGCAACACATGAAAATTAGTTCCAAGGTGATAGATATCCAAGAAGGATATAATAAAAACTTTCATGAAGATCATTGGACAAAATAAACTTGATTTCTTGTAATAGTTTTGAGATATGATGATGTGATATGTGAGCCATGTTGATAAGTAATTGTGCTTTAGTAAGAATATTGTGTTAATGTTTGTGATTCCCTATACAAGCACGAAAAGTCAATAGGCATGCAATGAAATTACATCTTACTTGTGGTGCATTATTCGTTGTTAATTATGCTTAATGCTCGCTTATGAGATTATTCATTTCTTGGTTGGTCGCTTCCCAGTCTTTTGCTAGCCTTCATTTTGCACTAAGTATGACCTATACTTGTGCATCCAAATCCTTAAACCCAGTTTTGCCATATGAGTCCACTATACCTTCCTATACCTACCTATATTTTCGTGTCGTTCTAAGAAAATTTGTATGTGCCAGCTCTAATTTCAAAATAAATTTCTCTTTTGTGTGCTCCTACCGCTCGCGGGGCGGTGAGGAGTGACCCATATTTTCCATGCTAAGATGTGTTATTCTCGCGATGAGTGTTTATTCATTTGTCATTGCACAAGAGTAAGGCAAAGGTATTAGGGATGCCCGTTCCCGAAATGAAAAAAAATTACTTTATGTTGTCAAATAAAAAATTTCCTGGAAAGTGTTGGTATGGAAGGCAACCGTGGATTCGGCTAGCCATGGAAAGTGAAAGTATGGTGGAAAAATGAATAAACTTTATTTCCTGTTTGGGAATTGCCTATGATATATCTAAGCATGGAAAGTGTGGAGAACTTTAAGTCGTTTTCGTTGGTGGGAAAAGTATACCTTCCAATTTTTTTTATCTCTAAGTTTTTCGTTTTGAGCTCTGGCACCTCTACAAATCCCTACTTCCCTTTGAAGAGCCTTTATTTTACTTTATGCAATTTTTATTTTGAATTTGAGTCTCCATCTTCTCTTATAAAGCACCAACCAGGAGGTACTATGATCGTACTTGAGCATTGGGTGTAGTTAATATGCGAGTGTGTTTCATGAATGGATCAATGATTGAGCATGATGGTCTAGGGATAACTTATTTTAGCCTTGATATTTTGAAAGACATGGTTGCTTGTTGATATGCTTGAGTATTTAAGTTATCATGTCAAAACTAGACTATTGCTTTGAACCATATAAACGTCCAAATGACCATGCTATAAAGAAAAGAATATGACATGGCATGATAGGCAGCATTCCACATCAAAAATTCTGTTTTTTATCATTTACCTACTCGAGGCCGAGTAGGAATTAAGCTTGGGGATGCTGTACGTCTCCAACATATCTATAATTTTTTATTGTTCCATGCTGTTATATTATCATTCTTGGATGTTTTATAATCATTTTATAGCCATTTTATATCATTTTTTGGTACTAACCTATTGAAATAGCGCCAAGTGCCAGTTGCTATTTTTTCATGTTTTTTACATCGCATGAAATCAATACCAAACGGAGTCCAAATGCAACGAAACTTCACGGAGATTTTTATGGACCAGAAGACACCCAATGGGCCAAGGCAGCACCTAGGGAATGCTCTAAGGGGAGCACAACCAACCAGGGTGCGCCTGGGGGCCCAGGCGCGCCCCGGTGGGTTGTGCCCACCTCGGGACTCCCCCGCACCGACTCTTTGCTCTATAAATACCCCAATAGTCCAGAAACCCTAGGGGAGTCGACGAAATTTTATTCCAGCCGCCGCAGAGTCCAAAACCGTCAGATCCAATCTAGACACCATCTCGGAGGGATGCATCATGTCCATTGGTGCCTCTCCAATGATGTGTGGGTAGTTCTTTGTAGACCTACGGGTCCGTAGTTAGTAGCTAGATGACTTCCTCTCTCTCGTTTGATTCTCAATACAATGGTCTCTTGGAGATCCATATGATGTAACTCTTTTTTTTGCGGTCTGTTTGTTGGGAACCGATGAACTTTGAGTTTATGATAAGATCTATCTTTTTATCCATGAAAGTTATTTGAGTCTTCATTGATCTCTTATATGCATGATTACTTATAGCCTCGTATTTCTTCTCCGATATTTGGGTTTTGTTTGGCCAACTTGATCTATTTATCTTGAAATGGGAAGAGGTGCTTTGTAGTGGGTTCGATCTTACGGTGCTTGATCCCAGTGACAAAAAGGGAACCGACACGTATGTATCGTTGCTACTAAGGATAAAATGATGGGGTATATTTCTACATAAATAGATCTTGTCTACGTCATGCCATCGTTCTTATTGCATTACTCCGTTTCTCCATAAACTTAATACACTAGATGCATGCTGGATAGCGGTCGATGTGTGGAGTAATAGTAGTAGATGCAGGCAGGAGTCGGTCTACTAATCTTGGACGTGATGCTTATGTAATGATCATTGCCTGGATATCGTCATGATTATTTGAAGTTCTATCAATTGCCCAACAGTAATTTGTTCACCCACCATTTGCTATTCTTCTCGAGAGAAGCCACTAGTGAAACCTACGGTTCCCGGGTCTCTTCTTTATTATATTTGCCTTTGCAATCTATTTTCCTTTACTTTTATTTTCAGATCTATTAAACCAAAAATACAAAAATACCTTTCTGCACTTTATTTTATTTGGCGTTCGATCTATCAATATTTACAACTCTCTCACGTCTGTTTGCCAATTTCTGGCGCCGTTACCCGAAAGGGATTGACAACCCCTTTAAAACGTCGGGTTGCGAGTATTTGTTATTTGTGTGCAGGTGTTATTTACGTAGTTTTGCTTGGTTCTCCTACCGGTTCGATAACCTTGGTTTCATCTGGAAATACCTACCGTTGTTGTGCTGCATCATCCCTTCCTCTTTGGGGAAATACCGACGTAGCTTCAAGCCGCATCAGTAACATATATAGTTAGCAATGTAGTTTACTTAAGAAGATACAATCATTAACAAAATCTTACCAAGTTTTTGGCAATGAAGTTACAATCAAGCAATTTATGGACTAGTGGCACGTATCTAGTAAAATTTGGGCTAATAGAGTGATTGGTTTTAAAGGCCTCAACATCATCTATGAATGAGACAAGATAACCTTTCTCCTCACAATTAAGCTCGGAGTCATTGCTGTAGTATGTCCTGTCTACAGCCTTCCGAGTATTTGTTGAAGATAAGAAATAAGCTGACAATTATAAATAAATAAGTTTAGTACCGATGAACACCAAATATTTTTAAATTGACAATATAAGTTACTTAACTTAACAAATTAGTTTGACAAACTCACATTTAGGCAAAACTGGAGGCATATCCACATCCACCCAGATGCCGGTATTATCATCATCATCATCTTTGGGACGAATATCAAATGTTATTTGCATACCCTCCTCAAATCCATATGCATTGCAGAGAGCTTCCCAATTAGAGCAACCGAAATGGGAGTGATTGACCGCATTGTACAGCTTAACCGGAAACGCATAACCATGTTTAGTTCTTATAAGTGAGCTCTCCTCGTCTCCATATTCTCAAAGTCTTTGAAACCGAGTTTGTTCAACACATATGGTCTTGCATGGCACGGGATGTACTAATCGAATTGAAAAAATTCAGAAATTACACGTTGAACAAAAGAAGCAGAAGTGGTGATATTGATTATGATGAAATGCTTGTCGTTGTGTACCTTACAAACATCAAAGGTCTCTTCCAGCTTCACGGTGAAAAACCTATCATTTTGCAGGTGAGGAAACATGTCGCACAAAACCCAGTCATCGTAGCAGTACTCGCACTCCGGGATCCTATCGTCATCAGATATCTCCTGTGTTCAAAATTCAAAGATTATAGTTCGACGGCAAAACCCAAAATGTCGTTTAATGCTCTTTCCGGCAAATCCAACGCACTCGATATTTCCTACATTCTAGCACAAGCCATGCTAAAATTTACGGAAAAATTCAGCATGACCTTTGCTAAAAAAGGACATATCGAGCGCCTGAAATTGCCGGAACGGAAATTAATCAACACTTCGGCAAAACATAGGCCACTCGGAGGTGTTCCCTGCAAACATAGGCCACTTGGGCAAGCACATATCCTATTTGAGCAACACTAGATATACATGTTTATATCTACATCATATTTGAGCAACACTAGCTAGTACACAACACTAGATATACATGTTTACTCACTATAGACGATGGATGTCAAGGGTGCGGGTGTCGTCGGTGATCTTCTGGGCGTCGTCGACCGGCTCGTCGGTGATCTACGTACCCTGCGCCACATGAGCATTCAAACTTGATGCTCATTACATTTCAATGGTTGAAAATATTAACAAAAACATTTCAATATATCTATATAATCCTAACATTTCATTCGCACAAGAAGCATAACTAAATAGGATCATCATACACTTACTAAATACCCTAGTTCTACTCTAGTTCTACTCTATTCAACACTTACTAAAAATCCTAACATTTCATTCAAACAATATAGGTCTCTCTCTCTCTCTCTAAATTTGGCAATGTGATGTTGACATAACTAAATACCATAGTTCTACTCTATTGAACACTTACTAAAATTTCTATTACCCTAGTTCTACCCTAAATTTTCTTACTACAAACTTCTATTACTAAATTTCATACCTAAAAATTTCTATTATTAAATTTTCAAAAATAGAGGGAGGTGGAGGGAGCGGGAACGAAGGGAGGGGTGAGTGAGGGAGGAGGAGGACGGAGGGAGGAGGAGGACAGACGAGGCAGGGAGGTGGGAGGGAGGAGGGAGAGGGAGGTGGAAGGAGGGAGGGATCGGGAAAGGGACGAGGAGGGGAGGGAGGTGGAAGGAGGAGGGATGGAGGAGGAGCAGGAGCGGCGCGGACGACGGGGTGCGGGGGAGAGTAAGAGTGTGGGGCGGACGGTGGAGAAGATAGGATGGGTTTAGCAGCAATGCGTGTTAGATGAAAGCGCTACTGCTAAACGCCATAGCGGTAGCGCGTTTCCCCAAGCTCGCTACTACTATGCCTAGCCTGGCGGCAACAGTGTGGAAATTATAGTAGTAGCGCTTTTCTCTGTAGACGCGCTACTGCTAGCAACATATATGTAGCGCCCTTTGTGTTCCCACACTGCAGGTAAGTAGCAGTAGCGTTTGCCTTTAACCAGCGCTACTGATAATCCTCTGCGTATAAGGTTTTCCCTAGTAGTGTCATCTGCCCGGTGTGCACTTTTTGCATGAAGAGGCTTTAGATGATTTTAACTCTCCGACGGTAAACTCAAAAGGTTATATGTTAGACTGATTTCAGTCTTTTCTTGACAGAGAATTACTCATTTGAATGGTGAACCATAATTCACCTCCCCATTTTTATCTTCCACTTTCAAGTAAATCAACAAAACTTTGTTTTCTCTTATAGGGGTATGATAAGGAAAAATACCTCTGCAGTTTTATATCAGGTAAATCATTTTTTTCCCATAACCTGTGTATGGTTTTTGCAGCACGAGTACTAGGCTTTGAATTGTCAGTTCTTTACTTATTTGTTGATTTTGGTGAGAGCGGCACATGTAATTCCGGGGACAGGAGGGTGTACGATTTTTCTTTATGAAGAAGGGTGTACGATGTTTGCGTGTAAGTTCGTTATGATTTTCATGTTGGTTGAATCGTGCTCCCAGTTTAGACGGGAGCCCGTGTAGAGTTTATCTTTCTCCTCCACATAGATCAAAGTGCCATATGAACAGGCTATAAGCTTGGTATTATCCTAAATCCCTTGCCCTGTACTGTCCTGACGAACCACACGGACATGGGCCACATTTGGAGTTGGACCACCTTGGCCAGAACGAGCTGCCTGCAGTCACGTCGGCGACGTGTACGCGACGCCACGTCCAAGTGGCCCGTTCCTGTCTCGCCATGTGTCCGGACCGATAACGGCGAACGCGAACGAGTGGTGCCGGGAGACGAGAGGATGCCTCCCACGTCGGCCCTCCATGTCGACCATGCAAATGCCATCCACATGTTGTCCAGTGCTACGCCCAGAATTCACGGAACGAGCTGTGCCGGGGGACGTCGGCGATCCATGTCGACCACTAGCTAGTTGCATGGCTCGGATGCCAAGTAAGGATGGCAATTTTATCTATGGGTACGGTTACCCGCGGATACCGTACCCGTATGGGCAGGGTATGGACATAATTTTATACTCACGGGTAGTATCCATACCCTACCCGTCAAGTCATGGGTAGGGCATGGGTATAGTCTTTTACCCATGGATATACCCATATCTATCCATTTAAACCGACATGTGAACCTTACGCGTGATTCACAAGTGTACCTATGTTAAAGTTGTGTCATGAGTTTGTAAACCTATGTTAAAGTTGTCACCAATTTTCAAT
Organism: Triticum aestivum; assembly: GCF_018294505.1. NCBI lineage: Eukaryota > Viridiplantae > Streptophyta > Magnoliopsida > Poales > Poaceae > Triticum > Triticum aestivum. Next base: position 487,746,376 of record NC_057805.1, on the reverse strand, counting down.
TTGAATTAAGATAATTGTCACGTACTCATCTATATGTTATTGAGTTGAGGTCAATGTTTTTTAGTCAAATGTGCCATAGAGAATGTAAAATTATGAATAACTTGTGTACCGTTTGATCTACCCGTTGGGTACCCAATGGGTATGGGTAACCGTCGGGTATGGGTATGGGTAAAGTTTCATACCCATGGGTACGGGTATGGGTAGAATTTTATACCCATTGACCACACGGGTATGGGTATGGTATTGCTCTACCCGCCCCATACCCTACCCATTGCCATCCTTAATGCCAAGCTAAAGGGCTCAATTTTTGGTTGAGGTGGTGGGCCTTGCTAAATGCTATAGCCATACAAAAATGATGCCGCTTTTTGCAGGAGTTTTATTCTCCACTATTGTTATATTCTTATGCATGTATCTGCACCATGCTTGGTCTTTGTGGATCCGATATATGGAGAGGTTGCACATGTGCAGATTCACGTTTTTTGGCAATGCTAGAGGAGAGATTTGCGAACTTTTTTTAAAAAAAGGAGGCCAAGATTTTGCCTCATCTCATTAATAAAGAAGAAGAAAAGTGTCCGGTTAATTAGCAAAAAACGGGCTAAAACCGTCACAACAACCGCACTGGGCAACATCGGCCGACTTATACACGCGTGTGGTGTGAATTTATCCGGTCCAATATATGGGCTTGACCAAGGCATTTCCTATGTATGGTCTAAATTTTAGAGTTTTGCTTCGGTAAGCTAAACTCAATTTTTGTTTGTTTGACCGTGTGCATTCTCAACTTCTCGTATGCAAAGGCGGACAGAGGTGGAGACAGGGGGTGCCAGCCAGGCCCGGGCCCAGTCAACATGCTATTTTTTTTCACTAGAACAATGAGTACTTCTGCTAAAACAGTGTATTAGCTTTCTGTTCCATTGGTTTGACCCTTCCCAAGCTAGTTTTCCGCACTAAAGGCGGACAGTTGAACTTGAGTTCCAACGATAAATGAGTAAAAACTTGTATTATCGAAAGAATATGTTGCGTTGGTTTTTACCTACAAATTAGCTGCTGAATTTCAAGTTTTCCAATAACATCTGTACTGATCAAACATGCTACATGAATTCATTATATATCACGTGTACTTTCAGAAAATATCACATCTAAGACACAACATTGAAACTGACACATTCACAAAGGTCAAGACGAAAAGAGACACAATCACAGGAAGTATATGGCATGACTCCAGAAAAATGTCTTAAATGCACATATTAATCGACAGATCTTACACAAATGTGTTGTGCCGACATACCGTTGTGCGTATACACAGCTGAGTGGACAAGTGGCCACAATGAGATACCCTTGTTACAAAAATATCTCATATAACGCCAACGTACTTGGAAAGCGATGTATTCTCTTCAGTATCAACCTCGGCAATGGGGCAAATGGCCTATATAAAGGAAGAACACACGTCTCTCCACCACAAGCACAAGGAAAGAACACCACAAATTAGTACGTACCAACACTCCATCAACTTCAAAAATGTCTGGTTGGTTTCAAGAGAAGTCCGGCGACGCCACCAAGACGGCGTCCGAGACGGGGCAGTCCATTCAAGACCGCGCCGTTGAGGCAAAAGACCAGACCGGGGCCTTCCTTGGTGAGAAAAGCGAGGCTGTCACGAAGGCTGCCTCCGAGACTACCGAGGCGGCTAAAAAGATGGGCGACGAGGCCATGGGGAAGGTGTCCGAGACGGTGGAAGCCGGTAAGGATCACGCCGTCGAGGGCAAAGACCAGACGGGCAGCTTTTTCGGCGACAAGACTGACGCTGTCAAGAAGACGGCCACCGAGACTGCCGATGCTGCCAAGGAGAAGTCCACCGAGGCCGCACAGCATGTCCAGGACACCGCTGCACAGTACACCAAGGATACCCCGGTCGCCCCCAAGGAAAACGTCTTCCAACAGGTGAATCGGTCACTTTGCAAACTATTCAAAGACAACACAAAATTAACCATGGCAACGAATTTTTTGTGTGGCCATCTGATCTGTTCATGTTGAATTTCTTGAAATGAATGTTTGTTTGTTTGTCTGTTTGTTTGTTTCCAGGCCGGCGGGAATATGGTGGGTGCTGCTACTGACGCCAAGGACGCTGTCATGAACACGCTCGGGATGGGAGGAGACAAGTGAGATGCGGGTGGTGCCACCAAGAAGACCACAAAGGATAATAGGCGTGTCTGCGCCTGCTTGCCCTAGCCCTCCTTCTGTTTCGCTATTCCCTCAATATAATTTAATTTCCAGTTTCATGGCACTAATTACACATGCTCCTTGGTGTAACTTTGTATGATGTATCCGACCGAGGTATGAATATATTTTCCACCAATCATAATCAACACGAGTGATTTGGATGTTGCACATTTTCCCGTAAGAAACATTATGTATAATCATAATGAGCATGAATGATTTGGATGTTGTACATGTTCTCATAAGAAACACCATGTGTAATGTTGACGTCTACACGAGTACCTCCCCCAACAAACACGCACACACATATAGCTCCCGTTGAACATTAAAGTCCTATGAGTTTGAACATCGACAAAACCATCATAGGCGCCTCGTAATTGGCGGTTCCAGATGCTTTGCCTACCTATCGAGAAACACGATGGACGAAGATCGTGAACCGATGATGATTGACGACACCTTGTCGAACTCGACTAGTAATTGCGAGTACATAATAAATAAGTAAAGAGCCTAGCGACCGTTCAAAACCAATAACAAAGTCATCAGTACATAAAGAAGTGAAAGGTTTCTTCAGCCAGGCAAGATCCAGAGCAGAATCCTGCTCAACAAGTCAGCAGCATGGATAATTTGTGGTTCATCGCAGGAGTGCTCCCATCGTGTGCGCCTTATTAGGGAAACTATTCTAGGTGCTGATCATCCAGATAGCGAATAACATTCAACATCTGTGATAGATTGACAATCAATGTAAAGTAAACTGACGGACGCCACACAAGCAGGTACTGGCAGTAAATTAACTGACGGAGGCCACACAAGCAGCGCTAGCAGATATTTCCGATTCCCCTCCATTCAGCTCAGGTCGCAGCAGACATGTGGTTCACCGCCGGGCACGCCGATCCAGTAAATAGTTAAGCCCCTCTTTTGGCTGTTCACTCTTGGCAAAACCACACAGTATTGATGGACAGATTCAAGGCAGTGTGGTTGTGCCGACATGCCGCTAGGCATCAATGCTGGACAAGTGGTCGACAAGGATACGTCCTTGCAAGAAAAAATATCTTGATGCCATGAGAGCGATCTATATCATCTTGAGCATGCCATTCGGCAATGGTGCCAAGGGCGCCTATATAAAGGAAGAGAGCACGAGTATCTCTCTCCACAAGAAGCAAGTGAAAAGAAAGAAGAAACAACACAACAAGCCACCACGTACGTAAGCTTTATCACCTTCAAAAATGTCGGGTTGGTTCGGGGGGAAGACGGACGCCAAGGACGAGGAGGCCGCCAAGACGGGGCCGTCCGTCCAGGACCGCGCCATCGAGGCGAAGGACCAGACCATCAGCTTCATCGGCGAGAAAAGCGAGGCCGTCACCAAGGCGGCCTCGGACACCGCCGACGCGGCCATGAAGATGGGCGGCGACGCCATGGGGAAGGCCTCCGAGACGGGGCAGGCCATCACGGACCGCGCCATCGAGAGCAAGGACCAGACGTTCGGCTTCTTCGGAGAGAAGACGGAGGCTGCCAAGAAGATGGCCGTCGACACCGGCGACGCTGCCAAGCAGAAGTCCGCCGAGGCCGCAAAGTGTGTCGAGGAGACCGCGGCGAAGTTCACCGGGGAACCCGCCGCCCCCAAGGAGCCCACCGGCAACATGTTCCAGCAGGTGAATCAATCGCTTGCAAACTAACCATGTTGAGGACGATATTCTTAGGCCATTTGAGCAGTTCATGCTAAGTTTCTCAAGACTGATGTCTCACTGTTTCTATGCAGGCCGGCGGGCAGGTGATGGGTGCCGCTACTGGCGCCAGGGACGCCGTCATGAACACGCTCGGGATGGGAGGAGACAAAGCCGACACCGGCACCGCCAAATGAAGACCGCAAAGCGCAAAGGACGGCTAGCCCACTTTTCGTTTCGTTATTCCCTCCGTGTTGCTTTATTTTCCGTTCCAAGAAACTGATTTCTACGCATGCGTCGGTGTAACTTCGTCCGGTGTATTCAAAGATGCTTTGAATATACAGATTTGCTAATTCTCATCTGATGAATATATTCTTCACATATCAGATTTTCTTTTTCAAACCATTCATGAGGCCAGCATGTCAGCTTAATGGTGTGTCTAGCTCTTAGTCGACCGAGATTTAATCAAGTCTTAGTCAAGTGACATAACATGTAAGAAACAAAAGAAAACTGGGAAGAAAATTTTGCACGAATCTCAATGCAAGATCTTACGAATATACCATCGCTTGAGACATATCTAAGTCTCAACCGAGATTTAGTACCATGGTATCTCTTAATAGAAGAAGAGAATGTACGAAATCTCTAAGAGATTCCTTTTCCTTGAGGAAAGTCTCTAAGAGATATACGATGAATAAAGGACCAAACAACAAAGCAATAACCCGCCCAGACAGTAGGCGGCCTAAAGAAGCACTTCATTTGTAAAGAAATATAAGACCTTTTAGATCACTCTTATATTTCTATTACAGAGGGAGTAGAGAACTAGTTTTACAACTTTAGCCAAACAAAGTCTCAAAACGACTGGCACCCGCTAACAATTAGAACCTATCTGAAATTCAGAGTTAAAACCATTAGGCATGAATGACGAGCTATATAAAATATAATGAGCAATAAAAATTCAGAATAAAAAGAGGATTAAATATGAGCATGCTGGAGTCGAATAAGAGCACCTACAATCAGGGAGCCCACTTTCTCCCTATATGACCACTCGGACAATTCAGATAGAAGAGAAGAAAAAAGCCTACCAATCAGGCTCCCAATCCCTTCCATACGTGCTGGATGTCCAGCACTTGGACACGTCTGTTGCCACGTCGACCTAAATTTTTCCCAATCCACCTAGGTCCCACCTGCACTCACCTTCTATTCTCCTCTCTCGTTTTGCACAAGGGATGCGCGTCGCCACTACGCGAGGGACTAAGAGCAATTCCAATTAGCGACTGATACGTCTATTTTATATCATGTTTTCCTACTGTTATTTATGATGTTTTTATCCATAATAATGCTTTTTGGAGTAATTCTAATGCATTTTCTCCATAATATGCAAAGTACACACAAAGAGTGAGAATTCCGGCAACTGGAAATCTGGACCTGAAAAAGCTACGTCGGGCTACCTATTCTGCACAACTCCAAACAAGCTGAAACTTCACGGCGAATTTTTATCAAATATATGATGAATATTGGAGTAAATAACTATCAGAGGGGGCCCATCAGGTGGGCACAACCCACCTGGGCGCGCCAGGCAGCCCAGGCGCGCCCTGGTGGGTTGTGCTCACCCAGGCCCACCTCAGGTGCCCATCTTCTGGTATATAGGTAATTTTGACCTAGAAAAAAAATAAGGAGAGGACTTTCGGGACGGAGCGCCGCCGTCTCGAGGCAGAACTTGGGCAGGAGCACTTTTGCCCTCCGGCGGAGCGATTCCGCCGGGGGAACTTCCCTCCCGGAGGGGGAAATCATCGTCATCATCATCACCAACAACTCTCCCATCTTGGGGAGGGCAATCTCCATCAACATTTTCAACAGCACCATCTCATCTCAAACCCTAGTTCATCTCTTGTGTTCAATCTTGTTACCGGAACTATAGATTGGTGCTTGTGGATGACTAGTAGTGTTGATTACATCTTGTAGTTGATTACTATATGGTTTATTTGGAGGAAGATTATATGTTCAGATCCAATATGCTATTTAATACCCCTCTGATCTTGAGCATGATTATCATTTGTGAGTAGCTACTTTTGTTCTTGAGGTCACGGGAGAAATCATGTTGCAAGTAATCATGTGAACTTGATATGTGTTCGATATTTTGATAGTATGTATGTTGTGATTCCCTTAGTGGTGTCATGTGAACGTCGACTACATGACACTTCACCATATTTGGGCCTAAGAGAATGCATTGTGGAGTAGCAATTAGATGATGGGTTGCGAGAGTGACAGAAGCTTAAACCCCAGTTTATGCGCTATTCCGTGAGGGACCGATTGGATCCAAAAGTTTAATGCTATGGTTAGAATTTATTCTTAATACTTTTCTCGTAGTTGCGGATGCTTGCGGGAGGGTTAATCATAAGTAGGAGTTTGTTCAAGTAAGAACAACACCTAAGCATCGGTCCACCCACATATCAAATTATCAAAGTAGCGAACACAAATCAAACCAACATGGTGAAAGTGACTAGATGAAATTCCCGTGTACCCTCAAGCACGCTTTGCTTATTATAAGAGACCGTTTTGGCCAGTCCTTTGCCATAAAAGGATTGGGCTACCTTGCTGCACTTTTGTTACTACAATCGTTACTTGCTCGTTACAAATTATCTTGCTATCAAACTACTCTGCTACTTACAATTTCAGCAATTGCACACATTACCTTGCTGAAAACCACTTGTCATTTCCTTCTGCTCCTCATTGGGTTCGACACTCTTACTTACCGAGAAGAGCTACAATTTATCCCCTATACTTTTGGGTCATCAAGGCTATTTTCTGGCGCTGTTGCCGGAGAGTGAAGCGTCTTTGGTAAGTGGAATTTGGTAAGGAAATATTTATATGGTGTGCTAAAATGTATTGTCACTTGTTACTATGGAAAACAATCCTTTGAGGGCTTTGTTCGGGATATCTTCACCTCGTCCAGAACCATAATTAGCTACCCCTCAACCTACTACACCTACTGAAAATATTGAATATGAAATTCCTTTGGGTATGATAGAACAATTGCTAGCTAATCCTTATGCAGGAGATGGAATAGAACATCCTGATATCCACTTGATATATGTGGAACAAATTTGTGGATTGTTTAAACTTGCAGGTTTACCCGGATATGAAGTTATGAAAAAGGTTTTCCCTTTATCTTTGAAGGGAAAAGCATTGGCATGGTATAGGCTATGTGATGATATTTGATCTTGGAATTGGAATCGATTGAAATTGGAGTTCCACCAAAAACATTATCCTATGCATCTAGTTAGTCGTGATCGGAATTACATATATAATTTTTGGCCTCGTGAAGGAGAAAGTATCGCTTTAGCTTGGGGGAGGCTTAAGTCAATGTTATATTCATGCCCCAACCATGAGCTCTCAAAAGAAATTATTATCCAGAACTTTTATGCTCGGCCTTCTCGTGATGATCAATCCATGCTTGATACTTCTTGTACTGGTTCTTTTATGAAGAAGACTATTGAATTCCGGTGGGATCTTTTGGAAAGAATTAAACGCAACTCTGAAGATTGGGAACTCGACGAAGGTAAAGAGTCAGGTATTAAGCTTAAATATGATTGTGTTAAATCTTTTATGTATACCGATGCTTTTCAAAAGTTTAGCACTAAATATGGACTTGACTCTGAGATAGTAGCCTCCTTTTGTGAATCATTTCCTACTCATGTTGATCTCCCTAAAGGGAAGTGGTTTCAATATCACCCACATATTAAAGAAGAAATTATAGAACCGGTACTAGCTAAAGAAGAAATCATACTTTATAATGTTGATCCAGTTGTTCCTACTGCTTAATTGAGAAACCACCTTTCCCTGTTAGGATAAAGGAACATGCTAAAGTTTCAACTGTGGTTAACAAAAGCTATATTAGAACACCTAAATCTGATGAACAAATCAAAGTAGAACCTAGTGTTGCTATGATTAAGGATCTCCTGGAAGAAAACGTAGATGGGCATGTTATTTACTTCTGTGAAGAAGCTGCTAGAATTGCCAAACCTGATAAAAAGGATAATCATAGACCTGTTGTTGGCATGCCTGTTGTCTCAGTTAAAATAGGAGATCACTGTTATCATGGTTTATGTGACATAGGTGCTAGCGTAAGTGTTATTCCTTACACCTTATATCAAGAAATTATAAATGACATACCACCCGCAGAGATAGAAGACATAGATGTTACTATTAAACTTGCTAATAGAGACACTAATTCACAATTGGGATTGTTAGAGATGTTGAAGTCTTGTGTGGGAAAATAAAATATCTTATTGATTTTCTTGTTCTTGGTTCCCCACAAGATGACATTTGTCCCATTATCTTTGGTAGACCTTTCTTGAACACCGTTAGTGCTAAAATAGATTGTGTGTAACAAACTATCGGTGTTAGCTTTGGTGGTGAGTCTCATGAGTTTAATTTTTCCAAGTTTAGTAGAAAGCTTCATGAAAAAGAATTGCCTAGTAAGGATGAAATAATTGGTCTTGCTTCTATTGTTGTACCACCTACTGATCCTTTAGAACGATATATGCTAGACCATGAAAATGACTTACATATGCATGAAAGAAATGAAATAGATAAGATTTTCTTTGAACAACGTCCTCTGCTTAAACACAATTTGCCTATTGAAACTCTAGGAGGTCCTCCTCCACCTAAAGGTGATCCTGTGTTTGAATTAAAACAATTGCCAGACACTTTGAAATATGCTTATCTTGATGAAAAGAAGATATATCCTGTTATTATTAGTGCTAACCTTTCAGAACATGAAGAAGAAAGATTATTGAAAGTTCTAAGGAAGCACCGAGCTGCTATTGGATATACTCTTGATGATTTAAAGGGCATTAGTCCCACTCTATGTCAGCACAAGATTAATATGGAACCTGATGCTAAACCCGTTGTTGATCACCAACGTCGGTTAAATCCGAAAATGAAGGAAGTGGTAAGAACGGAAATATTAAAACTTCTGGAAGCAGGTATAATCTATCCTATAGCTGATAGTAGATGGGTAAGTCCTGTTCATTGTGTCCCTAAGAAAGGAGGTATTACTGTTGTTCCTAATGATAAGAATGAACTTATTCCACAAAGAATTGTTACAGGCTATAGAATGGTAATTGATTTTAGAAAATTAAACAAAGCAACTAGAAAAGATCATTACCCTCTGCCTTTTATTGATCAAATGCTAGAAAGATTATCTAAGCACACACATTTTTGCTTCCTTGATGGATATTCTGGTTTTTCACAAATACCTGTTTCTCAACCTGATCAAGAAAAGACCACTTTCACTTGTCCCTTTGGAACTTATGCTTATAGACGTATGCCTTTTGGTTTATGCAATGCACCTGCTACCTTTCAAAGATGTATGACTGCTATATTCTCTGACTTTTGTGAAAAGATTGTTGAGGTTTTCATGGATGACTTCTCTGTTTATGGGAAGTCTTTTGATGATTGTTTAAGCAATCTTGATCGAGTTTTGCAGAGATGCGAGCAAACAAATCTTGTCTTGAATTGGGAGAAGTGCCACTTTATGGCTAATGAAGGCATTGTCTTGGGTCATAAAATTTCTGAAAGAGGTATTGAAGTGGACAAAGCTAAGGTTGATGCAATTGAGAAAATGCTATGTCCTAAAGATATCAAAGGTATTCGTAGTTTCCTAGGTCATGCTGGTTTCTATAGGAGATTTATCAAAGACTTTTTCTAAAATTTCTAGGCCTCTTACAAATCTTTTGCAAAAGGATGTTCCTTTTGTTTTTATGATGATTGTTTAGAAGCCTTCGAAACACTCAAGAAAGCCTTAATTTCTGCACCTATTGTTCAACCACCTGATTGGAACTTGCCTTTTGAAATTATGTGTGATGCTAGTGATTATGCTATTGCATGGTGCTATTCTAGGACAAAGAGTTGATAAGAAACTGAATATTATTCATTATGCTAGTAAAACTCTAGACAATGCTCAAAGAAACTATGCAACTACTGAAAAAGAATTCTTAGTAGTGGTGTTTGCTTGTGATAAATTTAGATCTTACATTGTTGATTCAAAAGTAATTGTTCACACCGATCATGTTGCTATTAAATATCTTATGGAAAAGAAAGATGCTAAACCTAGACTTATTCGATGGGTTCTCTTGCTACAAGAATTTGATTTACATATCACTGATAGAAAAGGAGCTGAGAACCCCGTAGCTGATAACTTGTCTAGGCTTGAAAATGTGCTTGATGACCCACTACCTATTGATGATAGTTTTCCTGATGAGCAGTTAGCTGCAACAACTATTGCTCATAATACTCCTTGGTATGCTGACTATGCTAATTACATTGTTGCTAAATATTTACCACCTAGCTTTACATACCAACAAAAGAAAAAATTCTTCTATGATTTAAGACATTACTTTTGGGATGACCCACATCTTTATAAAGAAGGAGTAGATGGTATTATTAGACGTTGTGTACCTGAGCATGAACAGGGACAAATCCTACGGAAATGTCACTCCGAAGCTTATGGAGGGCATCATGCTGGAGATAGAACTGCTCACAAGGTATTGCAATCTGGATTTTATTGGCCTACTCTCTTCAAGGATGCCCGTAAGTTCGTCTTATCTTGTGATGAATGCCAAAGAATAGGTAATATCGGTAAGCGTCAAGAAATGCCTATGAATTATTCACTTGCTGTTGAACCATTTGATGTTTGGGGATTTGATTACATGGGACCTTTTCCTTCCTCTAATGGGTATACACATATTTTGGTTGCTGTTGATTATGTTACTAAATGGGTAGAAGCTATTCCAACCAGTAGTGCTGATCACAACACCTCTATTAAAATGCTTAAGGAAGTTATTTTCCCAAGGTTTGGAGTCCCTAGATATTTAATGACTGATGGTGGTTCACACTTTATTCATGGTGCTTTCCGTAAAATGCTTGCCAAGTATGATGTTAACCATAGAATTGCATCACCTTATCATCCTCAGTCTAGTGGTCAAGTTGAACTTAGCAATAGAGAAATAAAATTAATTTTGCAAAAGACTGTCAATAGGTCCCGGAAGAATTGGTCTAAGAAATTAGATGATGCACTTTGGGCTTATAGAACAGCATATAAAAATCCTATGGGTATGTCTCCTTATAAAATGGTTTATGGAAAAGCTTGTCATTTGCCTCTTGAGTTAGAACATAAAGCATATTGGGCAATCAAAGAACTCAATTATGATTTCAAACATGCCGGTGAAAAGAGGTTATTTGATATTAGCTCATTAGATGAATGGAGAACCCAAGCTTATGAAAATGCCAAGTTATTTAAAGAAAAGTTAAAAGATGGCATGATAAAAGAATCCAAAAGCGTGAGTTCAAAGTCAGAGAATATGTTCTTTTGTACAACTCTCGTTTTAGATTCTTTGCAGGAAAACTCCTCTCAAAATGGGAAGGACCCTATGTTATCGAGGAGGTTTATCGGTCTGGAGCTATCAAAATAAATAATACCGAAGGGACTAACCCGAAGGTTGTGAATGGGCAACGAATAAAACATTATATCTCAGGTACGCCCATTAATGTTGAAAGTAATATTATCCAAACATTGACACCGGAAGAACACATAAAAGAATCCTTCTGGAACACTCGAGAATCATGAAAATAAGGAGCTACGTGATACGGTAAGTAAACGGACTCTGAAAAATCCGGAAAAATATTTTTGTTCAGTTTTGGAATATTTAGAAAATTAGGAAAATAAGAAACTTTCAGGAAGCGTACCCTGGTGGGCGCACCCATGTGGGTTGTGCCCACCTGGGACACCTTCCGGACTCTGTTTTTCTTCCGTTTGTTTGTGTCCCAAGATAAAAAAAAATCTTTATATACCCCCGAACCTATTGACCACCGTATCACGGAGAAATCCTCTATTTTCTTTTCCTTGCTGTTTTCTGATAGATTCGGCTAGACCAACATCATGTCTTCCTCACCCTTCAACAACGGAGAAGAAGATGCAGGGTTGGTTCAGGAGGATCGAAGGAGAGAGGAAGCTGAAGAGCTTGCTATGGAGGAAGAAGAGGAAAATCCTTTTGGGGTTCATTCTCCGGCCTCCAATAGCGGCACACTAGCTGGCATCTCTATCCACCCTAATCCTCACCAAGCCATGGGATCATCAAACAATCAAGTGAACCTGGAAGCGCAAGAAGAACTCCCACCAAGGAGGCCTTTACACAGGTTACATCGTGACAAGTTTTGCAATTTGATTCACAATTATGGGTTCGAGAATACTCCTCGTAGGCACATACCGTCCAATTGGGACATATCTCGCCCAAGATAAAACGGTGCAGGAACAAACCCGTGGGGCTCGGAAAATAAACACATAATGGCTGAGGTGAAGAAAAACAGTGAGTTACTTCATCAAGCCCTTCGAGAGATTCAAGGCTTGAAGGATCTACTCATGGTTATATTGGAGAATACTACTTCATCACCAAAGGAAAATGGAGTATCGTGTATGGGCACTCTCCTTGGCTTCCGCCAAGCTTGGGGGAGGTGCCCCGGTATCGTATCATCCCCACTATCTTTTGCCTTTACTTATCTTAGTTCGATCTGTTGCTTAGATGAATAAAAGTTTAGTTCGATCCTTTCTTTTTGAGAGTTTGCTTAGTGATCTATCCTTGTAATCGTGTGCAAGATATATAATAAAGTTTAGTTTGAGTTTTTGGTTTCTTTATTTTCTTGTTGCAATAAAAGGAAAAGATATAAATAAAAGGAAAGGAAATAAATCAAGAAGATCATATACTAATCTTATGGTAGGTGATGGCACCACATAAGGAAAAGTATAAGTAGAAAATTTTATTAGAGATTGACAAACATAGCATTGGTCAATGATGCAACTCATGAAAGAATTAATAAGGGAAGAGAAGATTCACATACATATACACTATCCTGGAAATCTTTTGTGATTGTGAGCCCCCATCAAAATATTATATGCCAAAATTGTTGACGTTGGGCAAGGAAGACAACGTAATGATTTATGTTTGTTCATATTCACATAGAAGTTATATTGTCATAGATCCTTCAACATGTGGTGCTTGCCCCCATCTTTGCTAGCCAAAAATTTTGTTAGATATTGACAAACATAGCATTATTCAGTGATGCAATTCATGAAAGAATTAATAAGGTAAAAGAAGATTCACATATAAATACACTATCCTAGAAATCTTTTGTGATTGTGAGCCCCCATCAAAATATTATATGCCAAAACTGTTGACGCTGGACAAGGAAGACAACTTAATGATTTATGTTTGTTCATATTCACATAGAAGTCATATTGTCATAGATCCTTTAACATGTGGTGCTTACCCCCTATCTTTGCTAGCCAAAAATTCCACTAAGTAGAGATACTACTTGTGCATCCAAAAACCCTTAAACCCAAATCTTATTTTCAAGTGTCCACCATACCTACCTAGGGATTGAGCAAGGTCCCTCAAGTAAGTTGTCATCGGTGCAAAAAGGGCAATAAAAATTGCTTCTAAAAATGTGAGATCATTTAGTGTAAGAAAAAATTGAGCATTGCACGAACTTGTGATGGTGAAGAATAAAAGCGACAGACTGCATAATAAAGGTCGCTATCACAAGGGGCAATGCAACATGACGTTCTTTTGCACTAAGGGGTTGAGCATACAAACAAATAAGCGCATGGCAACCTCTGCTTCCTCTATGAAGGGCCTATCTTTTACTTTTATGTATTTACTTTTATGCAAAGAGTCAAAGTTTTCTTTCTTTTCCTTTTTATTTTCTCCTTTGGCAAGCATCATGTGGTGAGGAAAGATCTAGGCACATATGTCCAGTTGAATATGGGTAGCATGAGTTATTTTTGTTGACATCACCCTTGAGGTGAATACGTTGGGAGGCGAAACTATCAGCCCCTATCTTCCTATGTGTCCAGTTGAAACGTTTTGCTCATGTGTATGCGGTGAGTGTTAGCAATCATAGAAGACTATATGATGGTTGAGTATGTGGACTTGCCTAAAGGCTCCGATACGTGACCCTTCCTGAAAAGATGATGAATTGTAGTTGCAAAGTTGACTCAGAACATAGTTTGTTGGTTTCTAATAGAGTTTTTGCTTTATACTTCGATTGTGTGATGAACTGATACTTATTCATGAGAAGTCTATGATAAAATTTCTATGATAAGAGTCTTATGTTTAAGTTTGTTGCTATTATAATAATGAACATGATGCTTCTATGTCCGTATTTTGTTTTTATCGACACCTCTCTCTCTCTAAGCATGTGGACATGTTTTTTGATTTCGGTTTTCGCTTGAGGACAAGCGAGGTCTAAGCTTGGGGGAGTTGATACGTCCATTTTGCATCATGTTTTCCTACTATTATTTACGATGTTTTTGAAGGAAATATGCCCTAGAGGCAATAATAAAGTTATTATTTTATTTCCTTATATCATGATAAATGTTTATTATTCATGATAGAATTGTATTAACCCGAAACTTGATACATGTGTGAATACATAGACAAAACAAAGTGTCCCTAGTATGCCTCTACTAGACTAGCTCGTTAATCAAAGATGGTTAAGTTTCCTGACCATAGACATGTGTTGTCATTTGATGAACGGGGTCACATCATTAAAAGAATGATATGATGGACAAGACCCATCCGTTAGCTTAGCATAAATGATCGTTTAGTTTTATTGCTATTGCTTTCTTCATGACTTATACATGTTCCTCTGACTATGAGATTATGCAACTCCCGAATACCGGGGGAACACCTTGTGTGCTATCAAACGTCACAACGTAACTGGGTGATTATAAAGATGCTCTATAGGTGTCTCCGAAGGTGTTTGTTGCGTTGGCATAGATCAAGATTAGGATTTGTCACTCCGTGTATCGGAGAGGTATCTCTGGGCCCTCTCGGTAATGCACATCACTATAAGCCTTGCAAGCAATGTGACTAATGAGTTAGTTACGGGATGATGCATTACGGAACGAGTAAAGAGACTTGCCAGTAACGAGATTGAACTAGGTATGATGATACCGACGATTGAATCTCGGGCAAGTAACATACCGATGACAAAGGGAACAACGTATGTTGTCATGCGGTTTGACCGATAAAGATCTTCATAGAATATGTAGGAGCCAATATGAGCATCCAGGTTCCGCTATTGGTTATTGACCGGAGATGTGTCTCGGTCATGTCTACATAGTTCTCGAACTCGTAGGGTCCGCACGCTTAACGTTCGATGACGATTTGTATTATGAGTTATGTGATTTGATGTACCGAAGGTTGTTCGGAGTCCCGGATGAGATCATTGACATGACGAGGAGTCTCGAAATGGTCGAGACGTAAATATTGATATATTGGAAGGCTATATTCGGACATCGGAAAGGTTCCGAGTGATTCGGGTATTTTTCGGAGTACGGGAGAGTTACGGGAATTCGCCGGGAGAAGTAATGGCCCTTATTGGGCTTTAGTGGAGAGAGGGAAAAAGGGCCAAGAGGTGGCGCGTGCCTCCCCCATTCCCAAACCGAATTGGACAAGGGGTGGGGTGCGGCCCCCCTTTCCTTCTCCCTCTCCCTCTCTTTCCTTCTCTCCTGCTCCGAATAGGAAAGAGGAGGGGAATCCTACTTGGAGTGGGGAGTCCTAGTAGGATTCCCCACACCGGCGCGCCCCCCTTGTGCCGGCCACCTCTTCCCTCCCCTTCTTTATATAGGTGGCCAGGGGGCACCCCAAAGGCACTCAAGATTTGTCTTAGCTGTGTGCGGTGCCCCCCTCCACAGTTACACACCTTAGTCATATCGTCGTAGTGCTTAGGCGAAGCCCTGTGCCGGCAACTACATCATCACCGTCGCTACGCCGTCGTGCTGACGGAACTCTCCCTCGGCCTCAACTGGATCAAGAGTACGAGGGACGTCATCGAGCTGAACATGTGCTGAACACGGAGGTGTCGTACGTTCGGTGCTAGGATCGATCGGATCGTGAAGACGTACGACTACATCAACCACGTTGATATAACGCTTCTGCTTTCGGTCTACGAGGGTACATGGACACACTCTCCCACTCGTTGCCATGCATCACGTAGATAGATCTTGCGTGATCGTAGCAAATTTTTTGAAATTACTGCGTTCCCCAACAGTTTTTATCCATAATAATGCTTTTTGGAGTAATTCTAATGTCTTTTCTCTCATAATATGCAAGGTACACAGAAAGAGGGAGAATTCCGGCAGCTGGAAATCTGGACCTGAAAAAGCTACGTCAGGCTACCTATTCTGCATAACTCCAAACAAGCTGAAACTTCACGGAGAATTTTTATCATATATATGATGAATATTGGAGCAAATAACTACCAGAGGGGGCCCACCAGGTGGGCACAACCCACCTAGGCGCGCCAGGCAGCCCTGGTGGGTTGTGCTCACCCAGGACCACCTCCGGTGCCCATCTTCTGGTATATAGGTCATTTTGACCTAGAAAAATAAATAAGGAGAGGACTTTCGGGATGGAGCGCCGCCGTCTCGAGGCAGAACTTGGGTAGGAGCACTTTTGCCCTCCGGCGGAGCGATTCCGCCGGGGGAACTTCCCTCTCGGAGGGGGAAATCATCGTCATCGTCATCACCAACAACTCTCCCATCTTATGGAGGGCAATCTCCATCAACATCTTCAACAGCACCATCTCATCTCAAACCCTAGTTCATCTCTTGTGTTCAATCTTGTTACCGGAACTATAGATTGGTGCTTGTAGGTAACTTGTAGTCGATTACTATATGGTTTATTTGGTGGAAGATCATATGTTCAGATCCAATATGCTATTTAATACCCCTCTGATCTTGAGCATGATTATCATTTGTGAGTAGTTACTTTTGTTCTTGAGGTCACGGGAGAAATCATGTTGCAGGTAATCTTGTGAACTTGATATGTGTTTGATATTTTGATAGTATGTATGTTGTGATTCCCTTAGTGGTGTCATGTGAACGTCTATTACATGACACTTCACCATATTTGGGCCTAAGGGAATGCATTATGGAGTAGCAATTAGATGATGGGTTGCGAGAGTGACAGAAGTTTAAACCCAGTTTATGCGCTATTCCCTAAGGGACCGATTGGATCCAAAAGTTTAATGCTATGGTTAGAATTTATTCTTAATACTTTTCTCGTAGTTGCGGATGCTTGCGGGAGGGTTAATCATAAGTAGGAGGTTTGTTCAAGTAAGAACATCACCTAAGCACCGGTCCACCCACATATCAAATTATCAAAGTAGCGAACACAAATCGAACCAACATGATGAAAGTGACTAGATGAAATTCCCGTGTACCCTCAAGAACGCTTTGCTTATTATAAGAGACCGTTTTGGCCTGTCCTTTGCCACAAAAGGATTAGGCTACCTTGCTGCACTTTTGTTATTACTATCGTTACTTGCTTGTTACAAATTATCTTGCTATCAAACTACTCTGTTACTTACAATTTCCTACCTTACTGAAAACCACTTGTCATTTCCTTCTGCTCCTCATTGGGTTCGACACTCTTATTTATCGAAAAGAGATACAATTGATCCCCTTTACTTGTGGGTCATCAGCGACCCATTTTATCCGCATGCGTCCGTTTGGGTCGGCGCGGACAAAAGTAGACGCCCAACGCGCCGACCCTAACCCAAATCTCGTCCGCCTGGCGTCTGCGCCGACCCATTTCCGGCCCAAAATTGCGCCGGAAATGCGTCGGCGCGGACGCGACGTGCGTCTCCTCGGTGTCCGCCGCGGTCCCACTTGGCGGCCACTCAACTACCGCCCGACGTCTAATTTATAACGACCACCGATAGTGGGCCCCCTAGTCAGCTAGTGGAAGCATCCTTTTTTAACCCACGCGTGCGGCCGGGGCCGGCCTCATCCACTGTCGTCCACATCTTGTCCCCCCACCACCCCCTTGTGCTTCCTTGCCGGCGACACCACCAAACCCTAACAAGCAATGGGCCTCATCGGCAGCGGCAGCGGCAAGGGCAAGTGCACCGCCGACGCCTCATCCTCCCGTGCTCCTCCTCCCCCTCCTCCTCAGGCGCCAGCGCGTGTCCGCCCAGGTCGCCAGCGTCTGCACATCCCGGTGCACATAGCGCGATGGCACTGGGAGTAGAGGCAGCCGCTGCCCTACCCCGACGTGACGCTGCCGCACCACTGGCACCTGGATCCGCACCGGATCCGGTGCCGGCGGTTCCGTGGACACAGCGGCCGCACGACGAGGAGGTGCGCAGGTGCCGGGCGCAGCTCACGCCGGCGCAGCTGCGAATGTCCGAGTACGCCGCCATCTCTCCCAACTAGGAGGCGTGGTTTGCCTTCAAACACGAGGAGCAACGGCGGCTAGGCTTCGACGCCAACCCGCTGTTTCCACCGCCGCCCCCGCGGGTAGTGCCGGAGGAAATGGAGGCGGAGGCGGAGTAACCAAGCCGCCCTCGAGGAGGCCCTGCAGCACGCGCTGGAGGCTAGCCGACTCGAGGAGGACGCGCATTGGGATGGGCTTGAGCAAACCCTTGCCTTGTCGGCAGCAGGGGACTCCGGCGGCGGCATCGAGGTCGTCGTCCATGGCGAGCGGCGGGAGCGCGCATGGGCGGGAGGGTTTTACGGAAAATGAAAGAAAATGGTGGAGGCTGCAACCGACCAGCGGGCCAGGGGGAGGAGTAGACAGGCGTGTGCGCTCGTTCGTCTCGCATCCGCGCCGACATAAATCCGACTAAAAAATAGTCCGGGAATGGATCGACGGGCGGACAAAAACCAGACACGGTCCGTTTGAGTCAACGCGTTGGGCCGACTTTTCTATCCGCGCCGAACCAAACGAATGCGCGCGCACGAATGGGTCGGCGCGTTGGAGTTGCTATAAGCGCTGAGCATTGGAGATGCCCTAACCGTGGCCGGAGCGATGGTCCCTGGCTCCCTGCCAGTCACGTTGCTGGGCGACGTCGCCCTCGTACGCGACGCCACGGCCAAGTGGCCCGCTCCTTGTCTCACCACCTGTCCGGATCGATAACGGCCAACGGGAGCGAGTGGTGCGGAGAGGCGATCGAGACCGACGTCACCCACGTCGGCGCTCCATGCCGGCCACGCTTTTGTGATCCATCCACGGCCAGAAGTCACAAGTGATCCGGGCGATCACGGAGGAAATGACACGCGCGCACGACGAATTTTACTGCCGATTTGTGCACGTAGTACGTAACAGCTGACGTTACACGGCGTAGAAAAAAGCAGGACGGGGAAACGTGCATCCGATGCCGTAGATCGTGATCCAGAAAAGGTAGTATGCGTGGTGATCGGACGCGGAGATCGTGACCCAAGGCGAAAATAGGTCTAGAGAGTTACACAGTTGTCAAGCATCTGATCTGAAGCGGCTTTGCCACGGTTGACAG
The DNA here is from genome assembly GCF_018294505.1 of Triticum aestivum. Classification (NCBI taxonomy): domain Eukaryota; kingdom Viridiplantae; phylum Streptophyta; class Magnoliopsida; order Poales; family Poaceae; genus Triticum; species Triticum aestivum. The sequence goes on along the minus strand of NC_057805.1, from coordinate 487,727,144 downwards.
ATTATGATGGATTGTGACTGGCTGACAGCTCCTCGACCTCGACTAATGCCACTAAACTGAAACCAAAACAGCAAGAAAGTCGGTACATAAAGAAAGGGAAGGGTTTGCTCCGGCCAGGCAGATCCAGAGCGGGAGCCGGCGAATCTCAGCGGCATATGCAGCAGGGACCGTTTTGCTTGGTCGCCGGAGTGCACGATGTGCATCTTATTAGGGAAACTAATTATTCATTCAGTGGCGCCTGATCGTGAAGATCATAAAATATCCGTGATAGACAGATATTCAATGCAAGTTAACTGACGGACACCAAACGCAGATATGCCCTGATTCCCCTCCACTATGCTCACCGAAGACATGTGATTCATCGATCCGGTAATACTTAACCCCTCTTTTGGCACGAATCTACCACCCAATCCACTGGGCGCCGCTGTGTACCACTTCATTTTACTTCTAGCTAGTGAGCAGAGCAACATCCAATAATAACTTTGCAACTTGGCGTGAAAAGTCACTTTAATGCTAAAACTTGCGGCATACATTGAACTGGTGCCGCAACTTGACTTTGACGTACATATACGGTGCAAATCATGTTTCTATACAAACAGAGTGCTGATTAGGCACACCAACATGGCATGAGGTGACTGGATGGCAAACTGGACGTTTGGTCTGCTATTTTGCAAAAAAAAACTCAAAAAAAAAATTCTCATGAAAAATACTATGGCATGGCCGCAAGGGTCCGCTTGTCAGCCTTCCACAAATAAATGAAAAATTGGTACGCGCGAGGACTCGAGCGGATGACTTGTAGATAGCAGCAGCGCGTGTCTCAAAAAAAAAAAGCAGCAGCGTAAGGCTAACCACCTGATCCTCAGGAATTTTATGTAATACCTGGATGCTGCCGCTATACATTCTTTGACTATTAACCGGGCTGCAGTCCCTGCATCCCATTTTGCACTGTTTTTTTGTTCAGAATTTTATAGAATATGAGTAAATTATAATATTATGCTATAAATAATATATATAAGTATAAAATAAATTACATTATAAAATAATCACGTATGGATTTAGCATTTATCCATATAATAAATTATGAATTACAAAGTTGTTCATGTAATAATTTGCATATTGAATAAGAACATATATTCAATAAATTCTTATATAAGTTTAAAATTGTTCATATTTTTAACAAAATATTAATGTAATATACAAATGTATTCATGCTTTAAGTAAGTGTTTAAGTTTTTACATATTTTAGTGAATGCTTATATAAGTTTAAAAATGCTCACGGTTTAAAAAATATATTCATTGGTTATAAAAGTGTTTTACTTTAAGAAAGTTTCTTATTTTACTACATATTTTCATAAAATCTTAAACGTATTATAAAATATTCACAGTTTTAACACATGTAGTATATAAAGTGTTCATGCTTTTAAAAGATTCATATAATGTAAAAATAGTTGGCTGGGATTAGAAGCAGCGACATGTAGTCATCATGTGCTAGTGGCCACCACACCACCCAGCAGCGTTATTTTTTTTAGGAATTTATAAAATATATATTTTATTTCAGTAAATGCTATATAAGTTTAGAATGCTCATGATCTTAATAAAAAATATGTAGTATATAAAAGTGTTCATTTTTATTTTTAAATTTATTTTACAATTTACATGTATTTTAGAATGGTTATATGTGTTTCGCATCGGTTAATCACAAGGAACGACGTTGGGTGTATTGGTTTGGCCGGCGGTACTGCAGGTTTCACGTGACGTGATCAAATCCTAGCTAGGTTTTTTTCACAAAATAGCAAAGCACACGTCATCCATTCGCTGACAGTGGGCCCCATGCCACGTTGGCGCGCCTAATCAGCACTGTGTTCGTATAGAAACGTGATTTGCACCGTATATGCACGCCAAAGCCAAGTTGTGGCACCAATTCAATGTATACCGCAAGTTTTAGCACTAAACTGACTTTTCTTGCCAAGTTGTGGCACCAGTGGTGTAATTGACTCTTTCATTTAGTTTCGCCACAGGAGTACTGCTGAGTACCGAGCAACAAGAGTTATGTCCACGAATCTAAGGCCTCATTTGGTTTGTGTGAATTCTGTAGAGTCAATTACACTGGTTGTGTTAGAACTTGGCGTAAACGATCAATTGATGCTAGAGGTTGCGGTATACATCGAAGTGATGTAAAAACTTGGCTTCGGTGTGCCAATACAATGTTCTTATCCCGTCTATATACATAATTTGCTCTGACTAGACATGTGAGGTCCGTTGTCAGCCACTGAACCTGAGAGAAGGGGGCGTGTTGCCAGGTTTTTACATAAAAACTTGGAATTTTTTTTCAGAAAAGCACATGGCATTTTCACCTCTACGACTCGTGGGTCCCGTCTGTCATTACAGAGTGAAATTTACATGTAAAAGAGGGCAACCAAGTCTCGAACTAGCACGCAACCCGGTCTAGCCAGCCTCCACATCTTCACACGTCTGCAATGGATAAGTAGGATTAATGTACTACTCCCTCCGTCCAAAAAAGCTTGTCCCAAACTTGTCTCTCAGATAGATGTATGTAACACTATCCATTTGATGGACAAATTTCTACGGATGGAGGGAGTAGAACAAAGGCCACCGTGAAGCTGAAATGGGTTGCGGTCAGTGCGACCGATTTTGCACCTATTCATTTTTTCTAGAAATTTGTGTATGTAAATTATAATCTTAGTAATTCAAATAACGGTTGAAATATTCATGTATAATAAATATTGTGCATACAAGCGAATTAATTTATTTTCAAAAAGTACTCATATATTTATTTCTAAATATTCGTATATTTAAAATAATTTCTATGGATTACCAAAAGTTGTATAATTTCAAATAATGTTTTTTAAATTCGGGATTCATAATATTAATTTAATTATACAAACATTTCAATAATTATACACGCATTCTATAGTTCAATCTTTATATAATTACAAAGATTCATAATTTAGAATTTAAACTTTTGATATGAATGATTGTGTCTAATATTTAAATTATATAAGTTTCTTAAATATAAGTCATGAGTACAAACTATACACAAGGGAATATTCATAAAAATTTGTAAATGTTTTCATTCATCATTTTGTATAATTTAAATATAAGTTGTGAGTGTATATATTTTTATATTAATTAATTAATTAATTTAATATAAATTTTAAATCTCCCTATCAAATAATTTACATACACAAATATTTGAACATAATTATTATTACGTACTCCCTCCGATCCAAATTATCTGTCGCTCAAACAGATGTACCTGGACGCATTTCAGTGATAGATATTTCCGTTTGAGCGATAAGTAATATGGATCGAAGGGAGTACATGTTTTACCAATAAATTGAAAAATAGCGCGTGCAGAACGGGCCACACTATCTACAACCCATTTAAGCTCCACTTGCGTCCTCATTAAAGACTCATATAACTATATGTGTAAATAGCATTGTAACATAAATTGCGGACCTGATAATTCACATAAAGACGCAGTGGTAACATTGACCAGGAGAACCATTTTTTATTTACCAGCATGGGTGCCACCGCATGGACAGACTGGTCCTGTCACCTCACCGGCAGAGCCCGATCCTCATCCCCGCACGCCGACTGACACGAACGACCCCACCTGCCATGCACACGCTCCAACGGATATTTTCGATACGATTCCCCACTGCCGCCAGAGAGACTGACTTGTGGCGGCCTCTGGCTAGGGGCCACGGACGGGCCGGCGGCCACGCAGGAAAGCAAAGGACAGGCACGCAGCTGGCGGCCAGCTTTCCGGACAAAACAAAACAAAGGAAAGCGGTGGCGGGCGGACGAAACATGGCGCGTCGACCTCCGTGACCGGGCTCACGTGTTGTGTTGCACCGATCGATGCCCCGACCACAACCTACCTACCACCCACAGTTCTCTACGCTACGAACGAGATCCGATCTCACGGCTCCACCTGCCATTGGGACGCCCGAGTGCCGCCACGCGCTACAGCTCGGAGTTCGTGAACCTTTGGAGCTTCCTCTGGCGTCTGGGCAGGGGTACTGGGTGGAGTATACGTGGAGGCCGGTGAGAAAGATAAGGTAGAGTAGCACTGTAGCGGCAGTGAACGGGGAACGCGGGAATGTTTGTCGTTTCTTACCGCCCAACACACACACGGACGGGAACCGAGGGGTAGAAAACTGATGAGCTCTCAAAACTGACTGATTGATTCAGATAAAAGACTGATTGATTTCCTGCACAATTTCAGTGTGCAACGAGAGACTCTATCCATCCGATATTTAGTTGCGGAAGACAAAATATAGATGACGATTACATGAAGAAAAAAGAAGGAAGATCTATCCACGGATCGAAGCAGAAACAAATCTGAATCCAGCCTGCATGCAGTCCAACTCCACCCAAAAATCGAAAAAGAAAACGAAAGCTACCACCAACAGTAAGCATCATCGGCCGCTCCTATTCTCTCCTCCCGGCTACAACGCCAAATCAATAGCACTAGCACTCCATTAGCTAATAATAAGCCTCTGTTTTTCCTCCTCCCGGTTTTTCTTACCTCTGATTTAGAAATTGATTGAAATTACTTCTTGTTCGATCGCTCGCTCTATTCGGCGGCGGCGGCGGGCTTGCGGAGGACCACCATGTGCATGGGCGAGAATATGCCGGTCTCGCCGCCGAGGGTGAGGTGCTGCGCGGTCTCGTACAGCATCTCGTGCACCTCCACCACGCCCTTGGGCGCGATCCGGAGCAGGGTGAGCACGCGCACCACCAGCGAGTTGCGCCAGTAGGCGAGGCGCCCCATCTTGAGCCGCGTCCACCAGGGCAGCGACGGCGGCAGCGCCAGGTCCAGCTCCTGCACCACCTCGAACCCGACCTCCTGCGCGATGGACGCGATCTCGTCCTGCCGGCGCAGCCCCGGGAGCGCGTCGCCGCGCTCGATGCCGTGGATGGCCTCCACGTGCGCCGGGTCGTCGGCGCGGTACAGCGGCGTGGTGACCCACTCGTAGGACACGTAGAGGCGGCCCGGCTTGAGCACGCGGTACACCTCCCCGTACACGTCCTGCAGCCTGGGCGCGTGGCAGGTGGCCTCGATGGAGTAGGCGCCGTCGAAGGAGGCGTCGTCGAAGGGCATGGCCATGAAGTTGCCGCACACCACCTCGCACTGCGCGTCCAGCCCGGCCTTGCGGTTGTGGGCGCGGGCGCGGTTCACCTGGTACTCGTTGATGGTGATGCCGACGACGCGGGCGCCGGAGTGGGCGGCGATGGCGCGCATGGGCCCGCCGACGCCGCAGCCGACGTCGAGCACGCGGTGGCCCGGCTCGGCGCCCAGCAGGTCGGCGACGCGCTCCTCGTGGACGCGGGTGGCGTCGCGGTGGGAGCGGCCCGGGAGGGAGGGCGAGAAGTGGAAGGACTGGCCCCAGCCCCACTCGTAGATGTCGGTGACGAGGTTGTAGAAGGTGTCGACGAAGGCGGGCACCTTGTCGGCGGAGGCCTGCGTGGAGGCCGTCTCCTTGGGGCGGCGGAAGAAGGACCAGTACTGCGTGTACTTGTCCTGCACCTTGTCCCGCGTGATGGATCCCATCTTGAGATCCACCGCCCGCTTCCCCTTCACCTCCGCCGCGCCCATCACCCACACGAACCAGTACACCAGGCCGGCGCCCACCAGCCCCGCCGTCCACGCCATCGTCGCCGGCTCCATGGTTCTTTCCCCTTGAGCTCAGCTCGAGGAGGAGGAGGGCGGGCAGAGGGGGGGAGACGGAAAATGAGCAGGGGGTCTCCGGCCGGCCTCGGAATATAAGGAGCGGTGGCCGGCAGGAGCGTGGTGGTGGTGGTGGTGGAGTGGGATCTGATCCGACGGCGCTCGGGGCTTTGGTGCGGGTTTAGGCTGATATTTCTGGCGACATGGTGGAGGCGGGGTGGTGGTGGTGGGCTCCACCGCTCGCTCCTCCTGCCAGATGGTTTTTGGCACGATGTAGCCAGAGAGGGGAGCGCTGGCGGCCTGACACCGTGCGTGGGTGAGATTGGGATGAAGGAGGGGGCGCCAGCCAGCCGGAGCCAGTGAGAACCTGCCGTACCGCCATGTGTGCGGTGACGTGTACGGCCATTTCTTTTTCCTGCCACTGCGCTGCCAGTATTCGTATCTGCTGCCGCCATTTTTTAGTTACGTAGTTTCTTCGATGCTAGAAAACAGAGAGCCACCCAACATTTAAAAAGAAGAAGAAACAGAGAGCCAGCACTCGGATTTGATTTGGTTCGGTGGCGTCATTTTTCGCTGGGAAGGGAAAGGGTGTGGGAACAGGCAGCCTGGTTTTTCTCCAGCCTGATGCGACGTCGATTCATCGTGTGGCATTGGTTTCAACGGCGTGCCCGCTGGCTCGATCGATATAAAACCATGTTACCTCACGATCCTCGCACGTTATGGTCATTCATGTTAGCACACGTGCGAGCTATACCTCTTTTTTCTTCATGAGCTGTTTACCACATTTTCCGGGAAAATGTCGCTAGCTTTGCGAGGTGTTTGTACGGACTTGGTTGGTGTTTCATTCATAAACTGGATGAAAGTTTATTTTGAGCTTTGTGAGCTCATTTTTGGACCTTTTTTGATTCACAGGACTTCCAAGATACAAGAACACGCATGGTAAGGGCATCTCCAACGCCAACGTCCCGCAAGCGTCCGGACCGAGCTGTCCGTACGTCGCAAGCCATCCAACGTTGTCTCGTATTTGTCCGCACACAAGTTCGGGTGTTCGTTTTCCTGCAAACCAGAAGTAAACCATAGGGCTTTGTAGCAGTCTGGACACTAGCCACGTTGGACTCCGACATCCCGGCCCACCCAAGCTGAGGCGGAGCCCGTGCATTTAGAGCTGGCCGCACTGCTCCTGCGAGACCCCCCCCACCCCCACCACCTTCTCAACTATCTCCTCTACCATCCCGCCACTCACCCCCCTTCTCAACTTTCTCTGTAGCCTTCCTGTGCGTGCAACTTGCTCTTGAAAGGGAGAAGAGGAACTTCGTCCTCATGCGTTGTTGGTTGAAGTTGAGTGGGTAACCCAATTGGAATTTATTCATTGCTAACATCGTCAAGACCGCCATCATCAGCATCGATGAAGAAGCGGGTGATCCAACCGAGCCTACAGAGTCACCCAAGAAGGTTAGAAGAGGGTTCTAGCGAAAGAAGTGGGAGGAGGAGAAGGAAAAGAGAGGAAGGCAGGTGGCCAAGATGACTGGGAGGTTCGAGGACCTCTTGGCGACGAAGGAGGAGGCATGTGTCAAGCACTCCGACGTCAAGGAGGGAAAAAAGGCCGAGAAGGTTAATATAGTGGGCGTGTTGTTCTTTCATGAACTTACACTCTTCTTATTATGGATTGAAAAAATAATTCACTATCGTCACTTCGGTGACAAATGTGCTTCAATGAAGAGATTTGGTCATTGGGCTCAATATACATCTTCGTTGCCCAAGCGAAACGCTCAAACATGGTGGCTTCGGCCACCGCCCTTCCCTTTGGGAAGTTGGAGTTACAGGATCTTCATTTTGACATATTAGACTTTAAGGTCATCTATATGCTAAATATGTGGGAAAACACTCCAAAGTTGGTTTTTCTCTTTGCATCTTGCAACCTTTACTACCCTATTTCAGTGACTTTGTCTCCATCCCATGCAATTCCTCATCTAAAAACCCTCTAAATATCTTGGCGCACAAGTCCCAAATTCCAAAATTGCATATAGCAGCAATTTCTGTGGCAAGCGGTGCAATCACTCAGGTGGGTGGTTCAACCGACCACCTGGCGGGCTATAGCGTCAGGCACTCCAACCGTTGTAGTGTGTGTGGTACTACTGCTCCCACCCCAGGCGAGCGGAAGTACCACCCTCACTGCTGCTGGTTGTACCAAGAGTGGGACAATCGCTCTGGTCTCAGGGCTATATAAGTGGGCACGTGACGAGGAGTTATCTTTTTGCCTCATTCTTCCCACGCCCGTGTATAACCCTAGCCTCTGTGCCGCCGTCATTTCTGCTCCGGGAGCCCTCCGGCTCCTCAATTCTTCCAGTCGTTCATCGGATCGGCTCCGTGGATCCATCCTCCTCCTAGATCTTCTCCAATGGATGCTAGTAATGCCACCAATTCATTTTCTTTTGGTTTCAGTGTTTGAATCCGTTGTTCCCTAGGGCACTGCTATGTATTTTTGATTTTTGGCTAACTATTGGTGGTGAATATCATCCTACATACTAGACTCATGTGTGTAGTAGTTGCAAAGTAATTTTGTGAAGATTAGATTCAAATTTGCGCTTGTGCCTACCCCGGCCCATGTGGAACCGTTGTCAGCCAGCGGTACAATCGCTCCCCTGAGCGGTACAACCGCTATAGCAGTACAACCGGTGCTAGGGGTGGTACAACCAATCCCTCTAATTCGGCCACTCACTGGTTTACTTTGATTCTATTACGTGCATTTCTTTTTTATGACTCGTGTATTGTTTGTTGTTTCTCATCTATGCTCGGCCCCCCTATTTATTCATCGTGTGCAGGTGGTTCTAGTTCTCGTGGTGGTCCTTTTCATAACACAAAGAAGTGTGCCAGGCAAGAGAAGAGGCCTATTGAGTCAGAAGAGGTGACTTCGATATCCAAGCCTACCCGTCATCAGAAGTCTCTGGCACTCAAGCAACGAATGTCCAAGCCTCTGAACACTTTGACTGGGAAAGAGTTTGGCAAGTTTCGAAGCATCAACCCTTATGAGACTCCACATGTGAGGGAGGGGGTCCTCGGGTGTCCAGTCTGTTCGATATGGGTCGGACTGATGGGCCGTGAAGATAAAAACAGAAGACTATGCCCCGTGTCCGGATAGGACTCCTGTATGCTTGGATGGCAAGTTTGGTGTCCGGATATGTTGTTTCCTTTCTCTAAAAACCGACTTTGTACAACCCTAAGCCCCTCCGGTGTATATATAAACCGGAGGGTTTAGTCCGTAGAGGCTATCAGAATTCTCATAGGCTAGACAGCTAGGGTTTAGCTATTACGATCTCAAGGTAGATCAACTCTTGTAACCCCTATACTCATCAAATATAATCGAGCAGGACGTATGGTTTTACCTCCTTTAAGAGGGCCCGAACCTGGGTAAACATCGTGTCCCCATCGTCCCTTGTTACCATTGATCTTCAGACACACAGTTCGGGACCCCCTACCCGAGATCTGCCAGTTTTGACACCAACATTGGTGCTTTCGTTGAGAGTCCTTTGTGTTGTCGATAGAAGGATCGATGGCTTGCCTCGTCATCAATAACGACGCTGTTTTCAGGGAGACCTTTCTCCTTGGCCAACTCTTTTTGTTTGGCGGCTTCGTGCTACGTGCCAACTCGACCGGTCACCTTGAGCAGATCGATAGCTATGCCCCTGGTCACCAGATCAGGTTCGGAAGCTTAAACTACGTCGCTGATATCCGAGGTGACTTGATCTTCGAAGGGTTCTCGGCCTCGGCCGCCGCTCCCCATCCACATGAAGGAGGCCCTTCGGATCGACCATCAGATTCCACTCAAGGGTCGACGCCTACACCCGCCCCGGCCTTAGATCCGAGGCGGACCCCTTCGTCCGAAGACGAGAGGATAAACCTCGTCGGACTCTCTCCCATTACGGAGCTTCTTAACGGAGACCCAGATGTGACCATGCCATCAGCAGACCCAGAGTCAAACGGGACTCTCCCTGTCATCGGGAAGCCGTACTCGCCTCTGGACGTCAACTCCAAACTCTCGAGGTCTGCGTCCATCGGGCTCGGTCAAGTGGTTATTACCGAACCTAGCTCCGCAGGTCCTTAGACTCATGCCCAGCTTTCGCTCTTAGACGGAGCTCTGGACTTAATGCAATCTCTCGCCATCACGGAAGTATCACCTCCGAACTATGCCCATCCTAAACCGGGGGCTGAGAGTAGGGAATTTTACGTCCCACCCACCACCCACTTGGTAGTCACTGTCAAGGACCTAATCGACATGCTAGACTACGCCTCCGAAGACATCGACGGCATGGATGACGATGCTGAGGCCGAACCAGGTCAAAACCCGCCCATCACAGGGTGGTGGACGTCCACCTCTACTTACGATGTATACATGGTGGACACACTTGAGAAGAAGGACGACGATGGCACCCAAGATCCAGATGAGGATAAGCCCGTTGATGATCCACCAAAGCGCTAGCGTCAGCGGCGCCGCTCACGGTCGCGTCAGGGAAGCGAAAGTACACTGGCACCGGAGACAATAACACTCCGGACAACACCGAAGACTCCGACCACCCCGTGGAGCCTGCGTTCGAGCAGGATGAGATGGAAGAGGGTCAAGTCAACCCTGACGAACTCGCCGATCACGAGGATTCGGAAGATAGCAACTACTTGAAGGAAATATGCCCTAGAGGCAATAATAAAGTTGTTATTTATATTTCCTTATATCATGATGAATGTTTATTATTCATGCTAGAATTGTATTAACCGGAAACTTAGTACATGTGTGAATACATAGACAAACAGAGTGTCACTAGTATGCCTCTACTTGACTAGCTCGTTGAATCAAAGATGGTTAAGTTTCCTAGCCATAGACATGAGTTGTCATTTGATTAACGGGATCACATCATTAGAGAATGATGTGATTGACTTGACCCATTCCGTTAGCTTAGCACTTGATCGTTTAGTATGTTGCTATTGCTTTCTTCATGACTTATACATGTTCCTATGACTATGAGATTATGCAACTCCCGAATACCGGAAGAACACTTTGTGTGCTACCAAACGTCACAACGTAACTGGGTGATTATAAAGGTGCTCTACAAGTGTCTCCGACGGTGTTTGTTGAGTTGGCATGGATCGAGATTAGGATTAGTCACTCCGATTGTCGGAGAGGTATCTCTGGGCCCTCTCTATAATGCACATCACTATAAGCCTTGCAAGCAATGTGACTAATGAGTTAGTTGCGGGATGATGCATTACGGAACAAGTAAAGACTTGCCGGTAACAAGATTGAACTAGGTATAGAGATACCGACGATCGAATCTCGGGCAAGTAACATACCGATGACAAAGGGAACAACGTATGTTGTTATGCGGTTCGACCGATAAAGATATTCGTAGAATATGTGGGAGCCAATATGAACATCCAAGTTCTGCTATTGGTTATTGACCAGAGACGTGTCTCGGTCATGTCTACATAGTTCTCGAACCCGTAGGGTCCGCACGCTTAACGTTCGGTGACGATCGGTATTATGAGTTTATGTGTTTTATGTACCGATGGTAGTTCGGAGTCCCGGATATGATCATGGACATGACGAGGACTCTCGAAATGGTCGAGACATGAAGATTGATATATTGGACGGCTATATTCGGACAGCGGAAGTGTTCCGGGTGATTTCGGAGAAAAACCGGAGTGCCGGAGGGTTACCGGAACCCCCCCGGGGAACTAGTGGGCGTAGATGGGCCTTAGTGGAGAGAGAGAGAGGGGCTACCAGGGTAGGCCGCGCGCCCCTCCCCCTTGAGTCTGAATTGGACTAGGAGGGGGGTGGCGCCCCCCCTTCCTTCCCCTCTCCCGCTCCTTCCTCCCCCCTCCTAGTAGGACTAGGAAAGCAGGAATCCTACTCCTACTAGGAGGAGGATTCCTCCCCTCCTTGGCGCGCCCTAGGGCCGGCCGGCCGCCCCCCTTGCTCCTTTATATACGGGGGCAGGGGCACCCTAGAACACACAACAGACATTGTCTTAGTGATACGTCTCCAACGTATCTATAATTTTTTATTGTTCCATGCTATATTATATTCTGTTTTGGATGTTTAATGGGCTTTATTATACACTTTTATATTATTTTTGGGACTAACCTATTAACCGGAGGCCGAGCCCAAATTGCTGTTTTTTTGTGCCTATTTCAGTGTTTGGAAGGAAAGGAATATCAAGCGGAGTCCAAACGGAATGAAACCTTTGGGAACGTGATTTTCAGAACAAATGTGATCCAGAGGACTTGGAGTGGACGTCAAGCAATCAACGAGAAGGCCACGGGGCAGGGGGGCGCGCCTACCCCCCTGGGCGCGCCCTCCACCCTCGTGGGCCCCTTGTAGCTCCATCGACCTACTTCTTCCTCATATATATACCTACGTACCCCCAAACCATCAGGGGAGGAGCAAAAACCCTATTTCCACCGCCGCAACCTTCTGTACCCGTGAGATCCCATCTTGGGGCCTTTTCCGGCGTTCCGCCGGAGGGGGCATCGATCACAGAGGGCTTCTACATCAACACCATAGCCTCTCCGATGATGTGTGAGTAGTTTACCTCAGACCTTCGGGTCCATAGCTATTAGCTAGATGGCTTCTTCTCTCTCTTTGGATCTCAATACAAAGTTCTCCTTGATTCTCTTGGAGATCTATTTGATGTAACTCTTATTTTTGTGGCGTGTTTGTCGAGGTCCGATGAATTGTGGGTTTATGATCAAGATTATCTATGAACAATATTTGAATCTCCTCTGAATTCGTTTATGTATGATTGGTTATCTTTGCAAGTCTCTTCGAATTATCAGTTTGGTTTGGCCTACTAGATTGATCTTTCTTGCAATGGGAGAAGTGCTTAGCTTTGGGTTCAATCTTGCGGTGCTCGATCCCAGTGACAGTAGGGGAAACGACACGTATTGTATTGTTGCCATCGAGGATAAAAAGATGGTGTCGTGGAATTGTCACGGCAGATGTCCTCGAGCTAGGACTTAGTCGTGGAGCCATCGCAACTAGGAAGCTTGAAGGGGTTAGTGGGACAAGGAACACGAGGGTTTATACTGGTTCGGCCCCTTACGGTGAAGGTAAAAGCCTACGTCCAGTTTGAGGTGGTATTGATTAGGGTTTCGATGACCAGGGAGCTTAACTACTATGCCTGGCTCTCGGCGAGATCTTTTCTGTCCCTAAACCGCTGCCGGGTCGTCCCTTTATATAGGGAGGCTGACGCCCAGCAGCTCTCAGAGTCCCGGCCGGCTCATAAGAGTGTCCGGCTCGGACTCTCAACTATTCTTGCCTTACACTACAAGTTCCACCATGATAATAATTGCAACTACGGGCCTTAAGCCGTATCCGGGTCTTAAGCCCATCTCTGGCCCACCGTCTTTAAGCTTAGCGCCGGGCTTCTGGCAATGACCATATGAGTAACCCGGCCCCTCCTGGCGGGTGACTCTAAGGTCTATATCCTCAACATTAGGCCCCAGATTGATTCGAGCCGGCTCATGTCAATCTTCAATTCCTTCGACAGAAAAAACCTCCGGCTTACCATTTGTGTGAAGGCCATAACCCGGCGTGACATCATCCTCTGGACTCCGGGTAATCCGCCGTGACATCATCTTCCATTAAGCCAGTTTTTTACTCCACCAGATCCGCAACGGATCTTATCTTTACTGCCATCCTGAAAATCGAGGCGTTTTGTGGGGAGATAATCATGCCGTGGTCTCCTTGATTCTCGCGCCCACTTATGAGCTCGCCCTTATAAATAGGCCGGCCCGACGGGCCTTCAGCCACTTCTCTCTCCTTCGTCTTCTTCCTCGCGCCACTGCTCCTCTGCCCGAGCTCTGCTGCTGCCCCCGCCGTAGGTCTTCTCGTCGTCACCAACTCAGGCCGCTGCATCACCCTGATCTGACCAGAGAAACGCGACGACCTCCGCGACTCACCAGCCACCGTAAGTCCTGCTTGCCCTGTAGAACAGATCTGCTGTAGGGTTCACCCGTGTTCTTCATGTTCTTCGCTGTCGCCCGCAAGTTCTTCGGTAGTTTTCATTTTTACCGCCCTCCTTGATCTTGGACCTGTTATAGACCTGCCGCGGTAGCTGTTTGGCACTTGTTTTAGATGCAAGCAGATCTCTTTTGACTGCCTAAAGGCTCCATTCAAGCCCAAGAACTTCCCTCGCGTCTTTTTTTAGGTCTAGAAATTTTCTTTTTCAGCTGACCACTTGATCCAAATTATTTACCTTAATGTGTGAAACTTGTTTTCACCACACTTAGTAAAAAACCGCACGCATGGAACCATGGCGGCTTACATTTCCGGCTTAAAACACGCGCCGTAGAACCTTCCGACTTAAAGGAGACCATGCGCCATAGAATTTTCCGGCTTAAAAACCCTGATATACTTAGATATATATCATTAGTCCCCAAGTTAAACCGCCACCTTAACTTTGAACTGTAAGTCTCCTCCGGCTCATTATTAAACCGGACATTTTTCCCTGTATCATAGGCTTCCAACAGTCACCATGCCCCCCAAAGCTCCGAAAGCCTCCATCACTTGCAACTGGATGAGGTCCAATGTCACCAATGAGACCCTAGCAGATTTTGTCAAGTCTGGATATCTGCCCAAGAAGGACGTCATGTCCTACCGTGCCCCCGACCCATCAGAGGAGAGACCACAGCCAAGGGACGGGGAGGTGGTCATTTTTGCGGATCACATGAGCCGGGGCTTCGCACCGCCCGGCTCAAAGTTTTTCAGAGATGTTCTGAATTTCTTCGATCTGCGGCCTCAGGACATAGGACCCAACTCAGTGTCCAATATCTGCAACTTCCAAGTGTTCTGTGAGGTTTACCTTGGAGAAGAACCCAGTCTGCTGCTCTTCAGAGAGCTTTTCTATTTAAATCGCCAGAACGAGTGTGCCAACGGGCCAAGTTTGGAGCTAGGTGGCATCTCCATCCAGCGGCGGAGAGACTGTCTTTTCCCTTACGCAGAGCTGCCCAGCCACCCCAAGGACTGGAATCTGACGTGGTTTTACTGCCAAGACACGTCGCCGGCTGATGAAAGTCCGCTGCCCGGCTTTCGCCCCTCGCGTCTGGAGCCGACTCATCCACTGTCAGACAAGCTGACTCAAGCGGAGCGCCAACCTCTGCTCCCCACCATCAACAAGATCAAGGCTCTCCTGGGCAATGGTCTGAACGGAATCGATCTGGTCCGGGTCTGGATCTCGTGGCGGGTGATCCCATTGAGCCGCCGCCCCGGCTTAATGTGCGAGTACACGGGCCGAAAGGACGACCCCCAGAGACACAGCCGCAACGATCTTCGTGAAGACGTTGCAGAGGAGATGACCAAGGCTCTCTTGAATGAGAGCCTGGCAGACTGCGGAAGGACCGGGTTAGCCCCTTTCTGCAAGACCAACCCAGCCCCAACGGTAAGCCGCTGAGCTGAACATCTTATCTGTATATAACTTTCATCTGAATCGTTTTAAGAAATCATCATTGTATTTTTCAGGCTGATGATAAGTTCTGGCGGGTCAAATATGACCATGAGGCGGCCAAGAAGGCCAGAAAGGCGAAGAAAGCCGCCAAGAAAGCCGCCCCTCGCAAGAAAGGAAATAGGCCTACTGCTTCAGAGCTGATGCAACTAAGCGACAGCTCCGAGTCAGAGGTAACCCCCGAGCCTGTAAGTCCTTTGTTGTACTTTGTTGTTTATTTCTGTCCGCCTTATCAATACTTGTTCATCAATAGGACGACACCGGAGCAAGTAACCTGGTGGTTGAAGAGGTAACGACATTTTCCTCCGACTCGGAGCCCTTGCCAAGGCTGAAAATCCGAAGGGTAACCCGGAAAGTAAGCTTTTCACATCCTTTAGCTTATCAAGACCCTCAATTTATTTTGAAGCGACAGGTCCATGAGAGCCGGCGGCACACCCGGACCGACAAAAGCGCCGACCTCTCCGCCGGGTTACCTGACGCATCGAGGAAGCGCCGGACCGAGGTGATCTCAAAATTGTACCCTTTTCATCCTTTGGCAGGTGTTACACGTCAACCATTCAACTCTTCTGACTCAAATTATCAGGAAACTTCTCCCTCTTCTGGCGACTCTATGCAGTCAAGCCTACCGACTTTCAAGACCGCGCCCGGGTAATGATAACCATCTCATGTTGCACTTTGTCTTTACCTACACCATTGTGCTTAACCTTTCTGTCTTACCAGTGCCCAGGCCAAACTCACCAAGAGGGCGAAGAAGTCCAAGCCGGTCGATGAGCCGGACTTGCCTGAGCCAGAGGCAGCCGCTCAAGAGCCGCCAGCTACCTCTGCACCTGAGGCCGCTGCCCCAACCACCAAGGCAACTACAGAAGCTTCTGTTAACCCGGAGGCCTCCAGCTCGGCTCCACCAGCAGACGACCCGGACGTGGTAATCACCCGGACGGAGTTCGTTGAGCCGGGGATACCTACCGTGCTGGCCAAGTGCTCCGCCAAAGGGGAGTTGCTGGAGTCGTGCCGGGTTAACCTGGACCTCACCGACTACTCCAACTTGAACATTGGAGAGATCGTCTCCGGCTTCGTCAGCCAAGTGCACAAGAGCCGGGACGCAGAGATTGCCATGGTGACCCAGATCCAGCAGAAATCTGAGGTAATATTCTTCTGTCCTCTTACTTACTGCTTAATTACCTGTACCATGCTAGCCCCCAAGTCGACGACTTATGATTGAGTATGTTGTAGACTTAGGTTCCGGCTTATTCCATTGAACCGGCAATGTGTAGATAGAAACGTTCAATATGCATTAGCCCCCAAGTGCCAAGTGTCTTTGCTTGGAAAACGCTTGGGACTTTAAATTTGTATAGTAACTGTTCATGCCATAACCCGGAAATTTATACAGGCTGCTGGCAAGAAGCTTGAGGCGGACCTCGCTGATCTCAAGAACCGGCTGAAGATGCAAGAGATGGAGACCCGGAAGGCAAATGCCAAGTTTGTGTCCAGCATCGCCGCGCAAGAGAAGCTGAAGACGGAGTTTGACGCTGAGCGGAAGGCGTGGGCCGAAGAAAAGGCCGCATTGGTGAACCGGGCTGAACAGGCGGAGAAGGCTCTCTCCGAGAAGACCGCCGAGCTCTCCGGCCTAAAGCGCCAAGTGTCCCAGATGGTGGCCGCAATCTTCGGTAAGTCCTCACCGGCTTTCATCAAGTTTAGAATTTACATATCTCATAATTCATCCTTGTCGGCGGCTTATCTGACTCAGTTAAACAGGTCCCAGAAGTGCCAACCTCAACCAGAGTGTGGTAACCAAGCTAAAGGCCGTGTATACTCTGGTGGAGCAACTCTACACCGGGTCACAACATGCCTTGGCTGTGGTGGCCCTATCCAACGAGGTGCCGACTCACCTGGCGGAAGTCCTTCGCCGGCTCGCCGTTCTACCTCAACGGATCCAAGAGCTGCGACGGGCCTCTGCAAGAGCCGGAGCGATCGCCGCGCTGAGCCGGGCCAAGGCGTTCTTGCCAGAGTTAGACCCGGCGGACATCGCCCTCGGCTATCCAAGTCTGAAGGAAGACGACACCGCCTTTGATCAGAAGGACTTCGCAGCTTGTGTGAAGGCCGTACGCCCGGTGGCCACTCTTATTGGCAACGATACAGATCTGACCAAGTATCAGCCGGGCTACGACGCAGAAAATCAGAGGATCCCTACTCCGCGCTATGAAGCCCTCAACTTGATCCCGCCGGCTCGTCAGCACACTTTCGCCCCGGAGATTGACCCGGCCGGGTTAATTGACGAGGAAGCCCAATTCGAAGCTCTCAGCGGCATCGACTGGAAGTCATCAACTTTCCAGGTCTTGGGATCAGCCGGAGGAGAAGAGAGGAACGAGCCGGAGACTTCAACTCTGCAAGCGTTGTAACTCAGCTGGCGGCTTATCAATCAATGCCTCACCCTTTTGGACTCACTGAGTCTTTGTAATAGAGTAGGACCAATACTTTATCTTTGCCGTGCCATCGTGCACGCCTTGAATGTTAAAGTCTGATGAAGTTGTCTCCTTTATGTTTCTCCGGGTCATAATCAATCCTTTGTTTTCCTTAATCTCAAAATAGTTGCCTTTAACTATCCTGCAGAGAATGACAAATCACAAGTCTCGAGGCGGCTTACCGCCCTAAGAATCATAAGTTTTAGATATATAACCCGGAATATGGATCAAAAAGGACTGGTCTCCAATTATATCCTTAATAATAACATACTTAGCGGCCTGCAAGCGTACTTCCGGCTTAGATAACCCGGGTAATAAGGTTGGTACCTCAATTCCGGTTTACCTGTCTTAATAACACCCATTGTGTCCAACTAACACTGGAAATCAAAGTTTAAGCCGGCCAAGTGAGACCCGACCGTACACACTTTGAAATGATCAGAAGAAACCTACAACGAAGCAGAAGAACTTAGGGGCTTCCGGTTCGAATACGACCAGAGACCCGGCCCAAAGGGGTTAAGCTAAGATTCGGATACGATCATATAGTCCCCAGTGGGTGTGGCGATGCCAATCAAGAGGGTACCGACAGCTATGTTCGCTTTGGTTCGAATACGACCCATGTTTGAACAGGAAGCCCCCAAGTGATTTTAAGAATTGTTTAACGACGCTGATTCGAATACGATCCACGTCGGTTCCCAAAGGGGTTAAACTATGATTCAAATATGATCAAAGAAAACCTCCCAATGAGCTCGGCACTTTGCCAATCAAATGGGTATCGACAGCTATGTTCTCTTTGGTTCGAATACGACCCATGTTTGAACAGGAAGCCCCCAAGTGACCTTATTACCTTCGGCTAGATTCGAATACGATCATAAGCCGGATCCTCCTTCAAGTTATCATGTTAATCTTGCAATGAAAACAACACGTGCACATTTGGAGGAGAAAAAAGGACAGAGGTCCTGCTTTATGGCTTATCATAATATATACATGGCTGAGACAAATATGGACATTATGAGAGCCGGTGGCTCAAGTGTAGTAAGGCCGAAGCTGAGCTATGTTCCATGGCCGCCGGGTCTCTTCCTCCGACTTACGTGAATCTTTGTGTTCCCGAATGTCAATGAGGTAATATGACCCATTGTGCAAGTTTTTGCTGACCACAAAGGGCCCTTCCCAAGGCGGGGATAGCTTGTGCGCATCTGTTTGATCTTGGATGAGCCGGAGCACGAGATCACCTTCCTGGAAGACCCGGGTTTTAACCCGGCGACTATGATAACGGCGCATATCTTTTCGGTAAATCGCGGAGCGAGCTGCGGCTACATCACGCTGTTCGTCCAACAAGTCAAGAGCATCTTGGCGCGCCTGTTCATTGTCCGCCTCAACATAAGCCGCCACTCGAGGTGAGTCATGACGGATGTCACTGGGGAGGACGGCCTCTGCCCCATAAACCATGAAGAAAGGCGTGAAGCCTGTAGACCTGTTAGGAGTAGTGTTGATGCTCCATAACACGGAGGGCAACTCCTCCACCCAACAACCCGGCGTCCGTTGCAAAGGGACCAAAAGCCGGGGCTTGATGCCCTTCAGAATCTCCTGATTAGCTCTCTCAGCTTGACCATTGGATTGAGAATGAGCAACTGAGGATACATCAAGTCGGATATGCTCTCGTTGACAAAACTCTTCCATGGCGCCTTTGGATAGATTGGTGCCATTGTCAGTTATAATGCTATGCGGAAAGCCAAAGCAAAAGATCACCTTCTTCATGAACTGAACTGCTGTGGCCGCATCACACTTGCTAACTGGCTCTGCTTCTACCCACTTGGTAAATTTGTCAACTGCCACCAAAAGGTGGGTCTTCTTGTCCTTGGATCGTTTGAAAGGCCCAACCATATCAAGCCCCCAGACCGCAAAGGGCCAAGTAATTGGGATCATCCTCAGCTCCTGAGCCGGCACATGAGCCCGTCGTGAGAACCTCTGGCAACCATCACATTTACTGACCAAGTCCTCTGCATCAGCATGAGCCGACAGCCCATAAAAACCATGGCGAAAAGCCTTGGCCACAAGAGACTTTGAGCCGGCGTGATGGCCACAATCCCCTTCGTGAATCTCACACAAGATCTCTTGACCTTCCTCAGGGGAGACACAACGCTGAAACGCTCCTGTAACACTGCGATGATGCAACTCGCCATTGATAACAATCATTGACTTAGCCCGCCGGGTTATTTGTCCGGCCAAAGTTTCATCCTCAGGCAACTCACCCCGGGTCATGTAAGCCAAATAGGGCATTGTCCAGTCTGGTATGATGTGGAGAGCCGCCACCAGTCGCGCCTCCGGGTCAGGGACAGCCAAGTCTTCCTCTGTAGGCAGCTTAACAAAAGGATTATATAGGACATCCAGGAAAGTATTAGGCGGCACCGGCTTTCGCTGAGAGCCTAGCCGGCTTAGAGCATCAGCCGCCTCGTTCTTCCTGCGATCAATGTGCTCTACTTGGTAACCCTGAAAGTGCCCAGCAATGGCATCAACTTCGCGGCGATAAGCCGCCATGAGAGGGTCCTTAGAGTCCCACTTGCCCGATACTTGTTGAGCCACCAAGTCTGAGTCACCGAAACACCTTACCCGGCTCAAGCTCATCTCCTTAGCCATCCGAAGACCGTGGAGCAAGGCCTCGTACTCAGCCGCATTGTTAGTGCAAGGAAACATCAACCGTAACACATAATGGAACTTGTCACCTTTAGGGGAAGCCAATACAACACCAGCCCCCGAGCCCTCCAACTGCCTGGACCCATCAAAGTGAATAGTCCAATATGTGTTGTCCAGCTTTTGCTCGGGCACTTGTGACTCTGTCCAATCATTGATGAAATCCACCAAGGCCTGAGATTTAACAGCAGTGCGTGGCACATATTTGAGACCATGAGGTCCCAGCTCTATAGCCCACTTAGCCACTCTCCCTGTGGCCTCTCTGTTTTGAATGATGTCACCAAGAGGGGCAGAACTGACCACAGTGATGGGATGACCCTGGAAATAATGCTTAAGTTTCCGGCTCGCGATGAACACACCGTAAACAAGCTTCTGCCAATGCGGGTACCGCTGTTTGGACTCGATGAGCACTTCGCTGACATAATAAACCGGCCGTTGAACCGGATGCTCCCTACCCTCTTCCTTGCGCTCCACCACCATAGCCACACTGACGGCTCGTGTGTTCGCCGCCACATATAATAATAAGGGCTCCTTATCAACCGGAGCAGCAAGGACTGGAGGCTCTGCCAGCTGCTTCTTCAACTCCTCAAAGGCAGTATTAGCTGCATCATTCCAGACAAAGTTATCAGTTTTCTTCATCAACTGATATAATGGCATGGCCTTCTCACCCAAACGGCTTATAAACCGGCTTAAAGCAGCGATGCGACCCGCCAAGCGCTGAACGTCATTTATACACGCCGGCTTAGCCAGGGAGGTGATGGCCTTGATCTTCTCCGGGTTAGCTTCAATGCCTCTGTCAGAAACCAAAAAACCCAAGAGTTTGCCTGCAGGAACACCAAAAACACACTTGGCCGGGTTAAGCATCATCTTGTAGACCCGGAGGTTATCAAAGGTCTCCCTTAAATCATCTATCAGGGTTTCCTCCTTTATGGATTTAACCACAATATCATCCACATAAGCATGAACATTGCACCCAATCTGGTTATGAAGACAGTTCTGTACACAATGCTGATAAGTCGCCTGGGCACACTTGAGTCCAAAAGGCATAGACACATAGCAGAAGGCTCCAAAGGGAGTGATGAACGCCGTCTTCTCCTGGTCCTTAACTGCCATTTTAATCTGATGATATCCAGAATAAGCGGCCAAGAAACTTAAGCGCGCACAACCCGCCGTAGCATCAATAATTTGATCAAAACGGGGAAGGGCAAAAGGATCAGCCGGACACGCCTTGTTTAAGTCGGTGTAATCCACACACATCCGCCAAGTGCCGTTCTGCTTAAGTACGAGCACCGGGTTAGCTAACCATTCTGGGTGAAAGACTTCAACAATAAACCCGGCCGCCAAGAGCCGGGCCACCTCTTCACCAATAGCTTTCTGCCTCTCTTCATTAAACCGCCGAAGGAACTGCCTGACCGGCTTAAATTTTGGATCAACATTGAGAGTGTGCTCAGCGAGTTCTCTAGGTACACCTGGCATGTCAGAAGGTTTCCATGCGAAGATGTCCCTATTCTCACGGATGAACTCGATGAGCACGCTTTCCTATTTCGGATCCAGATTGGCACTGATGCTAAACTGCTGAGATGAATCTCCTGGAACAAAATCAACAAGCTTAGTTTCATCAGTCGACTTAAATTTCATCGCCGGCTCATTCTCCGTAGTCGGCTTTTTCAGAGAGGTCATATCTGTTGGGTCAACATTGTCTTTATAAAACTTCAACTCTTCTGTTGCACAAACAGATTCTGCATAAGCCGCATCGCCTTCCTCACACTCCAGAGCCACTTTTCGGCTGCCATGAACCGTAATGGTCCCATTGTGACCCGGCATCTTGAGCTGTAAGTAGACATAACACGGCCGTGCCATGAACTTGGCGTAAGCCGGCCATCGAAATATAGCATGGTATGGACTTCCTATCTTGACCACCTCAAAGGTCAATTTCTCCACCCTGTAGTTGTTCTCATCTCCAAAGGCCACTTCCAACTCAATCTTGCCGACTGGATAAGCTGACTTACCAGGTACCACACCGTGGAAAATAGTGTTGGACTGGCTGAGGTTCTTATCCACCAATCCCATACGACGGAATGTCTCATAATAGAGGATGTTGATGCTGCTGCCTCCATCCATGAGCACCTTAGTGAACTTATATCCTCCCACCTGCGGAGCCACCACTAGGGCCAAGTGACCCAGATTATCCACCCGGGGAGGGTGATCCTCCCTACTCCACACTATAGGCTGCTCAGACCACCGCAAGTAGCGTGGAACCGCCGGCTCAACAGCATTCACAGCCCTCTTATGAAGCTTCTGATCTCGCTTGCACAGACTGGTGGTAAACACATGATATTGTCCACCGCTAAGCTGCTTTGGATTGGTCTGATAACCCCCCCTGCTGCTGTAGATGACCCTGGCCAGACTGTTGATGAAAGCCCCCTTGACCGTTCTGAGGACCAGAATTTGAGCCGCCGCCCGGGCCATGAAAGCCGCCGGCGCCTGAGCCGCCGCCCGGGCCATTGTAATTCTTAAAGGCCTTCATGATTGCACAATCCTTCCATAGATGAGTCGCTGGCTTCTCTCTAGAGCCATGCCTTGGACAAGGCTCATTCAACAGTTGCTTCAGTGTCGGGCCTGACCCGCCGCCTCGAGGAGGGGGCCTCCCCTTGCGTCGCTGGTTATTACCTTGTGAGCTGGT
This sequence comes from Triticum aestivum, assembly GCF_018294505.1. Classification (NCBI taxonomy): domain Eukaryota; kingdom Viridiplantae; phylum Streptophyta; class Magnoliopsida; order Poales; family Poaceae; genus Triticum; species Triticum aestivum. Next base: position 487,704,125 of record NC_057805.1, on the reverse strand, counting down.
GTTGGCTACAAACTCTAGGCTGCCATCGGCCTTGCGCTTGCCTCCTCCTTGGTTCCCCGGGTTATGCTGAGGACCCTTGCCATTGCCATTCTTCTTTCCCTTCCCTGTCCTTTCATCATCTGAAGGGGGATCCTTGGTACCATCAGAATCGGCGTACTTGACAAGAGCCGCCATTAGTGTACCCATATCACTGCAGTCGCGCTTAAGCCGCCCGAGTTTCATCTTCAGGGGCACGAAGCAACAATTCTGTTCCAACATTAAGACTGCAGAGCCGGCATCCATCTTATCTGATGAATGTATGATCTCCTTGACCCGGCGAACCCAATGAGTCGTGGATTCACCCTCCTGCTGCTTACAGTTAGTCAAATCCACAATTGACATAGACTGCCTACAGGTATCTTTGAAGTTTTGGATGAACCGGGCTTTCAGCTCAGCCCAAGACCCGATGGAATTCGGTGGTAGCCCCTTTAACCAAGTGCGGGCAGTCCCATCCAACATCATGGTGAAGTACTTGGCCATTGCCGCCTCACTGACCTCCAGTAGTTCCATGGCCATCTCGTAACTCTCGATCCAGGCTCCGGGTTGTAAGTCAGCCGTGTAATTAGGCACCTTCCTAGGCCCTTTGAAGTCCTTGGGTAGACGTTCATTGTGGAGAGTCGGCACTAAACAAGGGACACCTCCAGTCCTGGTAGGGATACGCACGTCGACGGAAGTCGTCGGATAAGCCGGGGGAGTCTGGTAGGCCGTCAACTGAGGCACCTGCTCCGCCTCTTGCCGCGCTCTGTCTTGGTCTGCTGCGTGAAAGGCTCCGTTATGAGCCGGGCCATGGCCAGGGGGCGGGTCATGGCGTCGGACGTTACTTGAGCCGGTCGCTGAGACCATGTGCCGGCTGTAACTCGGGCTCCGGCCTGGACGAGGGGTCGAGTGGATCCTGTCCCGGCTGTAGGAGTACGCCTCTTGCTGCGCCAGTGCCGTCTGAAGGAGTTCCCTAACCCGGCGGGTTTCAATAGCCGTCGGAGAGTCGCCGTCGACCGGGAGAGCCGCCAGCCGTGCTGCCGCAGCGACCATGTTCTCCAGCGGGTTATTATAATGACCCGGTGGTATTGGCACGTACTGAGGCAGGGCAGGGGGCACCTGGGGAGGCCCCATCACTTGTGGCTGAATAGGGGTCCCAGACCCGGGCACTATGACCCCTGACGGGTTACTAGACCCTGCACCTGGCGTGTTGAAGAGGTTGCGTGGATCGTAAACCGGAGGGAGTCGAGATTGGGCCTTTTGATGCCTCCTTCTCAGGACCTTATTGGACGTGTTTTGATCCATCGTGAGCCGGAAGGACTGCGTTTGAATCAACTGGGTTTGGGCATCGAGAGCCGCCCGCTCCATAGCCATCCTGATCCCTTCCGCTGCCAGATTCTCCTTAGCCTTCACTAGATCCAACTTTAACTGTGCCACCTCCACATCATGCTGAGCTTGATTCGCCGGGTCCACCGCGGCGGTTAACAGGGCTGTCATCTTGTCCGTGAGATCCATCAGTACCTGAGCCGGCGAGGGCACCGGGTTTCCTGCTCCAGCAGCAGGGTTCTGAACAGGCTGTGCACCGGCCATAAAGACTCCAACCTGAATTGGCGGCTCAAACGGGTCCGGAACACTGTCACCATCGGAACAACCCATGAGCCTGTCATCTTGAAGTTGATACAACGAGTTTGACTCATCGGTGGTCGACTCGCTGTCAGAGCCGGCGGCTGTCTCATCACTAGATCCAGATCGGTCAGAGAGCCCTCCATGGATGCACCCCACAAAGGCATGCCTTACGGCAGGCCGGGCCTGGGCGGGTCGTGCGCGCTGAGCCGTCTCGATGAGATCGGCGCAGAGATCCGGCTCAGGGCCCGGCTCACCGATCTTGCCAATGAAAACATGAACTCCGCCGAAGGGGACCCGGTACCCGTACTCAATTGAGTCGGCGTCGGGGCCCCAGTTTGCATCGTCGATGTAGAGCTTGCTGCGACGACTCTTGGTCATCCGGCCCACAGCGTATCCCTTGAGCCCTTCGAAGCTGCCCTTCAAGAACTCAAATCCACCGTGCGCTGGCCCCACGGTGGGCGCCAACTGTCGTGGAATTGTCACGGCAGATGTCCTCGAGCTAGGACTTAGTCATGGAGCCATCGCAACTAGGAAGCTTGAAGGGGTTAGTGGGACAAGGAACACGAGGGTTTATACTAGTTCGGCCCCTTACGGTGAAGGTAAAAGCCTACGTCCAGTTTGAGGTGGTATTGATTAGGGTTTCGATGACCAGGGAGCTTAACTGCTATGCCTGGCTCTCGGTGAGATCTTTTCTGTCCCTAAACCGCTGCCGGGTCGTCCCTTTATATAGGGAGGCTGACGCCCAGCAGCTCTCAGAGTCCCGGCCGGCTCATAAGAGTGTCCGGCTCGGACTCTCAACTATTCTTGCCTTACACTACAAGTTCCACCATGATAATAATTGCAACTACGGGCCTTAAGCCGTATCCGGGTCTTAAGCCCATCTCTGGCCCACCGTCTTTAAGCTTAGCGCCGGGCTTCTGGCAATGACCATATGAGTAACCCGGCCCCTCCTGGCGGGTGACTCTAAGGTCTATATCCTCAACAGATGGGGTTTATATCATATTGCATGAGTTTATCCCTCTACATCATGTCATCTTGCTTAAGGTGTTACTCTGTTCTTATGAACTTAATACTCTAGATGCATGCTGGATAGCGGTCGATGTGTGGACTAATAGTAGTAGATGCAGGCTGGAGTCGGTCTACTTGTCACGGACGTGATGCCTATATACATGATCATACCTAGATATTCTCATAACTATGCTCAATTCTATCAATTGCTCTACAGTAATTCGTTTACCCACCGTAATACTCATGCTATCTTGAGAGAAGCCACTAGTGAAACCTATGGCTCCTGGGTCTATCTTCCATCATATTAATCTCCCGTCAACGAGCTATTTCTATTACCGTTTATTCTGGGATCTTTACTTTTAACCTTTATCATAAAAATACCAAAAATATTATCTTATCATCTCTATCAGATCTCACTTTTGCAAGTGGCTGTGAAGGGATTGACAACCCCTTTATCGCGTTGGTTGCAAGGTTCTTATTTGTTTGTGTAGGTGCGTGGGACTTGAGTGTGGTCTCCTACTGGATTGATACCTTGGTTCTCAAAAACCGAGGGAAATACTTATGCTACTTTACTGCATCACCCTTTCCTCTTCAAGGGAAAACCAACGCAATGCTCAAGAGGTAGCACTTAGTCGTGTGCGGTGCCCCCCTCCACCATAATCCACCTCGGTCATATCGTTGCAGTGCTTAGGCGAAGCCCTGCGCCGGTAACTTCATCATCACCGTCATCATGCCGTCGTGCTGACGAAGCTCTCCCTCGACACCGAGCTGAACGTGTGCAGATCGCGGAGGTGCCGTACTTTCGGTACTAGGATCGGTCGGATCGTGAAGACGTATGACTACATCAACCGCGTTGTCATAACGCTTCCGCTTTCAGTCTACGCGGGTACGTAGACAACACTCTCCCCTCTTGTTGCTTTGCATCACCTAGATGGATCTTGCGTGTGCATAGGATTTTTTTTGAAATTACTGCGTTCCCCAACAGTTGCATCTGAGCCAGGTCTATGCGTAGATGTTATATGCACGAGTAGAACACAAAGAATTGTGGGCGATAATAGTCATACTGCTTACCAGCATGTCATACTTTGATTCAGCGGTATTGTTGGATGAAGCGGCCCGGACCGACATTACGCGTATGCTTACGCGAGACTGGTTCTACCGACGTGCTTCGCACACAGGTGGCTAGCGGGTGTTAGTTTGTCCAACTTTAGTTGAATCGAGTGTGGCTACGCCCGGTCCTTGTTGAAGGTTAAAACAGCACACTTGACGACAAATCTTTGTGGTTTTGATGCGTAGGTAAGAACGGTTCTTGCTCAGCCCGTAGCAGCCACGTAAAACTTGCAACAACTAAGTAGAGGACGTCTAACTTGTTTTTGCAGGGCATGTTGTGATGTGATATGGTCAAGACATGATGCTAAATTTTATTGCATGAGATGATCATGTTTTGTAACAGAGTTATTGGCAACTGGCAGGAGCCATATGGTTGTCGCTTTATTGTATGAGATGCAATCACCATGTAATTGCTTTACTTTATCACTAAGCGGTAGCGATAGTCGTAGAAGCAATAGTTGGCGAGACGACAATGATGCTTCGATGGAGATCAAGGTGTCAAGCCGGTGATGATGGTGATCATGACGGTGCTTTGGAGATGGAGATCAAAGGCACAAGATGATGATGGCCATATCGTATCACTTATATTGATTGCATGTGATGTTTATCCTTTATGCATCTTATTTTGCTTAGTTTGGCGGTAGCATTATAAGATGATCTCTCACTAAATTTCAAGGTACAAGTGTTCTCCCTGAGTATGCACCGTTGCGAAAGTTCGTCGTGCCGAGACACCATGTGATGATCGGGTGTGATAAGCTCTACGTTCACATACAGCGGGTGCAAGCCAGTTTTGCACACGCAGAATACTCGGGTCAAACTTTACGAGCCTAGCATATGCAGATATGGCCTGGAACACTGAGACCGAAAGGTCGAGCTTGAATCATATAGTAGATATGATCAACATAGTGATGTTCACCATTGAAAATTACTCCATCTCATGTGATGATCGGACATGGTTTAGTTGATTTGGATCACGTGATCACTTAGATGATTAGAGGGATGTCTATCTAAGTGGGAGTTCTTAAGTAATTTGAGTAATTGAACTTTAATTTATCATGAACTTAGTACCTGATAGTATTTTGCATGTCTATGTTGTTGTAGATAGATGGCCCGTGCTGTTGTTCCGTTGAATTTTAATGCATTCCTAGAGAAAGGTAAGTTGAAAGATGATGGTAGCAACTACACAGACTGGGTCCGTAACTTGAGGATTATCCTCATTGCTGCATAGAAGAATTACGTCCTAGAAGCACCGCTAGGTGCCAAACCCGCTGCAGGAGCAACGCCAGATGTTATGAACGTTTGGCAGAGCAAAGCTAATGACTACTCGATAGTTCAGTGTGCCATTCTTTACGGCTTAGAACCGGGACTTCAGCGACGTTTTGAATGTCATAGAGCATATGAGATATTCCAGGAGTTGAATTTAATATTTCAAGCAAATGCCCGGATTGAGTGATATGAAGTCTCCAATAAGTTCTACAGCTGCAAAATGGAGGAGAATAGTTCTGTCAGTGAGCATATACTCAAAATGTCTGGGTATAACAATCACTTGATTCAACTGGGAGTTAATCTTCCTGATGTAGTGTCATTGACAGAAGCTACAAGAGCTTCGTAATGAACTATAATATGCAAGGGATGGATAAGACAATTCCCGAGCTCTTGGCAATGCTAAAGGCTGCGGAGGTAGAAATCAAGAAAGAGCATCAAGTGTTGATGGTCAACAAGACCACCAGTTTCAGGAAAAAGGGTAAAGGGAAGAAGGGGAACTTCAAGAAGAACGACAAGCAAGTTGCTGCTCAAGTGAAGAAGCCCAAGTCTGGACCTAAGCCTAAGACTGAGTGCTTCTACTGCAAAGGGACTGGTCACTGGAAGCGGAACTGCCCTAAGTATTTGGCGGATAAGAAGGATGACAAGGTGAACAAAGGTATATGTGATATACATGTTATTTATGTGTACCTTACTAATGCTCGCAGTAGTACCTGAGTATTTGATACTGGTTCTGTTGCTAATATTTGCAACTCGAAATAGGGACTACGGATTAAGCGAAGATTAGCTAACGACGAGGTGATGATGCGCGTGGGAAATGGTTCCAGAGTCGATGTGTTCGCAGTCGGCACGCTACCTATATATCTACCTTCGGGATTAGTTTTAGACCTGAATAATTGTTATTGGGTGCCAGCGTTGAGCATGAACATTATATCTGGATCTTGGTTGATGCGAGATGGTTATTCATTTAAATCAGAGAATAATGGTTGTTCTATTTATATGAGTAATATCTTTTATGGTCATGCACCCTTGAAGAGTGGTCTATTTTTGTTGAATCTCGATAGTAGTGACACACATATTCATAATATGGAAGCCAAAAGATGCAGAGTTGATAATGATAGTGCAACTTATTTGTGGCACTGCCGTTTGGGTCATATTGGTGTAAAGCGCATGAAGAAACTCCATTCTGATGGACTTTTGGAATCACTTGGTACTTACGAACCATGCCTCATGGGCAACATGACTAAAACGCCGTTCTCCGGAACAATGGAGCGAGCAACAGATTTCTTGGAAATCATACATACTGATGTATGTGGTCCGATGAATATTGAGGCTCGCGGCGGGTATCGTTATTTTCTCACCTTCACAGATGATTTGAGTAGATATGGGTATATCTACTTAATGAAACATAAGTCTGAAACATTTGAAAAGTTCAAAGAATTTCAGAGTGAAGTGGAAAATCATCGTAATAAGAAAATAAAGTTTCTATGATCTGATCATGGAGGAGAATATTTGAGTTACGAGTTTGGTCTTCATTTGAAACAATGCGGAATAGTTTCGCAACTCACGCCACCCGGAACACCACAACGTAATGGTGTGTCTGAACGTCGTAATCGTCCTTTACTAGATATGGTGCGATCTATGAACGTCGTAGTCGTAATCGTTTTGGGGTTATGCTTTAGAGACGGCTGCATTCACGTTAAATAGGGCACCATCTAAATCCATTGAGACGACACCTTATGAACTGTGGTTTGGCAAGAAACCCAAGTTGTCGTTTCTTAAAGTTTGGGGCTACGATGCTTATGTGAAAAAGCTTCAACCTGATAAGCTCGAACCCCGGAGAAATGTGTCTTCATAGGATACCCAAAGGAGACTGTTTGGTACACCTTCTATCAAAGATCCGAAGGCAAGACATTCGTTGCTAAGAATGGATCCTTTCTAGAAAAGGAGTTTCTCTCGAAAGAAGTGAGTGGGAGGAAAGTAGAACTTGATGAGGTAACTGTACCTACTCCCTTATTGGAAAGTAGTTCATCACAGAAATCAGTTCCTGTGACTCCTACACCAATTAGTGAGGAAGCTAATGATGATGATCATATAACTTCAGATCAAGTTACTACTGAACCTCGTAGGTCAACTAGAGTAAGATCCGCACTAGAGTGGTACGGTAATCCGGTTCTGGAGGTCATGTTACTTGACCATGACGAACCTACGAACTATGAGGAAGCGATGATGAGCCCAGATTCCGTGAAATGGCTTGAGGCCATGAAATCTGAGATGGGATCCATGTATGAGAACAAAGTGTGGACTTTGGTTGACTTGCCAGATGATCGGCAAGCCATCGAGAATAAATGGATCTTCAAGAAGAATACTGACGCTGATGGTAATGTTACTGTCTATAAACTCGACTTGTTGGGAAAGGTTTTCGACAAGTTCAAGGAGTTGACTACAATGAGACATTCTCACCCGTATCGATGCTTAAGTCCGTCCGAATCATGTTAGCAATTGTTGCATTTTATGATTATGAAATTTGGCAAATGGATGTAAAGACTGCATTCCTGAATGGATTTATAGAAGAAGAGTTATATATGATGCAACCTGAAGGTTTTATCGATCCAAAAGATGCTAACAAAGTGTGCAAGCTCCAGCGATCCATTTATGGACTGGTGCAAACATCTCGGAGTTGGAATAAACGTTTTGATAGTGTGATCAAAGCATATGGTTTTATACAGGCTTTTGGAGAAGCCTGTATTTACAAGAAAGTGAGTGGGAGCTCTATAGCATTTCTAATATTATATGTGGATGACATATTGTTGATTGGAAATGATATAGAATTTCTGGATAGCATAAAAGGATACTTGAATAAGAGTTTTTCAATGAAAGACCTCGGTAAAGCTGCTTATATATTGGTGATGACCCACAAGTATAGGGGATCTATCGTAGTCCTTTTGATAAGTAAGAGTGTCGAACCCAACGAGGAGCAGAAGGAAATGATAAGCGGTTTTCAGCAAGGTACTCTCTGCAAGTACTGAAATAAGTGGTAACAGATAGTTTTGTGATAGGATAATTTGTAACGAGCAACAAGTAACAAAAGTAAATAAAGTGCAGCAAGGTGGCCCAATCCTTTTTGTAGCAAAGGACAAGCCTGGACAAACTCTTATATAAAGGAGAACACTCCCGAGGACACATGGGAATTATCTTCAAGCTAGTTTTCATCACGTTCATATGATTCGCGTTCGGTACTTTGATAATTTGATATGTGGGTGGACCGGTGCTTGGGTGCTGTTCTTACTTGAACAAGCATCCCACTTATGATTAACCTCTATTGCAAGCATCCGCAACTACAACAAAAGTATTAAGGTAAACCTAACCATAGCATGAAACATATGGATCCAAATCAGCCCCTTACGAAGCAACGCATAAACTAGGGTTTAAGCTTCTGTCACTCTAGCAACCCATCATCTACTTATTACTTCCCAATGCCTTCCTCTAGGCCCAAATAATGGTGAAGTGTTATGTAGTCAACGTTCACATAACCCCACTAGAGGATAGACAACATACATCTCATCAAAATATCGAACGAATACCAAATTCACATGACTACTAATAGCAAGACTTCTCCCATGTCCTCAGGAACAAACATAACTACTCACAAAGCATATTCATGTTCATAATCAGAGGGGTATTAATATGCATATAGGATCTGAACATATGATCTTCCACCAAATAAACCAACTAGCATCAACTACAAGGAGTAATCAACACTACTAGCAACCTACTAGTACCAATCTCGGACTTGGAGAGAAGAATTGGATACAAGAGATGAACTAGGGTTTGAGAGGAGATGGTGCTGGTGAAGATGTTGATGGAGATTGCCCTCTCCTGATGAGAGGAGCGTTGGTGATGACGATGGCGATGATTTCCCCCTCCCGGAGGGAAGTGTCCCCGGCAGAACAGCTCTGCCGGAGCCCTAGATTGGTTCCGCCAAGGTTCCGCCTCGTGGCGGCGGAGTCTCATCCCGAAAGGTTGCTTATGATTTTTTCCTCGACGAAAGACTTCATATAGCAGAAGATGGCCACCGGAGAGCCAACAGGGGGACCACGAGGCAGGGGGGCGCGCCCAGGGGGGTAGGGCACGCCCCCCACCCTCGTGGCCAGGTGGGGCCCCTCTGACGTACTTCTTCAGCTCAATATTTTTAATTATTTCCAAAAATAACTTTCGTGGAGTTTCATGACTTTTGGAGTTGTGCAGAATAGGTCTCTAATGTTTGCTCCTTTTCCAGCCTAGAATTCCAGCTGCCGGCATTCTCCCTCCTTATGTAAACCTTGTAAAATAAAAGAGAATAGGCATAAGTATTGTGACATAACGTGTAATAACAGCCCATATTGCAATAAATATCGATATAAAAGCATGATGCAAAATGGACGTATCAACTCCCCCAAGCTTAGACCTCGCTTGTCCTCAAGCGAAAGCCGATAACGATACATATGTGCACATGTTTAGAGGTAGAGGCGTCGATAAAATAAAATACGGACATGAGGGCATCATGATTATTCTCATAACAGCAACATAAATGGATATTGTCATATGATTTCTTATGCTCAAGTAATAATCTATTCACAATGCCAAGTATGAATCAGAAACTTTATTGAGAACTAACAGGCTATAATCTCAGTCATTGAAGCAATTGCAATTTATCATAACATCAGAAAGAGTCTATGTCAGAGCTTTCTAGCAAGTCCACATACTCAACTATCATTTAGTCTTTCATAATTGCTAACACTCACACAATACTTGTGGTTACGGAGTTTTAATCGGACACAGAGAAAGATAGGGGCTTATAGTTTCGCCTCCCAACCTTTTACCTCAAGGGTAATGTCAACAATAATAATTCATGCTAACCCATATCCAATTAGATATATGTATCAGGATATGTCCAACACCCTGTGCTTGCCAAAGGATAAAATGTAAAAAGGAAAGGTGAAGATCACCATGACTCTTGCATAAGGTAGAAGATAATAATAAAAGATAGGCCCTTCGCAGAGGGAAGCAGAGGTTGCCATGCGCTTTTCAGGGTTGGATGCACAAAATCTTAATGCGAAAGAACGTCACTTTATATTGCCCCTTGTGATATGAACCTTTATTATGCAGTCCGTCGCTTTTATTTCTTCCACATCACAAGATCGTATAAAGCTTATTTCCTCCACACCAATCAATCATACATATTTAGAGAGCAATTTTTATTGCTTGCATCGATGACAACTTACTTGAAGGATCTTACTCAATCCATAGGTAGATATGGTGGACTCTCATGGCAAAACTGGTTTAAGGGTTTTTGGAAGCAAAAGTAGTATCTCTACTTGGTGCAAAGAATTTGGCTAGCATGAGGGGGAAAGGCAATCTCAACATGTTGGATGACTCATGACAATATACTTTATCTCAGATATAAGAAAACATAACCCATTACGTTGTCTTCCTTGTCCAACATCAACTCTTTAGCATGTCATATTTTAATGAGTGCTCCCAATCATAAAAGATGTCCAAGATAGTATATTTATATGTGAAACCTCTCTTTCCTTATTACTTCCTATTAATTGCAACGATGACCAAAGCTATGCTTGTCAACTCTCAACAATTTTTAATCATCATACTCTTTCTATGTGAAGTCATTACTCTCGATAAGATCAATATGATCTCCTTGTTTCTTTTTATTCTTTTCTCTTTTCTTTTATTCACTCAAGATCATAGCAAGATAATCAAGCCCTTGACTAAACACTAATCTTTGTTATATAGCTCACGGACTCGATTACATAGAGGAATCATAAAGCAAAACTCAAAACTAGACCATGCCATAAACTTTATTCTACTAGATCAAGATACTACTAATAGGATCGAACTAAGAAAAATGGTAACGATAGGAGTGTGGTTGTGATACGATACCGGGGCATCTCCCCCAAGCTTGGCAGTTGCCAAGGGGAGTGCCCATACCCATGTGATTATGTCTCCTTTGTTGGTGAAGAAGATGATGGTTTAGTTGATGGCATAGTCTTCTTCCTTAATTTGCGCTTGAGGACAGAATTTTGATCCCTCAAGTCATCAATCTCCTGCTCTAGGCTTAATATCTTTTTGCATAATTCCTGCTTGTTTTCCTGCAAGAAACGAAAAGGGATAAACTCGATCTTAAATTTCTTTGCTCTATCAGGGAGGCTTGACTTTTTGAACTCCACATCCATGTCCCCAGGTTGAGGTAATGGGGCTTCATCTTCATCTGAGCTCGTCTCCTCCTTCCTCTTGGGTTCATAGTCCTCTTCTTCCTCCGTAGTCCAACCACAATGTTCCACATCTCCATAGACCTTAGGATCTGCAAGGTAATCATCCACATAGCTTTCTCCTTCCGAATCCTGGGACGACATGTTGCTCTAATCTGCAGCAGGACAGCTCGAAACAAGAACAAAGGATAATTGCGTGATACAGGGGTCAAAACCTTCGGGAGATTATATAATGAATTTTTACCGACCAAAATACGTATCGTGCAAGAAAACGGAGTCCGGAGAGCACACGAGGTGCCCACGAGGTAGGGGGCGCGCCCAGGGGGGTAGGACGCGCCCTCCACCCTCGTGTCCATCCCGGACTGCTTCTTATTTTTCTATTTTTCTAAATATTCCAAAACGGAGAAATATAGCCATAAAAATTGTTTTGGAGTCGGTTTACTTACCGTACCACTTACCTATTCCTTTTCAGAGCCTGAAACGTTCCGGAAAGTGTCCCTTATGTATTCCTCCGGGGTTAAGGTTTCAATAATATTGGTTTCAACATTTATAGGATTACCTGAGATATAATGTTTGATTCTTTGACCGTTTACCACCTTCGGATTTGTGCCTTCGAAGTTGTTGATTTTTATGGCACCGGAATGATAGACCTCCTCGATAACGTAAGGGCCTTCCCATTTAGAGAGAAATTTTCCTGCAAAAAATCTTAAACGAGAGTTGTATAGCAATACATAATCACCTACATTAAACTCGCGCTTTTGTATTCTTTTGTCATGCCATCTTTTAACTTTTTCTTTAAATAACTTGGCATTCTCATAAGCCTGGGTTCTCCATTCATCAAGTGAGCTAATGTCAAATAACCTCTTCTCACCGGCAAGTTTGAAATCATAGTTGAGCTCTTTAATAGCCCAATAAGCCTTATGTTCTAGTTCGAGAGGTAAGTGACATGCTTTTCCATAAACCATTTTATACGGAGACATACCCATAGGATTTTTATATGCAGTTCTATAGGCCCATAATGCATCATCAAGTTTCTTGGACCAATTCTTTCTAGATCTATTAACAGTCTTTTGCAAAATTAATTTGAGCTCTCTATTACTCAATTCTACTTGACCACTAGACTGTGGGTGATAAGGAGATGCAATTCTATGACTAACATCATATTTAGCAAGCATTTTACGAAAAGCACCATGAATAAAATGTGAACCACCATCAGTCATTAAATATCTAGGGACTCCAAACCTCGGGAAAATAACTTCTTTAAGCATTTTAATAGAAGTGTTATGATCAGCACTACTAGTTGGAATAGCTTCTACCCACTTAGTAACGTAATCAACAGCAACTAAAATATGTGTGTAACCATTAGAGGCAGGAAAAGGTCCCATATAATCAAAGCCCCAAACATCAAATGGTTCAATAACAAGTGAATAGTTCATAGGCATTTCTTGACGTCTACTAATATTACCAATTCTTTGACATTTATCACAAGATAAGACAAACTTATGGGCATCCTTGAAGAGAGTAGGCCAATAAAAACCAGATTGCAATACCTTATGTGCAGTTCTATCTCCAGCGTGGTGCCCTCCATAAGCCTCGGAGTGACACTTGCGTAGGATCTGTTCCTGTTCATGCTCAGGTACACAACGTCTAATAACACCATCCACTCCTTCTTTATAAAGATGTGGGTCATCCCAAAAGTAATGTCTCAAATCATAGAAAAACTTTTTCTTTTGCTGGTATGTGAAACTAGGTGGTATAAATTTAGCAACAATGTAATTAGCATAATCAGCATACCATGGAGTACTACGAGAGGCATTTATGACATTTAATTGCTCATCAGGAAAGCTATCATCAATAGGTAGTGGGTCATCAAGAACATTTTCTAACCTAGACAAGTTGTCTGCAACGGGGTTCTCAGCTCCCTTTCTATCAACAATATGTAAATCAAATTCTTGTAGCAGGAGAACCCATCTAATAAGTCTAGGTTTAGCATCTTTCTTTTCCATAAGATATTTAATAGCAGCATGATCCGTGTGAATAGTTACTTTAGAATCAACAATATAAGGTCTGAACTTATCACAAGCAAATACAACTGCTAAGAATTCTTTTCAGTAGTAGCATAATTTCTTTGAGCATTGTCTAGAGTTTTACTAGCATATTGAATAACATTTAATTTCTTATCAACTCTTTGCCCTAGAACAACACCTATAGCATAATCACTAGCGTCACACATAATTTCAAAGGGTAAATTCCAATCAGGTGGCTGAACAATAGGTGCAGAGATCAATGCTTTCTTAAGTATTTCAAATGCTTCTACACAATCATCATCAAAGACAAATGGTATATCTTTTTGTAATAAATTAGTCAGAGGCCGAGAAATTTTTGAGAAGTCCTTAATGAACCTCCTATAAAATCCGCGTGACCAAGGAAACTTCTTATACCTTTGATGTCCTTGGGGATGGCATCTTTTCAATAGCCTCAACCTTGGCTTTATCAACTTCAATACCTCTTTCAGAAACTTTATGCCCCAAGACAATACCTTCATTAACCATAAAGTGGCACTTTTCCCAATTCAAGACAAGGTTAGTTTCTTCACATCTCTGCAAAACTCGATCAAGGTTGCTCAAGCAATCATCAAAAGAGGATCCATAGACGGAAAAGTCGTCCATGAAAACCTCACAAATCTTTTCACAAAAGTCAGAGAATATAGCCATCATGCATCTTTGAAAGGTAGCAGGTGCATTACATAAACCAAAAGGCATACGTCTATAAGCAAAAGTACCAAAAGGGCAAGTAAAAGTAGTTTTAGATTGATCGTTGGCTGACACAGGTATTTGAGAGAAACCAGAATAACCATCTAGAAAGCAAAAATGTGTATGTTTGGATAGTCTTTCTAGCATTTGATCGATAAAAGGTAAGGGGTAATGATCTTTCTTAGTAGCTTTATTTAATTTGCGGAAATCAATTACCATCCTATAACCTGTAATAATTCTTTGCGGAATCAATTCATCTTTATCATTAGGAACGACGGTAATACCTCCCTTCTTAGGGACACAATGGACAGGACTTACCCACTGACTATCAGCAACGGGATAAATTATACCTGCCTCAAGGAGCTTTAGTATTTCTTTTCTTACCACTTCTTTCATCTTAGGATTCAGCCTTCGTTGACGATCACGAACCGGTTTGGCATCTTCTTCCAAATTTATTTTATGTTGACATAGAGTGGGACTAATGCCCTTAAGATCATCAAGAGTATATCCAATAGCAGCACGGTGCTTCTTGAGAGTTTTCAATAGTCTTTTTCTTCATGCTCTGAAAGGTTAGCACTAATAATAACAGGATATATCTTTTTCTCATCAAGATAAGCATATTTAAGAGTATCAGGTAAAGGTTTGAGCTCAAACACAGGATCACCCTTGGGTGGAGGAGGATCCCCTAGAATTTCAACAAGCAAATTGCGTTTCTGGATAGGTTCCTGTTTAAAGAATACTTCATCTATTTCTCTTCTTTCATTCATAAACATATCATTTTCATGGTCTAGCAAATATTGTTCTAAAGGATCACTAGGAGGTATGGAAATAGAAGCAAGACCAATTATTTCATCCTTACTAGGCAATTCCTCTTCACGGTGTTGTCTACTAAATTTAGAGAAATTAAAATCATGAGACATATCACCCAAACCAATAGTAACAACATCCTTTTCGCAGTCTATCCTGGCATTAACAGTGTTCAAGAAGGGTCTACCAAATATAATGGGGCAAAAGCTATCTTGTGGGGAACCAAGAACAAGAAAATCAGCAGGATATTTAGTTTTCCCACACAAGACTTCAACATCTCTAACAATTCCCATTGGTGAAATAGTATCTCTATTGGCAAGCTTAATTGTGACATCAATTTCTTCTAACTCAGAAGGTGCAATATCATGCTTAATTTCGTTGTATAAGGCAATAGGTATAGCACTAACGCTAGCACCCATGTCACATAAGCCATGATAACAATGATCTCCTATTTTAACAGAAATAACAGGCATGCCTACCACATGTCTATGTTTATCTTTAGCACAAGGTTTAGCAATTCTAGCAGTTTCACCGCAGAAATAAATAACATGCCCATCAACATTATCAGCCAAGAGATCTTTAACAATAGCAATATTAGGTTCAACTTTAACTTGCTCAGAAGGTGTATATGTTCTAATATTGCTTTTACGAACCATAGTTGAAGCTTTAGCATGATCCTTTATCCTAACAGGGAAAGGTGGTTTCTCAACATAAGAAGTAGGAACAACAGGATCATTATAAGTGATAGTCTTTTCTTCAACTTTAATAGGTGCAGCTACTTTTACTTCTATGGGAGGATGATATTTAAACCACTTCTCCTTGGGGAGATCAACATAATTAGCAAAAGATTCACAAAAGGAAGCTACTATCTCAGAGTCAAGTCCATATTTAGTGCTAAATTTACGGAAAACATCGGTATCCATAAAAGATTTAACACAATCAAACTTAGGTGTCATACCTGACTCCTTACCTTCATCGAGATTCCAATCTTCAGAGTTGCATTTAATTCTATCCAATAAATTCCATTTGAATTCAATAGTCTTCATCATAAAAGAGCCGGCACAAGAAGTATCGAGCATGGATTGATTATTACGAGAAAGCCGAGCATAAAAGCTTTGAAGAATTATTTCTCTTGAGAGCTCATGATTGGGGTGTGAATATAACATTGATTTAAGCCTCCCCCAAGCTTGAGCGATGCGTTCTCCTTCGCGAGGCCAAAAATTATATATATAATTGCGATCACGATGAACAAGATGCATAGGATAAAATTTCTGATGAAATTCCAATTTCAATCGTTTATAGTTCCATGATCTCGTATCATCACATAGCCTATACCATGTCGATGCATCTCCCTTCAAAGATAAAGGGAAGACCTTCCTCTTAACAATATCACCGGGTATACCTGCAAGCTTAAAGAATCCACAAACTTCATTCACATATATTAGGTGCTCATCAGGATGCTTTGTTCCATCTCCTACAAAAGGATTAGCTAGCAGTTTTTCTAACATACCTGAAGGAACTTCAAAGGGAACATTTTCATTTTCAGTAGGTTCAGTAGGTTGAGGAGCAACTCTTTGCTCTACTGGTCGGGGTGAAGATACCCCGAACAAGCCCCTCTGAGGATTACTCTCCATAGTAACAAGTGACAGAAATTTCAGCACACTATATAAATTTTTCCTTACCAAATTCCACCTACCAAAGGCGCTTCACTCCCCAGCAACGGCGCCAGAAAAGAGTCTTGATGACCCACAAGTATAGGGGATCTATCGTAGTCCTTTCGATAAGTAAGAGTGTCGAACCCAACGAGGAGCAGAAGGAAATGATAAGCGGTTTTCAGCAAGGTACTCTCTGCAAGTACTGAAATAAGTGGTAACAGATAGTTTTGTGATAGGATAATTTGTAACGAGCAACAAGTAACAAAAGTAAATAAAGTGCAGCAAGGTGGCCCAATCCTTTTTGTAGCAAAGGACAAGCCTGGACAAACTCTTATATAAGAGAAAGCGCTCCCGAGGACACATGGGAATTATCGTCAAGCTAGTTTTCATCACATTCATATGATTCGCGTTCGGTACTTTGATAATTTGATATGTGGGTGGACCAGTGCTTGGGTGCTGTTCTTACTTGAACAAGCATCCCACTTATGATTAACCTCTATTGCAAGCATCCGCAACTACAACAAAAGTATTAAGGTAAACCTAACCATAGCATGAAACATATGGATCCAAATCAGCCCCTTACGAAGCAACGCATAAACTAGGGTTTAAGCTTCTGTCACTCTAGCAACCCATCATCTACTTATTACTTCCCAATGCCTTCCTCTAGGCCCAAATAATGGTGAAGTGTTATGTAGTCGACGTTCACATAACCCCACTAGAGGATAGACAACATACATCTCATCAAAATATCGAACGAATACCAAATTCACATGACTACTAATAGCAAGACTTCTCCCATGTCCTCAGGAACAAACATAACTACTCACAAAGCATATTCATGTTCATAATCAGAGGGGTATTAATATGCGTATAGGATCTGAACATATGATCTTCCACCAAATAAACCAACTAGCATCAACTACAAGGAGTAATCAACACTACTAGCAACCTACTAGTACCAATCTCGGACTTGGAGAGAAGAATTGGATACAAGAGATGAACTAGGGTTTGAGAGGAGATGGTGCTGGTGAAGATGTTGATGGAGATTGCCCTCTCCTGATGAGAGGAGCGTTGGTGATGACGATGGCGATGATTTCCCCCTCCCGGAGGGAAGTGTCCCCGGCAGAACAGCTCTGCCGGAGCCCTAGATTGGTTCCGCCAAGGTTCCGCCTCGTGGCGGCGGAGTCTCGTCCCGAAAGGTTGCTTATGATTTTTTCCTCGACGAAAGACTTCATATAGCAGAAGATGGCCACCGGAGAGCCAACAGGGGGCCCACGAGGCAGGGGGCGCGCCCAGGGGGGTAGGGTGCGCCCCCACCCTCGTGGTCTGGTGGGGCCCCCTCTGACGTACTTCTTCAGCTCAATATTTTTTATTATTTCCAAAAATAACTTTCGTGGAGTTTCAGGACTTTTGGAGTTGTGTAGAATAGGTCTCTATTATTTGCTCCTTTTCCAGCCCAGAATTCCAGCTGCCGGCATTCTCCCTCCTTATGTAAACCTTGTAAAATAAGAGAGAATAGGCATAAGTACTGTGACATAATGTGTAATAACAACCCATATTGCAATAAATATCGATATAAAAGCATGATGCAAAAAGGACGTATCAATTGGGCATCAAGATCTATAGAGATAGATCAAGACACTTAATTGGACTTTCACAAAGCACATACCTTGATAAAGTTTTGAAAAAGTTCAAAATGGATCAAGCTAAGAAAGGTTTCTTGCCTGTGTTACAAGGTGTGAAGTTGAGTCAGACTCAATGCCCAACCACTGCAGAAGATAGAGAGAAAATGATAGTCATTCCCTATGCTTCAGCCATAGGTTCTATCATGTATGCAATGCTGTGTACCAGACCTGATGTGTGCCTTGCTATTAGTTTAGCAGGGAGGTACCAAAGTAATCCAGGAGTGGATCACTAGACAACGGTCAAGAACATCCTGAAATACCTGAAAAGGACTAAGGATATGTTTCTCATTTATGGAGGTGACAAAGAGCTCGTCGTAAATGGTTACGTCGATGCAAGCTTTGACACTAATCCGGATGACTCTAAGTCACAAACCGGATACATGTTTATATTGAACGGTGGAGCTGTCAGTTGGTGCAGTTCTAAGCAAAGCGTCGTGGCGGGATCTACGTGTGAAGCGGAGAACATAGCTGCTTTGAAAGCAGCAAATGAAGGAGTCTGGATGAAGAAGTTCATATCCGATCTAGGTGTCATACCTAGTGCATCGGGTCCAATGAAAATCTTTTGTGATAATACTGGTGCAATTGCCTTGGCAAAGGAATCCAGATTCCACAAGAGAACCAAGCACATCAAGAGACGCTTCAATTCCATCCGCGATCAAGTCAAGGAGGGAGACATAGAGATTTGCAAGATACATACAGATCTGAATGTTGCAGACCCGTTGACTAAGCCTCTCTCACGAGCAAAACATGATCAGCACCAAGACTCCATGGGTGTTAGAATCATTACTGTGTAATCTTGATTATTGACTCTAGTGCAAGTGGGATACTGAAGGAAATATGCCCTAGCAGCAATAATAAAGTTGTTATTTATATTTCCTTATATCATGATGAATGTTTATTATTCATGCTAGAATTGTATTAACCAGAAACTAAGTACATGTGTGAATACATAGACAAACAGAGTGTCACTAGTATGCCTCTATTTGACTAGCTCGTTGAATCAAAGATGGTTAAGTTTCCTAGCCATAGACATGAGTTTTCATTTGATTAACGGGATCACATCATTAGAGAATGATGTGGTTGACTTGACCCATTCCGTTAGCTTAGCACTTGATCGTTTAGTATGTTGCTATTGCTTTGTTCATGACTTATACATGTTCCTATGACTATGAGATTATGCAACTCCCGAATACCAGAAAAACACTTTGTGTGCTACCAAACGTCACAACGTAACTGGGTGATTATGAAGGTGCTCTACAGGTGTCTTCGATGGTGTTTGTTGAGTTGGCATAGATCGAGATTAGGATTTGTCACTCCGATTGTCGGAGAGGTATCTCTGGGCCCTCTCGGTAATGCACATCACTATAAGCCTTGCAAGCAATGTGACTAATGAGTTAGTTGCGGGATGATGCATTACAGAACGAGTAAAGCGACTTGCCGGTAACGAGATTGAACTAGGTATTGAGATACCGACGATCGAATCTCGGGCAAGTAACATACCGATGACAAAGGGAACAACGTATGTTGTTATGTGGTTCGACCGATAAAGATCTTCGTAGAATATGTGGGAGCCAATATGAACATCCAGGTTCCGCTATTGGTTATTGACTACAGACATGTTTCGGTCATGTCTACATAGTTCCCGAACCCGTAGGGTCCGCAGGCTTAACGTTCGGTGACGATCGGTATTATGAGTTTATGTGTTTTGATGTACCGAAGGTAGTTCGGCGTCCCGAATATGATCATGGACATGAAGAGGAGTCTCAAAATGGTTGAGACATGAAGATTGATATATTGGACGGCTATATTTGGACACCGGAAGTGTTGCGGGTGATTTCGGAGAAAACCGGAGTGCCGGAGGGTTACCGGACCCCCTCGGGGAACTAATGAGCCTATATGGGCCTTAGTGGAGAGAGAGAGGGGCTGCCAGGGCAGGCCGCATGCCCCTCCCCCTTGACTCCGAATTGGACTAGGAGGGGGGTGGCGCACCCCTTTCCTTCCCCTCTCCCACTCCTTCCTTCTCCCTCCTAGTAGGACTAGGAAAGGAGGAATCCTACTCCTACTAGGAGGAGGATTCCTCCCCTCCTTGGCGCGCCCTAGGGCCGGCCGGCCTTCCCCTTGATCCTTTATATACGGGGGCAGGGGGGCACCCTAGAACACACAACAGACATTGTCTTAGCCGTGTGCGGTGCCCCCCTCCACCATAATCCACCTCGGTCATATCGTTGCAGTGCTTAGGCGAAGCCCTGCGCCGGTAACTTCATCATCACCGTCATCACGCTGTCGTGCTGACGAAGCTCTCCCTCGACAGTCAGCTGGATAGAGAGTTCGTGGGACGTCACCGAGCTGAACGTGTGCAGATCGCGGAGGTGCCGTACTTTCGGTACTAGGATCGGTCGGATCGTGAAGACGTACGACTACATCAACCGCGTTGTCATAACACTTCCGCTTTCTGTCTACGAGGGTACGTAGACAACACTATCCCCTCTCATTGCTATGCATCACCTAGATGGATCTTACGCATGCGTAGGATTTTTTTTGAAATTACTGCGTTCCCCAACACTACTTACCTGTCTCCGAAGAGGATGCTAGCCTCTGTAACAAAGAATTCATCGTCCAGAGGAACCCCTTGAACAAGAACGCTTCAAGCGACAACTCACCGCCACCTCGCGGAGCCTAAAAAAGAAACAGCAGCAGCTCCAAGCCGCACAGGATACGCTCAACGATAGATGGACGCAGGTCCTGGCCGCCGAAGAAGGATATGGCTTTGAGCGCCAAACAGAAAGTTACCTCAAACGCAGGCTGCTGCCACAATTAGACGACGAGGCCCATGAGCCAATACCGTCAAAATACAATCATGTCGATCAACCGGACCGACCACCATGTGCAGTACAAAAAAAAGACACATCCGTGACATTTTGGGCCGAACGAATTTTTTTTCTGTCATACATATGACACTTCTATGACGATAATTGTGACAAAACCCGGTATCATCATAGATGTGGTGGGCTCCTACTTCTATGACAAAAAATCATGACAGAAAATGGGCTTTTCGTCCTGGGCGGGCCGGAGACGCGGCTGCATGACATTCTTTGGGCCGTCCATGACGGAAAAAACCGTGGTAGATGTTGGGGAACGTAGTAATTTCAAAAAAATTCCTACGCACACGCAAGATCATGGTGATGCATAGCAACGAGAGGGGAGAGTGTGGTCCACGTACCCTCGTAGACCGAAAGTGGAAGCGTTAACACAACACGGTTGATGTAGTCGTACGACTTCACGATCCGACCGATCAAGTACCGAACGTACGGCACCTCCGAGTTCAGCACACGTTCAGCTCGATGACGTCCCTCGAACTTCGATCTAGCCGAGTGTTGAGGGAGAGTTAGGGCAGCACGACGGCGTGGTGACGATGATGATGTTCTACCGACACAGGGCTTCGCCTAAGCACCGCTACGATATTATCGAGGTGTAATATGGTGGAGGGGGCACCGCACACGGCTGAGAGATCAATAGATCAATTGTTGTGTCTTTGGGGTGCCCCTGCCCCCGTATATAAAGGAGCAAAGGGGGAGAGGTGCGGCCAGCCTTGGGGCGCGCCAGGAGGAGTCCTACTCCCACCGGGAGTAGGACTCCCCCCCTTTCCTAGTTGGATTAGGACTTGGGAGGGGGGAAAGAGGAGAGGGAGAAGAAGGAGGGGGGGGGGGCGCCGCCCCCTTCTCCTTGTCCTATTCGGACTAGGGGGGAGGGGCGCGCGGCCCAGCCCTAGCCGCCTCTCCTCTCTTCCACCTAGGCCCACTAAGGCCCATTATGTTGCCGGGGGGTTCCGGTAACCTCCCGGTACTCCGGTAAAATCCCGATTTCACCCGGAACACTTCCGGTATCCAAACATAGGCTTCCAATATATCAATCTTTACGTCTCGACCATTTCGAGACTCCTCGTCATGTCCGTGATCACATCCGGGACTCCGAACAACCTTCGGTACATCAAAACATATAAACTCATAATATAACTGTCATCGAAACGTTAAGCGTGCGGACCCTACGGGTTCGAGAACTATGTAGACATGACTGAGACATGTCTCCGGTCAATAACCAATAGCGGAACCTGGATGCTCATATTGGCTCCCACATATTCTACGAAGATCTTTATCGGTCAGACCGCATAACAACATACATCATTCCCTTTGTCATCGGTATGTTACTTGCCCAAGATTCGATCGTCGGTATCTTAATACCTAGTTCAATCTCGTTACCGGCAAGTCTCTTTACTCGTTCCGTAATACATCATCTCGCAACAAACTCATTAGTTGCAATGCTTGCAAGGCTTAAGTGATGTGCATTACCGAGAGGGCCCAGAGATACCTCTCCGACAATCGGAGTGACAAATCCTAATCTCGAAATACGCCAACCCAACAAGTAACTTCGGAGACACCTGTAGAGCACCTTTATAATCACCCAGTTACGTTGTGACGTTTGGTAGCACACAAAGTGTTCCTCCGGTAAACGGGAGTTGCATAATGTCATAGTCATAGGAACATGTATAAGTCATGAAGAAAGCAATAGCAACATACTAAATGATCGAGTGCTAAGCTAACGGATTGGGTCAAGTCAATCACATCATTCTCCTAATGATGTGATCCCGTTAATCAAATGACAACTCATGTCAATGGCTAGGAAACATAACCATCTTTGATCAACGAGCTAGTCAAGTAGAGGCATACTAGTGACACTTTGTTTGTCTATGTATTCACACAAGTATTATGTTTCCAGTTAATTCAATTCTAGCAGGAATAATAAACATTTATCATGATATAAGGAAATAAATAATAACTTTATTATTGCCTCTAGGGCATATTTCCTTCAGTCTTCCACTTGCACTAGAGTCAATAATCTAGATTACACAGTAATGATTCTTACACCCATGGAGCCTTGGTGCTGATCATGTTTTGCTCGTGGAAGAGGCTTAGTCAACGGGTCTGCAACATTCAGGTCCGTATGTATCTTGCAAATTTCTATGTCTCCCTCCTGGACTAAATCCCGGATGGAATTGAAGCGTCTTTTGATGTGCTTGGTTCTCTTGTGAAATCTGGATTCCTTTGCTAAGTCAATTGCACCAGTATTGTCACAAAAGATTTTCATTGGACCCGATGCACTAGGTATGACACCTAGATCGGATATGAACTCCTTCATTTGCTACTTCCGAAGCAGCTATGTACTCCGCTTCACACGTAGATCCCGCCACGACGCTTTGTTTAGAACTGCACCAACTGACAGCTCCACCGTTCAATGTAAACACGTATCCGGTTTGCGATTTAGAATCGTCCGGATCAGTGTCAAAGCTTGCATCGACGTAACCATTTACGATGAGCTCTTTGTCACCTCCATAAATGAGAAACATATCCTTAGTCCTTTTCAGGTATTTAAAGATGTTCTTGACCGCTGTCCAGTGATCCACTCCTGGATTACTTTGGTACCTTCCTGCTAGACTTATAGCAAGGCATACATCAGGTCTGGTACACAACATTGCATACATGATAGAGCCTATGGCTGAAGCATAGGGAACATCTTTCATCTTCTCTCTATCTTCTGCAGTGGTCGGGCATTGAGTCTTACTCAACTTCACACCTTGTAACACAGGCAAGAACCCTTTCTTTGCTTGATCCATTTTGAACTTCTTCAAAACTTTGTCAAGGTATGTGCTTTGTGAAAGTCCAATTAAGCGTCTTGATCTATCTCTATAGATCTTGATGCCCAATATATACGCAGCTTCACCGAGGTCTTTCATTGAAAAACTCTTATTCAAGTATCCTTTTATGCTATCCAGAAATTCTATATCATTTCCAATCAGCAATATGTCATCTACATATAATATCAGAAATGCTACAGAGCTCCCACTCACTTTCTTGTAAATACAGGCTTCTCCAAAAGTTTGTACAAAACCAAATGCTTTGATCACACTATCAAAGCGTTTATTCCAACTCCGAGAGGCTTGCACCAGTCCATAAATGGATCGCTGGAGCTTGCACACTTTGTTAGCGCCCTTTGGATCGACAAAACCTTCCGGTTGCATCATATACAATTCTTCTTCCAGAAATCCATTCAGGAATGCAGTTTTGACCTCCATTTGCTAAATTTCATAATCATAAAATGCGGCAATTGCTAACATGATTCGGACAGACTTAAGCATCGCTACGGGTGAGAAGGTCTCATCGTAGTCAATCCCTTGAACTTGTCAAAAACCTTTCGCAACAAGTCGAGCTTTATAGACAGTAACATTACCGTCAACGTCAGTCTTCTTCTTGAAGATCCATTTATTTTCAATGGCTTGCCGATCATCGGGCAAGTCAACCAAAGTCCATACTTTGTTCTCATACATGGATCCCATCTCGGATTTCATGGACTCAAGCCATTTTGCGGAATCTGGGCTCACCATCGCTTCTTCATAGTTCGTAGGTTCGTCATGGTCTAGTAACATAACCTCCAGAACAGGATTACCGTACCACTCTGGTGCGGATCTTACTTTGGTTGACCTACGAGGTTCAGTAATAACTTGATCTGAAGTTTCATGATCATCATCATTAACTTCCTCACTAATTGGTGTAGGTGTCGTAGAAACCGGTTTCTGTGATGAACTACTTTCCAATAAGGGAGCAGGTACAGTTACCTCATCAAGTTCTACTTTCCTCCCACTCACTTCTTTCGAGAGAAACTCCTTCTCCAGAAAAATTCCGAATTTAGCAACAAAAGTTTTTCCTTCGGATCTGTGATAGAAGGTGTACCCAACAGTCTCCTTTGGGTATCCTATGAAGACACATTTCTCCGATTTGGGTTCGAGCTTATCAGGTTGAAGTTTTTTCACATAAGCATCGCAGCCCCAAACTTTAAGAAACGACAACTTTGGTTTCTTGCCAAACCACAGTTCATAAGGCGTCGTCTCAATGTATTTTGATGGTGCCCTATTTAACGTGAATGCAGCCGTCTCTAAAGCATAACCCCAAAACGATAGCGGTAAATCAGTAAGAGACATCATAGATCGCACCATATCTAGTAAAGTACGATTACGACGTTCGGACACACCATTACGCTATGGTGTTCCGGGTGGCGTGAGTTGCGAAACTATTCCGCATTGTTTCAAATGAAGACCAAACTCATAACTCAAATATTCTCCTCCACGATCAGATCGTAGAAATTTTATTTTCTTGTTATGATGATTTTCAACTTCACTCTGAAATTCTTTGAACTTTTCAAATGTTTCAGACTTATGTTTCATTAAGTAGATATACCCATATCTGCTCAAATCATCTGTGAAGGTGAGAAAATAACGATATCCACCACGAGCCTCAATATTCATCGGACCACATACATCTGTATGTATGATTTCCAAGAAATCTGTTGCTCTCTCCATAGTTCCGGAGAACGGTGTTTTAGTCATCTTGCCTATGAGGCACGGTTCGCAAGTACCAAGTGATTCATAATCAAGTGGTTCCAAAAGTCCATCAGTATGGAGTTTCTTCATGCGCTTTACACCGATATGACCTAAACGGCAGTGCCACAAATAAGTTGCACTATCATTATCAACTCTGCATCTTTTGGCTTCAATATTATGAATATGTGTATCACTACTATCGAGATTCAACAAAAATAGACCACTCTTCAAGGGTGCATAACCATAAAAGATATTACTCATATAAATAGAACAACCATTATTCTCTGATTTAAATGAATAACCGTCTCGCATCAAACAAGATCCAGATATAATGTTCATGCTTAATGCTGGCACCAAATAACAATTATTTAGGTCTAAAACTAATCCCGAAGGTAGATGTAGAGGTAGCGTGCCGACCGCGATCACATCGACTTTGGAACCATTTCCCACGCGCATCGTCACCTCGTCCTTAGCCAATCTTCGCTTAATCCGTAGCCCCTGTTTCGAGTTGCAAATATTAGCAACAGAACCAGTATCAAATACCCAGGTGCTACTGCGAGCATTAGTAAGGTACACATCAATAACATGTATATCACATATACCTTTGTTCACCTTGCCATCCTTCTTATCCGCCAAATACTTGGGGCAGTTCCGCTTCCAGTGACCAGTCTGCTTGCAGTAGAAGCACTCAGTCTCAGGCTTAGGTCCAGACTTGGGTTTCTTCTCCTGAACAACAACTTGCTTGCTGATTTTCTTGAAGTTCCCCTTCTTCTTCCCTTTGCCATTTTTCTTGAAACTAGTGGTCTTATTGACCATCAACACTTGCTGCTCCTTTTTGATTTCTACCTCCGCAGCCTTTAGCATTGCGAAGAGCTCGGGAATCGTCTTATTCATCCCTTGCATGTTATAGTTCATCACGAAGCTTTTGTAGCTTGGTGGCAGTGATGGAAGAATTCTGTCAATGATGCTATCATCCGGAAGATTAACTCCCAGTTGAATCAAGTGATTGTTATACCCAGACATTTTGAGTATATGCTCACTGACAGAACTATTCTCTTCCATCTTGCAGCTATAGAACTTATTGGAGACTTCATATCTCTCAATCCGGGCATTTGCTTGAAATATTAACTTCAACTCCTGGAACATCTCATATGCTCCATGACGTTCAAAACGTCGTTGAAGACCCGGTTCTAAGCCGTAAAGAATGGCACACTGAACTATCGAGTAGTCATCAGCTTTGCTCTGCCAGACATTCATAACATCTGGTGTTGCTCCTGCAGCAGGCCTGGCACCCAGCGGTGCTTCTAGGATGTAATTCTTCTGTGCAGCAATGAGGATAATCCTCAAGTTACGGACACAGTCCGTGTAATTGCTACCATCATCTTTCAACTTTGCTTTCTCAAGGAACGCATTAAAATTCAACGGAACAACAACACGGGCCATCTATCTACAATTAACATAGACAAGCAAGATACTATCTGGTACTAAGTTCATGATAAATTTAAGTTCAATTAATCATATTACTTAAGAACTCCCACTTAGATAGACATCCCTCTAATCCTCTAAGTGATCACGTGATCCATATCAACTAAACCATGTCCGATCATCACGTGAGATGGAGTAGTTTCAACGGTGAACATCACTATGTTGATCATATCTACTATATGATTCACGCTCGACCTTTCGGTCTCCGGGTTTCGAGGCCATATCTGTTATATGCTAGGCTCGTCAAGCTTAACCTGAGTATTCCGCGTGTGCAACTGTTTTGCACCCGTTGTATTTGAACGTAGAGCCTATCACACCCGATCATCACGTGGTGTCTCAGCACGAAGAACTTTCGCAACGGTGCATACTCAGGGAGAACACTTATACCTTGATAATTTAGTGAGGGATCATCTTATAATGCTACCGTCAATCAAAGCAAGATAAGATGCATAAAAGATAAACATCACATGCAATCAATATAAGTGATATGATATGGCCATCATCATCTTGTGCTTGTGATCTCCATCTCCGAAGCACCGTCATGATCACCATCGTCACCTGCGCGACACCCTGATCTCCATCGTAGCATCGTTGTCGTCTCGCCAATCTTATGCTTCTACGACTATCGCTACCGCTTAGTGATAAAGTAAAGCATTACAGGGCGATTGCATTGCATACAATAAAGCGACAACCATATGGCTCCTGCCAGTTGCCGATAACTCGGTTACAAAACATGATCATCTCATACAATAAAATTTAGCATCATGTCTTGACCATATCACATCACAACATGCCCTGCAAAAACAAGTTGGACGTCCTCTACTTTGTTGTTGCAAGTTTTACGTGGCTGCTACGGGCTTAGCAAGAACCGTTCTCACCTACGCATCAAAACCACAACGATAGTTTATCAAGTTGGTGCTGTTTTAACCTTCGCAAGGACCGGGCGTAGCCACACTCGGTTCAACTAAAGTTGGAGAAACTGACACCCGCCAGCCACCTATGTGCAAAGCACGTCGGTAGAACCAGTCTCGCGTAAGCGTACGCGTAATGTCGGTCCGGGCCGCTTCATCCAACAATACCGCCGAACCAAAGTATGACATGCTGGTAAGCAGTATGACTTATATCGCCCACAACTCACTTGTGTTCTACTCATGCATATAACATCAACGCATAAAACCTGGCTCGGATGCCACTGTTGGGGAATGTAGTAATTTCAAAAAATTTCCTACGCACACGCAAGATCATGGTGATGCATAGCAACGAGAGGGGAGAGTGTTGTCCACGTACCCTCGTAGACCGAAAGCGGAAGCGTTAACACGACGCGGTTGATGTAGTCGTACGTCTTCACGATCCGACCGATCAAGTACCGAACGTACGACACCTCCGAGTTCACCACACGTTCAGCTCGATGATGTCCCTCGAACTCCGATCCAGCCAAGTGTTGAGGGAGAGTTTCGTCAGCACGACGGCGTGGTGACGATGATGATGTTCTACCGATGCAGGGCTTCGCCTAAGCACCGCTACGATATTATCGAGGTGTAATATGGTGGAGGGGGGCACCGCACACGGCTAAGAGATCAATAGATCAATTGTTGTGTCTTTGGGGTGCCCCCCTGCCCCTGTATATAAATGAGCAAAGGGGGAGAGGTGCGGCCAGCCTTGGGCGCGCCAGGAGGAGTCCTACTCCCACCGGGAGTAGGACTCCCCCCTTTCCTAGTTGGATTAGGACTTGGTAGGGGGGAAAGAGGAGAGGGAGAAGAAGGAAGGGGGGGCGCCGCCTTCTCCTTGTCTTGTTCGGACTAGGGGGGAGGGGTGCGCGACCCAGCCCTAGCCGCCTCTCCTCTCTTCCACCTAGGCCCACTAAGGCCCATTATGTTGCCGGGGGGTTCCGGTAACCTCCCGGTACTCCGGTAAAATCCCGATTTCACCCGGAACACTTCCGATATCCAAACATAGGCTTCCAATATATCAATCTTTATGTCTCGACCATTTCGAGACTCCTTATCATGTCCGTGATCACATCGGGGACTCCGAACATATAAACTCATAATATAACTGTCATTGAAACGTTAAGCGTGCGGACCCTACGGGTTCGAGAACTATGTAGACATGACCGAGACATGTCTCCGGTCAATAACCAATAGCGGAACCTGGATGCTCATATTGGCTCCCACATATTCTACGAAGATCTTTATCGGCCAGACCGCATAACAACATACATCGTTCCCTTTGTCATCGGTATGTTACTTGCCCAAGATTCGATCGTCGGTATCTTAATACCTAGTTCAATCTCGTTACCGGCAAGTCTCTTTACTCGTTCCGTAATACATCATCTCGCAACAAACTCATTAGTTGCAATGCTTGCAAGGCTTAAGTGATGTGCATTAACGAGAGGACCCAGAGATACCTCTCCGACAATCGGAGTGACAAATCCTAATCTCGAAATACGCCAACCCAACAAGTACCTTCGGAGACACCTGTAGAGCACCTTTATAATTACCCAGTTACGTTGTGACGTTTGGTAGCACACAAAGTGTTCCTCCGGTAAACGGGAGTTGCATAATGTCATAGTCATAGGAACATGTATAAGTCATGAAGAAAGCAATAGCAACATACTAAACGATCGAGTGCTAAGGTAACGGATTGGGTCAAGTCAATCACATCATTCTCCTAATGATGTTATCCCGTTAATCAAATGACAACTCATGTCAATGGCTAGGAAACATAACCATCTTTGATCAACGAGCTAGTCAAGTAGAGGCATACTAGTGACACTTTGTTTGTCTATGTATTCACACAAGTATTATGTTTCCGGTTAATACAATTCTAGCATGAATAATAAACATTTATCATGATATAAGGAAATAAATAATAACTTTATTATTGCCTCTAGGGCATATTTCCTTCATTAGAAGCGAGGGGGAGGAAAATTTCGGGGAGTTCCCGGTTACGGTGGGAGGTCGGGGGCCGAGCGATGCGTGTTTCTCTCGTACACGTACGCGTGTGTGTGCGAGGCGTTGGCTCTAACTGAACCCGAGCGAGGCGTTGGGCTCTAACTGAACCCGAGCGATTGCATTGCAGGCTACGCGTTACTGAACTCGAGCGATCGATCGATGGCTGTTAACTGAACCCGATCGAGCCATTCCTTCGCTACTGCTGCTAACTGAAGCTGATCGATTGGATGAACAGTGAGC